>NC_142047.1:25403861-25718027 GCF_982192425.1 Myodes glareolus | reverse complement strand
CTTCTTCCCAAAAAAAAGAAAAAAAAAGGCAAGCAATTCACTTCTTCTTCATCTCTCCATCATCTATTCTTTCCTCATAGTGGCCTTGGGAGCTGTGGTGAGTCACACAGCACACCCTTTATCCCAAACAGCTTTACTTGCAAATGTTAATTGCAATGAGTTGTTAGTCAGGTTCAAGGTTCGAAACTCCTCTAGGATCTCCTGCTGCTTCCTCAACTCATGGGAATCCTGTGGCTATGATTTTGCTGGCCCAATCCCTTCATGCCTACTGCACAATTTCTAATTAGTCTTAATAATAATAATAATAATAATAATAATAATAATACAGTCAGACATTAGTGGATGAAAGTTGAAAGATCAGGGAAGCAGAGCATCCAGCCACTAGATCTTACCTCTATGAAATCCTCAGACAGAATGAGCTGTCCTGTCTCTACAACTCCTTAGACTGAATGCTGTCCCTATGAAATCTTAGACTGAATCCTGATCTCCTGTCTCCTCTCGCTTTATATTCTTCTCTCCACCCAGCCATATCACTTCCTGTCTCCACCTCCTTAGTGCTGGAATTCAAGGTATGAGTCACTACCGCTTGATTCTGTTTCTCTTTTAGACTGATTCAATCATGTGTAGCCTAGGGTGGCCTTGAACTCACAGAGATCCATCTACCTCTGTCTCCCGAGTGTTTGGATTAAAGGTGTGTGCCACCACTGCCTGACCTTTACGGCTAACTAGTGTAGCTAGTTCCACACTCTGATCTTCAGGCAAGATTTATTTGTTAAAACACAAATAAAATATCACCACATTTCCCATTTTTTGCCTAAAATAAAAAAAGAAGGTTATCATTTATGCATTAGAGTACTACTCAGTGGTAAAAAAAAAAAAATGACGTCTTGAATTTTGCGTGCAAATGGATGAAATTAAAAAAAAAAAAACACTATCCTGAGTGAAGTAACCCAGACCTAAAAAGATGAATATGGTATGTCCTCACTCATAAGTGATGCTAGCTATAAACAAAGAACATTGTGCCTATGGTTCATGATCTTAGAGAAGCTAAGTAATAAGGTGAACCCAAAGAAAAACATATATAGATCCACCTAGAAACTGGAAACAGACAAGATTGCCTGACAAAATTGGGAGCATGGGGTTTTTAAGATGGATGCTTAAAAGAAATCCCACACAGGCTCAGAACTGAGAATAATAGATGGTTATTTATTTAGGGGTAGACTCACAAATCAGAATCCTCTGCTGGAATGGAGAACAAAAACCAAATCCCACAACTGAAAAAGAGAGGACAGACACATGCTTTACATAGGCATAAATAGTATATGAGACCACGCCCCAGTGGGTGGGTAACTTGAAGGCTATTGGCTGTAGAGAAGGGAGGATAGAAGGGGAAGAGAAGGGGAGAAAGAGAGGGCTGAGGAGAACTTGAGGGAATGGGATAGTCGAGATGGAGGATGGATAGAGATGAGAGCAAGGAAAGAGATATCTTGATTGAAGGAGCCATTATAGGGTTAGCAGAAAACTGACTCTAGAGAAATTCCCAGGAATCCACAAGGCTGACTCCAGTTGAGACCCTATGCAATAGAGGAGAGGGAGCCTGATCTTGATTTGTCCTGTAGTGAGACTGATGGATAGTTTAAATATCACCATAGGACCTTCATCTAGCAATGGAAACAGAGGCAGAGACCCACATCCGTGCACTGGACTCAGCTGCCAAAGTCCAGTTGAAGAGTGGGGGAAAAGAGGTCAAGACCATGATGGGTTCACCCACTGAAACAGTCTACATGAGCTAATGAGAGCTCACCAACTCCAGCCAGACTGGGAAGAAACAAGCATAGGACCAAACTAGTCCCTCTGAATGTGGTTGACAGTTGTATGACTGGGGCAGACTGAGGTGCCACTAGCAGTGGCACCAGGATTTATCTCTACTGCATGTACTGGCTTTTTGGGAACCTATTCTCTTTGGATGTATACCTTGCTCAGTCTAGATATAGTAGGGAGGGCCTTGGACCTTCCACAAAATAATGTGTGTGACCCTCTCTGAGGATTGGAGGGGGTGGTTAGAAGGTAGTGTGGAGAGAATGGGAGGAGAGGAGGGAGTGGGAACTTGGATTGGTATTTTTTAAAAAATCTAATAAATTAAAAAGATGTTATAACTAATATAAGAAAAACTATATACACAATAAGTAGGATAGTTATATACAATATATATAGGCAGTAAATACATCAACAAAGTCTAGTCCATTTGCATTTGACAAGTTTGGAGAAAATACTCCATTATCTATTCTATTTTGGTGAGTTCAAAGTTTTGCACCTAATTCACCTTCTATACTAATTTGCATTACCAAAACTCTCTTTTACTGTCTCTCAACCTTATTCAATTTATATCTCTGGTAAATTTCTTTTCTGAATTTAATAACAAGGAAAACTATAACTATAATATCTCCAACTTCATCAGAGACCTGAGAAGGAAATACTATTACCTGAGTAAGCAGGAAGTGCAAGCAAGTGATTTCCAGAAAAGAATGTGAGAAATGACAGAAACAGTTGACTGCCTGGACAGTCACCCAAGATTCCTCTGTAATGTTGGGGCAACCATCTTCAGCCTACAGACCTAAAATATCTTACAGACTTTTCTATGAAGCAGAATTTTTAAAGACTGTCCCACCTTGTCTTGGCAAGGTCTGGCAGTAACTCTATTTTGTGTCCTGTAAAACTTTAGTAAACAACTCAATTTTCTTTCCTACTTCTTCAATTCTGTTCCAAGCATTCAAAACTGCTGATGGCATAAGGCCAAGGTGTAGTCATCATATAGAAATTGCCTTTGTACAGTAACATAATCTCCCTCTCTAAGAAGTTGATCTTGGAGATTTCCATACCTCTAGCCCTATTTCATTGTTCAGTGGTCTTTGCCTCATCTTTCTACCAGGTCCTCCATTGTTATTGAGGACAAGCCTCTAAGTCTGTTGTAACTAAGTCGCTCCAGTCTTGAGGGATAATTCTATTACAAGTTAACCATGAGTTTAACATCTACTTCACAAAAGGAGAACCTATGCCAGATGAGACAAATGCCATCTGCAACAGTTCTCCTACTGGAGTAGCTCATGCGGTGGGAAAGAACAATACTCTGAGTGCCTTCAAAGGTTGGGGCCAGCTCTCCTAAATCTACGCTTTTGGAGCCAGTTCTCCCAGGTAGGGACAGTTCTCCTGCTGAGGCAGACAGCACGGGGTAGGACCAGCTCTACAGTACCCAGGCCACCAAGAGCCAGCTCTTCCATGGCCATGACCCCTAAGCAGTAACCCAATCCACAGATATCAGCATGGACCCTGACTGTGGTAGACCAACAGGCCTAGACATGGCCCTCGGTGGTAGCACAGGTCAGGACCTCATCAGTTGGCCCTGGGTGGCAGAACAGGTCACCCATATCAGCCTATTCCTTGTTGCTTTTGCATCTTCAGTTCTGTTGCTCTCCACAGTGTATGAATCACTCCACTTCTTCTTCTCTCTCATTTCTCCATCACTTAACTGTTCATCTGAGTGAGGCTGTACCTGTCTTCCAGAGCAGGACCATCAGTATTTCTAATTCTAATACAACTTCACCAAGTAGGAATCTTCCCATTGTATTCTTTTTAAAAAAAAATGCTACATTATTTATCTGTTGGGGTACCTTGGCATGTGTGTAGGTGAAAGTGCAACCACTGAGAGTCAGTTCTCTCCTTCTACCTTATAAGACCTGAGGATTGGACTCACTTCGTTAGGCTTAGCATCAAGGACCCTTAATTACTGAACAATCTCACCAGCCTTACATCATGTTATTTATTTTTATTTTATGTGTATGTGTGTTTTGCCTTCGTGAGTGTGTGTGTGTGTGTGTCTGTGTGTGTGTGTGTGTGTGAATGTATGTATATGTGTATGTGTATGTGTGTGTTTACCACCATGTATGTGCAGTGCATGCAAAGGCCAGAAAAGGGCATTGGGAATGCCCTGAAACTGGAGTTACAGACCATTTACATCACATTCTTGAGTGAGGCCAAGTTATTGTTAAAATCAGAGATGATTTTGGAAGAATTTTTATCAGAATTTATATTGTTTAAGCCTTAATAAATATTTCATCCTTATTATTGAATCATCAATTCAGTGCATATTTATCCAGCAGCTGCTTTGTTCTGTTCCCCACACAGTTGCTGAGAATGCTGTGGTAAGACTTGTGCACTCTTTAGGGTGCAATGGTTGTGAAGGAAAGTTAGATGTGCAAACAAATGATTAATGCTGTGGGCTGGACGAGCTACGAGAAACAGCCGATTTGGAGGAAGTCAGGAAGTAGCGACACTGGAGGACCACATAGGTGAATCTCAGGTCTGTGGTGCAGGGGAGGACAAGGAGGGACAGAGGCAAAATGGGGACGAGAGTGCCAGGGTAGGTTTAATGATCTGTGAGTTGCTCAATTACGATTGAAAGGGCTCATTGAAGCAGTAAAGGTGCAGAACCAAGTTACCCGTGCTCATACGTTCAGTGCCTACTGCACACGTGCAGTTTTTCTTCTGGTGAAGAAACCACCCATGAAAATGAAACTGTCACCATTTATAGTAAAAACAATTGCCACCTCCAACCTGGAAACAGCTCCTACCTGTCCCCCTCCTGTTCTCCATTCCAGCTCTCCTTCTGCAGCTCCCTTCCCCAGCAAACACTTCCAAATCCCTTCCCAAGTACTTATTATGCAGGAGGCAAGCAGAGTGATGAAAAGTTATTCAAACAGCATACCATAAGCTAACTATTTCAAGCGTATCTATTGACTGAAGAGATTTGCATTATGAACTAAGTCTGTGCAAAAAGACAATGGTAAATAGCAGCAAAAACAAAGAAATAGATGGTCTAAGTAAAGGAAAGCTGCTAACACCAACGTGTATCCATTTCTCTTCGGTTGAAATTTACCCTAGAGGAACTAATATGAAAATATTACTTTCATTGTTTGAAGGAAATCCAGTAGAGTGGAATGCTAATTTGGCATCGCCAATAGTCAAACAGGTGAGCTAGAGATGTGTTCAGCTGCAGTATACCTGGTCTCTGGCTTTATACGCTCTGTAAAGTTCTAGAGACGTAAAGAGAAACAAGACACAGCCGTTGCTCTGAAGGCTATAATGATGTTTTGGGGCAGGACACAACTGAGTGATTGCAGTGAAAAATGACGATATACAAAGGATGTATATGCATATCATTGCGGGGAAGTAAGAGAAAGAAAATCCTCCCATAGAGACTTGATATTTAGGGCATGAAGGGGAAAATTTGTTATGAAAGCTTCAGCCAAGAGGTGACATCCAAGCCACAATGTCAGTGAGTAGAAACGGTGATCGAGGCTACAGATGGCATGGGAAATACCTTGGCCTTTCAAGAAAAAGCTCACAAACACAAAGTAATAGGAGCATAGTGTGATGTTCATATACAGAGGAATGGAGCCTAATGTTAAATGTGAGGTTTTGTAGCACAGAAAAAGGAATTAAAGTGGGAATTTTTAAGGGAGTGGGTTTGTAAAGGGCCTACTTGTTGCACTAAGAAATTGTGCCATGTTAGTTAACTGAGAAGGAATGCTTCACGGTGTCAGCTTTGCTTTTCAAGAATGGGAAAGGGAAGGCAAACTGAGACAATGGGATTTTAGTCAAGAGAGCACTAGGAAGAAAACATTTAAACAATTCAAGGTGTGAGATGCTGTAACACAAACTGGGATTTAGGTTGAAACTAAAGAGCAGTTAATAACTTACAGGAAGTCCTCTGAAAGACAGAAGTGAAAGGAGTGTCAGAGAAACAGAGGTCTTGCCTTTAGCGACCTGTAGTCAGAGGGTGCTTTTTCATTTCCCAGGCACCCAGACCCGAAATAATCACACAGAAACTATATTAATTGCAATACTGTTTAGTCAATATCTTAAGCATATTTATAACTAGCTCTTACATCTTAAATTAACCCATTTCTATTATTTTATATTTTGCCACAAGGCTCGTGGTTTACTGGTACCAGCGCATGGGTGTCTTTCTCCTCCGGAGGCTACATGGCATCTCTTTGGCTCCGCCTTCTTTCTCCCAGCATTCAGTTTAGTTCCCCACCTCCCACTCCACCCCCACACCTGCCCAGCTCTATTCTGCCCTACAGCGGGCAAAAGCAACTTCTTTACTAACCGATGGTATTCACAGCATACAGAGAAGAATTTTCTTCTCTAGATCTTGAATACTGCTTTGTGGACAGCAGGTGTTTGATACCATCCATTAAATGAATGCACGAATGAAGAAATGAAGTTTCGTTGGTTTCCTATATTAATTAGGTTCCCTAGGAACTAGACTATGAGGCAGAGTCAAGTCAGGAGGGGCTCTGAGATGCAGTGTCAAGAAGGGTGTTTGTACAGTAGTAAGAGAAACAAAATTGGAAGTAAAGGAAACCAAAGAATCCTTAGCCAACCATAAGTTTCTGACCATCTATCAATGCAGCACAGATAAGCTCCCATTTCACCACAGCAAATTTCCAGAAGAACAAGCAGAGCCAACTTGCTACCAGCTAGCAGTCCCTGACATTGGAGAAATAAATGACTCATAAGGGGACAGTGGGCACAGTACAGCAGGGTCTAGTGCATCTGTTCTCTACCTGTGGGCCGAGACCCCTTTGAGACTGAGCCACCCTTTCACAGAGGTTCCATATCAGATATCCTGCATATCAGATATTTACATTACAGTTCATAACAGTAGCAAAATTACAGTTATGAAGTAGCAGAGAAAATAATTTTATGCTTTGGGGTCACCCCAACGTGAGGAACTGTATTAAAGGGTCACAACATTAGGAAGGTTGAGAATCACTGATCTTGAGCTTCCCAAAGCATTTAGATGACAAGTGACTGGCTCAAGTGGATGCCAGGAAAAAGGCCACGGTGAGATATCTGCATCACCCTCTCCCACTACCCCAGTGCCCTGACAGGAGCTGACATATTGACAGTAAGATCCAGAATTGTTCAAATTCAAATTGTGGGTACAAGGGAAAAAATCCCAGTCCTTCTAGATGACCGCAGGCAACACAGAGTTTGTTTAATTTGCCTTCCATCCAATCTGTCCTTCCCTATTTAGGATCTTTACTAGTCTCCCTAGGCATTAGGTTCCTAACACAGAAACTGAAATAAGAACAGTGTTTGCCTCACAGCAGCTCGTAAGGACTAAAAACTGTTGTGTATTTCACGGTATCTGGAACATAGCAATCATTCACGACATGATTAAATCTTCATGGTATGAAAGAAGCTTGAGTTATTAGGGTATTTCCAAGCCCCTTTCTAGTTAGTCTTCAATATGTTATTTCCAGGATGTAAACTTTCTGAGTCTCAATTCAGTAAAAGTCAAAGTTTTGGGAAAATAAGAACTCAAACTCTCCTCTACACAATTGCATCCCAAAAAGTGTGCATAAAAGTCAGCAGGAAATAATGTAAGTCAATAGCATATAGAAAGGGTTAATCCCCTGCATCAGCACAGAGCTTCTTTTCAAGCCACTAGAGCTTCAAGGACTCACAATTCCACACTCCTGATCTGACTCCAGAGACAAAGACACATGCGAATGTCAATCTCGCTAAACCTAAACTTGGCACTGACAGGAAGATCTCCCTAGAAAGGACTGGAATGGTGGTAGCGGAGCAAAATAGTCAACCAAATTCTGTGAAACTGTAGCATTCAAGAATTTCAAATGTCTCTTAACAGCTTCCAGTTTTGTTCTTTGTCTCCACCTAGTCTTAAAAGGCATGGCCCCAGCTTGAGCACCTAACCATTCTTTCTACTTAGTTCTGTAGAACTTTACCCTTTCCATTTCAAAATCAAAGCATCATAAAGCTGGTACATCTTATGATAATGAGGTTGGAATTTTTTCAGTTCAACCCTAAAGAGCACACATAAATCACGTGACTGGGTTCACATTGCGTCATACTGTCTATAGCTTGGAACACCATAACCTTGGTTTTTCTACATCAGTTTTCCAAGAACCTAACTTTTTGTGCTGTTATGCTGCGAGACTAATATGGGAGCAGCAGTTAAGGGCAGCGGTTATAAAGTCAGGGAACCAGGCCAGTGAGATAGCTCAGCAGGTGAAGCCGCCTGTCACTAAACCCGACAACTGAAGGTCCAGCTCTAGGGCCCACACAGAGAAAGGAAGGAACCCACTGGTTGTACTCTGACCTCTACTTGTATTCCTGTGGCACTTGTGTCCCATACACAAACAAGGTGATGAATACAGAATGCAATTTAAAGTCAATTAACCTACAATCAAAACCTACCTCTACCATTTTTCTGGCTACGTGATCAACATTGAAAGTCTTCAAACCTCTTTTATTTTCCAACGTGCACATGAATGGCATCATCTAATTCATAAAAGTACATGGAGGGAAAAAATGAGATGAAGCACAAAGGGTACTTAGGAGTCATCTAGTGCTTGTCGTTGCGTTACCAACATAGTTGCCTCCATTTTCTGGCTGTTGTGTTAGTGATTAGGACTGACGTAGCCAAATACCTCAGGTGGAGTCGCTTGACAGCAGAAATCTTTTTCTTGAAGTTCTTCAGGCTAGGCATCCATGATCAGAATGTCAGTAGGTATGGCTTCTCCCGAGACCTCCCAGGCAGCATCCTTGGCTTCCATTTATAAGGCCCCCTTCTTGCTCTTTCCTCGTGTGGCCTGTGTTTCCCTCAGGTCTATTTCTCCTAAGAACCATCATGGCGAGTGAGAGGGTCAACCCAACTGTCTCATTTCAACTTAATTATGTCTTTAAAAGACATTATCTTCAAATACCATTACATTCTGTTGTGCTGGGGACGTCAGTGCACGATTTCTGGGGAGGACACATTCAGTCCATAATAAACCCTTACTATTTGTTAGCTGGCATGTGTCAGGCAGGATGCCAGAAACACTTTCTTCTGGACTCGCCCCCAAGTGTTCTCAGCTTTGCCCCATAAATCTTTTTACTCTTGGAGTCAGCTCCCTTAGCAGCTCACTTACCTATATGTCTTTATTGTCCAAAGAAGAAATAGCCTTTTTCCCAATCATTATTAATCATAATATGTGCTCGTTGTAAAACGCTTAGATGATACAAAAGCATATTAAAAATAAAAAGGAAACTATTCCTACCCCTATCATAAAGAAATAACCACTATTTGACATCTGGAAAGTGGTCAGATTTTTCCCCTTCTGTTCTCACATACACAAAACTTGTAATTTCCCAAAATGAGAGCCATACTCTGTTCTGCCTGTATTTTTCACTTAAAATACCTTACACATCATTCTATGTCAAATATCATAAATCTGTATCACAACTCTGCTATTATATAGTATTTCATAGTCAGTCTGTTTCCCAGCACTAGCTTTTTTTAGAACTATTATGAAAATAGTTCCGTGAACTACCTTGTTAGAGAAAGCATCCTTGCCCTGGCCTTTTCTTTCATCTACTTTCTTAGATAAATAAAGGAAAACCTCACATTCGTTTTTATGTATTTCCAGATTTCCCTCCAGAAAGATGTTCCAATTATCCTCCTTCTAAGTGCAAACCGGTTAATATAATTGCCAGAAACATGCTGATTTTGCATCAACCTTCTCCTACCCCCTACCTCCCCCGACCATAACCATCCTTTGGGAAGCCATATCATATTAATTGAACCAATATAACATGATCTTCTCCCTTCAGAGTGACAAGGCTAAAACAGATGATACAATTTGCAAGGAACACATGGAAACATATATCCAAGTGCTAGATTGCATGTTGTACAGATGCTAAGCACCCTGGGAGGTTCAACTTCCTTCCTTCCTTCCTTCTACTTTTAGTCTCCAAGCCAGCTTGAAATAAAACATACCCGTGAGTTGTAGTGTGCTTAATGTATCTCACTAAAGAAATGCCTACTCTTATGATTCAACCTTAGAGAAACTGAAGAGAAAATGACCACTACCATTTATTCTATCCTTGGTGATCATCTGCTACCATGCTCACAGATGAAACTCTAGCCATGCTAAACTCCAACAATACTTATTTTCTTTATGCTCTAGCTGGAAGAGTTGTGATCTCATAGCCATGATGAGGCTAGTCTGGGCTGCATGATGAGACCTAGTCTCACAAAACAAAAAGAGTAGGGAAAAGAGAGACACAGGAAGGGGAGGGGGGTATTGCCATAAAGATAAGTAGATCAGCGTAACAGAACAGGGAGTCCAAAGAGAGGCTCAAGCATGCATAGACAACTGATTTTTGGAAAAGGCACAAAATAATTCAGTGAGCAAGAGACAAACTTTAAACAAACACGTGGTGTTGAAACACGTGAATATTCATATGCCAAAAAAGGAAGATTATAGCACATATAAAAATTAACTCAAAATGCATCATTGACATAGTAGTAAAAACTAAACTAAATAACTTTTGAAATCAAAGATATGATAAAACTTCTAAATCTTAGGTTAGACAAACATTTCTTAGAGATAACACTAAATTCATATTCCATTAATGAACAAACTGATAAAGATCACCAAAATTTAAAAGTTATCCTTAAAAAGACAGGCAATAGACTTAAAAACATTTTCAAAGTCCCCACTTGCTGAAAAACTCTCAAAAATTAAACAATTAGAAATCCAATAACCCAGTCTAGAAGGTAAGGAATAAAAAGATTTTAACTGGTATCAGCCATACAAGGCATTAATTACTAGGACAATGCACCCTGAACCACAAATATATACCTCTATTCACTTTGGTAAATGGTTTATAATTTTTAAATAACTATGCACAATGTTGACAAGAATGTAGACAAACTGGAATTTCCCACACATCATTGATGAGAATGTAAAGTTACAGGACCACTCTAGATGATTTAGCAACTTCTATAAAGGTTAAATATGAGTTGGGCATGGTAACACATGCCTATCAGTCTGACACTCAAGAGAATCTTACAGAAGATTGCCACATGTTTGAAGCCAGCCTGAGCTAAATTGTGAGACCATGTCTCAAAATATCAATACATAAATCTTAATATGCTCCTATTATAAAAATGGGTGTTATGCATTTTATCCATAAATATTCATAGCAGATATATGTCTAATTGCTCCAAAATGGAAGCAAAATGTTGATAATCTGTTATCAACAGATAAACAGATTATGATCAAATTACATTATATTACATGGACTATCGTTCAGCAACAAAAAGAAATTGTCAATCTATTCAGCACACTCACAGAGATCTGCCTGCTTCTGCCTCCCGAGTGCTAGAATTAAAAGCATGTGCCACCACCGCCCGACCCTGAAGTTAATTTTTAAAGATTCTAATTTGTGTATTTTGATATCTCTAGCTGTTTTTGATTGAAACTATGAAATGATTTATGAAGTTCCCTTGAAATGTTTGCTGAGGACTTTCCAAGATATTTTGAGAAACCTATGATCACATATATTTCTATAATGTATGTAAACACAATAATCCATAATCCATACTGCAAAGTTAAAAATACAAACAAAACATATTTGGGGGATGAGACTCTAACTCAGAGGGGGAGCACTCGCCTTGCACACATGAGGCTCTAAGTTCCATTCCCAGCATTTCTATGTGCGTGTGTGTGTGCTATTTGAAATCATTATATAGTCCTATATTCTGACTTTTTATTCCAACAGTAAATCAGAACACTTCCTCTCTCATGGTGTAACCGGATGCTTGACTGTTCCACTGCCAGCTGGGCAGCACTGTCTGCACCTGCTGCTCTCTGGCTGTTACAGAAAGCCTTGACTGTGGCGATGGGTCCTAAGCTCAGTGGTGGAGGAGTGGCCTAGAACTTCAGTTCAATAAAGATGGACCTGAAATACAGAGACAAAACCTTTTATTTTATATTTTTAAGATTTGTTTTCATTTTTTTATTTTATGTGTGAGTATTTTGCCCGCAGGTAAGAAACTGCATGTGTGCCTAGTGCCCATGGAAGGCAGAGGGGCTGTGGAATCCTCTGGAACTGAAGTTGGGATGGTTGTGAGGCATTGTGTGGGTGCTGGGAACCAAACCCAGGCTCTCTGTGGGAGCAGAAAGTGCTCTTAATCGCTGAGCTATCTCTCCAGCCTCCTGAGACACAATCTTAATTCCACCATCTGCATGCCCTTCACCAGTCAGTAGACTAGAAAAGCTGCAGTATTTTCTCGGCAGCTTGAAGTCTTTTGGGGTCTACTGTAAGTAGTTGTAGGTCAGCACCTCAACAACTCTTCGATAAAACACAAAATAGAATATGTCCAAATGTTATATTTTTCAGGACTATTAGGTTCCAATGTTATTAAGCTCAAACTTGAACCAGTCCTGTAGGGTGAATTGCAAGAAACACACTCATAAATTCTTCACGAATTCAGTCTTGTTCACTTGGACAGTCTACAAGCTTCGCAAATGTTCCCAGGAGGCTTGTTTCTGCCTTGAATTCCTCACCAACATATACACATTCAATTACAAGTTTTCATATATGCAATTTTGTTCATATACATTGTAAATGCAGACATATATTTTAAAAATATAACAAGTATATAACCAGATTTTTTAAATAATTACTTTTAAATTTTTTTATTCATTTTACATATCAACAACACCTTCCTCTCCTTCCCCTTCTTCCCCTCCCTTTACCCTCCTTCCCTCACCCCCATCCACTCCTCAGAGACGATAAGTCTTCTCGTGGGGAGTCAACAAAGCCTGGCATATCAAGTTGAGGTAGGATCAAGGCCCCTCCCCCTCCCTGTATCAAGGCTGAGCATGGTATCCCACCATAGGAAATATTGTTTGGTCTTTTTATGGGATTCCTAAAAGTGGGACCAAGATTTAACCCTGGTACATTATTTTATTCATTAATAATAAAACAAACAAATTTATTACCATACTAAAAATTTGGAATAGAGATTTGAAGGACTGGATTTTAGCTAAGTTGAGTTTTTTAGTTCAGACTGGATTTTATTCTCAGTTACTCTGAGAGTTGCTCTTAGTGGTCAGCACAGTTAAATGGGCTGTCTCCCAAAACACAGGGAGGAGCACGGGGTTGTCTCAGGAGGTCCTAACACTCATCTACCAAATGAACAAGATTTTCTCTGTGTCCTTTCTAAACATCTTACTAAGGGTAGTGACTGTATGCCAGCCTTAGCCAATATCTCGAAGTAAAAGAAACAAAATGAAGTGTGTTACGATTTATGGCACGTGTGACCCTGGCAGGTCCCACTGCAGGTGGGGGATCACAGTGGGTAAGGGGACAGACAGATACGCCAAGCAGAGAAAGCTTGCACATGGAAAGTTTATTTAGTGGGTATTGGGAGGGTGTGGGAGGGTGGGGATTATGGTGGGAGAGAGAAAGAGAGAAAAATAGAGGGACAGAGAGAGAAGGAGAAGAGGAGAAGAAGGGAAGGCAGAGAGAGACAGAAAACTGCATCTTCAGAAGGACTGGGGGGTTAGAGAAGGAAAGAGTCAAGGCCAGTTTACCTCAATAAGGAGAGAGAGATTGGGAGTGGGTGGAGCTTTTCTCTTAAAGGGACAGGGAACTGACAAGGAAGGCCAAGAAAATTATAAGAATGTGTTACTAAATTTTTAGTCATGTCTTTGATCCATGCATCAAATCATTTCATAGCATTTTCCTTTCTTTTTTCTGAGTGAGTACTATTTGATACCATTAACTTGTTCTTAACTCGGTGGTGTGTACCAGGTTAGTGCTGAAAGAATTGTGGCTGTCATGTCCTTGTATTGACTCTTTCTGGCATTATTGATAGTACTTGAAATTTGTGATCTCTCAGCAGCAATCATTTTTAGCCTCTTTATTGGGAGATAATTGATACACAATAATCTGCACATATTTAAAGTGCCTGGTCTGATTAGTTTTGACATACCAGTACACTTGAGAAATCATCACACAGTCTCTATGCTGTCTGACTATTCAACATGTTGTCTCAAAGCCAGGGCCTGTGAACTCAACAACTTTATTCTTTGTTAAGGAAGTTAGAGCTATTCGAACTTTTTCTCTTTCCATATAGATTTTAGAATCAGTTTATCAGTTTCTACACACACACACACACACACACACAGCAGCTGGTGTGTCTAACCTTCATAACACCTAAGGCACAATAAAAAAAAAAACCTCTCTTAACGTCCTTGTTTGGTCATCCTAGGGCTTGAACTCAGGTCCTCTGGAAGAGAAGTTCATACTCTTAACCACTGAGCCATCTCTCCAGCCCGTCTACTGCTTCCAAAAACAAATCACATACAATCAGAAGCTCATCCTGTTTGTAATCAGCATCCCAGTCTGTAATATTGACATAGTCTCCACTCTGTCGATGTTGCCTGAGTACTTGAAAAATCATCTTAAAATATATTTTCAAGTAGTAGGCATAATTGGCATAACACAAATTAGTCTAATATCCAGACTGGTCGTGTTTATTTTGATCTCCTTCAGACAGCACACTCTTGTGGGTGACAGACACTGCCTAAGGAGATGGCACTGATTAGTGAGACCACAAGTCTACCTCACAAGGTTGACCCTGACCCCGGGAAGCTTTCTTTTAGTTAGAAAAAGTGATGCCTGCTCTTTAATTAAGCGTTGTGAAACAGGACTGTTAGCTAGACTAGGTGTGCTTTGAGAAAGTTCCCAGGTGATCAAAATCACCTTGATAACAAGATGTGT
Source organism: Myodes glareolus (assembly GCF_982192425.1). Lineage (NCBI taxonomy): Eukaryota > Metazoa > Chordata > Mammalia > Rodentia > Cricetidae > Myodes > Myodes glareolus. Next base: position 25,703,372 of record NC_142047.1, on the reverse strand, counting down.
CCCTACCATGAGGTAATATAAGTTTAATCAAAGGTCAGTTTCATGTATTTTATAAGCCCCATACAGGAAGGTACACAACAGTATGCCAGCAAGGATACTTCACATTAGAATTGGAGGTAGGCAGAGAAGTTTTATTCTTTACAAAGATTTTTATTAGCTCAGGTTTTCAAAACTGAGTTCAAATGCACCTCAATTATTCTACGTAAGTCCAACTGTTTATTTTTTTCTATATTGTCGTTATCATCAGCGTCCACTTATTTCCTGAGTTCTTACGGTCTTCGTTATTGATTTAACCTTGCAAAAGACACAATGGTATTATATATATTTATGGTTGCTGCTCACCTCAGTGATGATTCCCTAGAGTTCTTTACAATTCCTTAGTTTATAATTCAAAACTGAGCATTTAAAAAATCTATCAAACTCCAAGAGACAGAGGTCAAGGGCAGTGAGTGATATTTCATTTATTTTGACAGAAACGGACGCATGGATCACCTCATGCTGTTTACTATTTCAACTATGCTGTAACCCAACAAAATCTAAAGTTCAGCACAGTGTCCCCAGCAAAGGAGAAGGGCGAGTGTGGTAATCCTAATAGACCTATATGATCTTTTTAGTGGTGTTGAGAATTCAATGCAAGGTTTCACAAATGCTAAGTGAGTACCCTACCACTGAGTCATACACCTGATCCCCATGTAATCAATAGGCAAGATAACTCAAAGTGAGAATTGCTAATCCATTTCCCATGTCCCTCCTAATTCCATCACAAATTTAAGTTGCTCTCCGAATTATTTTGTATTTATCTGCCAGCAGGTTTGCATTTGATGACAACTTTATGGAAATTTAGTTCTTTCTGATTGGTTCAACTGTTGGTTGGTTGGTGTAGTAGATAAAACTCTGCTTTGCTTATTTGTGGATTTGTTTTTCCAGATAAGGGTTCTTTGCATGACCCTGGCTATCACTCTGTAAACCAGGCTCGCCTTGAACTCAGAGCTCTGCCTACCTCTGCCTCCTGAGTGCTGGGATTAAAGGCATAAATACTCTCTGCCATTGTGATTTAACTTTTCAAGCCCAAAGGCTTTGATTTGTGACAATACTTTTATGCTTTTACACTAAAGAAAAAACAGGTAAGCAATGATCAAAGAATCAATTTTGTGTGACCCTGACAGATTTAATCATGTCATCCGTCTGTTCATGGACCTTCCACAACTCCCTCTTGCATATTAGGCTAAATCTCATGGCCTTGTTTTCTTTCTAACAATAGCAGATCAAATTTAAGATGACTTTTCAATTCCGTAAGTTTTTGTTCTGTCTTTATTCAATCAATCTTTGCTCAAATTCGAAGATAGTGATGGTCCCCTAAGAATTGGTATAGAATTGAGTGGAGTTTAATAAAAGTCCTGACAGTTACATGGCTGTGGTTTGTAGATCTTTGATTTTATAACCGTAGGCAATATTGACCCCAGAAAGGAATAGAAGAGGGGCACAAAGCATGGACGCGTTGCTCAGCTTCGTTCTAGTTTCCTGCTTAGGTAACTCCCCGCAACAAAATCTTAAACTAACTCAGAATAAGACTAAAATGAATTGTCTTTGGAAAAAGCTGCTTCTTTGCCAAGACATTCTGTGTACAAAAAAGATGCAAAAAGCTACAACAGGCAAACGGACTTCAGCATGAGCACCTTGAGAGATAATAGGAAGGTATATAGATATCAAGAACCAGAGAGTTTCCACGGAGTGATTCTCACAAGAATAGCCTGGGAGTTTGTGGAGGCCCCTTTTACATACCGGGCTTACTTTTGAATCCCAAGACATGTCCCTGAATCTCTCAAGCAGAAACGTGCACGCACGCGCACACACACATACACACACACACACACACACACACACACACACACACATTTTGAAGCTATGCTGCCCAATTATTTCAGTTGAGCACACAACACAAGCAGTTCTCGGGGTAAACAGAAATATTCAAAAGTTTATGGTCCTGCTTAAAAAAAAAAACTTACCTCAGCCAAATTTTATAAAATGTCATTTCAATTATTTTTGCACAATATCATTGAAGAAACAACACTCTCGTGATTAGTTTGACACCTGGTAATTTGGGTAGAATTTAACTTTACTTGTCTTTGACTAGAACAAATTGTCTCTCTGCCCTTGTTTATACCAAGTGCTGTTATTTTGTTATTTTCTCTCCTTTCCTTTGTATAATCTGTGGCTTGGTTTCATTTTAAATGCCTGTAATTGGTACATTGGGGCAGGCCTTACTAAGAAAGCAGAATGGAGTGCAGAAGAGAGCTGAGGATGAATTCAGCACAAATACCGCTTTTCAAAAAAAGCCAAGGAGAATGTTTGGGGAAATTCTGACAGAACAATGGACAAGCAGGTTCCAACTTTAGAAATCCAGAAAGGGAAGAGGGAAGAGGCTGTGCTTCCCTCCAGTGTCCTGGTCTCTCCTCAGCTTCATAATCAGAATGTTAACTTGCTCTCAAGCCTTCCTGACTGGAAGTTTAGATCAAGGGGACTCTATACTAATTTGATCCCATCCTAATGAGAAAAGTTCACATGTAAAGTTATAAGCCCTCCTTAAAGAGAGCTGGCACATTAAATGATGTTCAGGAATGGCAATTAGCCCTGAGAACGTGTAAACACATACACTATTGTGAATTTAGATGTGAATCTTATTCCCTTAATTATGCTGCATTTAATTGAACCATGCTGAAGTAGGTTACAAAATCAGACAAGAACTGGAGTTTAGAAGTCACCTCAGAGGCTACTTCAACCCATAAAAGCTTTTTCCCCCCCTCTCTCCAGCACACTTTATCTTGATTCTGTTGACATAAATTAAAATGTATTCAGTGTCAATTTGGCCCTTGTATGCAATACCTAGACAAATTATTTCCTATAAGGGCTAAGCACGGAACAGAAAAAATAAAAGAGAGAAGGAAATGTTCTTGACATAGACTGTGTAACGGCCTACTCTCTCATTCCTTTCATGTATAATAGCCTCTATAATCCTCACAATCAAAATTTACACTTATTTAGCTTAATAGTCTCATATTTATATCTTTAGCTGTGCATTTTATTTTTATAGAAGGAATGAGAGCTATTTAGAAGAAACTGCCTTTTCATAACCAATAGTTTCTATAATCACTAATAAGTTGATACTCATTTCCGTGAGGGTGTCTTCGTTTCTAATGTAATTGGAATCAAGCCGGCTATGTAGTTTCTTGCCCTTTGATTTTTACTGAAATTATGTTGCCAACATTTCGGTTTGTCACTGCAAATTCTCTCTCAGTGATTTTTGAAGGGCCTGTTATGCTTCATCATCAGGATATATCATAATTAGTATAATCTCTCCAGTATTTAGGGGGTCAGCATTCAGTTTGCTGAGAATCCTACTTCCTCTGAAACAGAATGCACCTACAGTAGGAATGCTGTGACTCAGTTGAAATCTAAAGGTTCACACACACAAAAGTTATATGCTATGTGCAGATAAAGATGTGGTGTGAGTTCAGACAGCTAGAGGGGAGAGTTGCAGGATGTATCCCTCTGCTCTGTTATTTGTTGAGCCAAAACTGAAGAGGGCTGCACTCAAAGTGTGTGTGTGTGTGTGTGTGTGTGTGTCCTGGGCTCCAGCTCTTCCCAAGTCCTAACTAAACTTGTACACATCTTCATAATTCCTAATATAAATACCCCCTCTCTTGCACAAGTGGCAATCTTTTCTTACTTAGATTATTTGTAATTTATAGCCAAATGAAGTCTAATTTATACTTACTGAATGAACAGAATCATTTAGCATCTGGGACAAAGACAAGTTGGGTTTTTAGGGAAAGAACCAATGGTGTGTGTGTGTGTGTGTGTGTGTGTGTGTGTGTGTGTGTGTTATTGTTGTTATTAAATAAAAAGAATAAATGATTCTTTATTTCTTCATTATTATATTTTGGTTATATTTATACATACAGAGGAATTTATTAGGAATTGGTTCGGCAATCATGGAAGCTAATAGTCCTACAAACAGCCACCTACCATCTACTAATATACTAACCCACCACTGAGTCTGTTCATTCAAATGCTAATCTCCCCTAAAAAACAGCCTCCCAAACACACAGGCAGTGTTTAATCAGATCTCTGGCACCCATCTATTTGAGGTCAAGGATAAAGTTAAGCACCCCAAGTCCACTCTTTTCAATTGTGGCACTCAAATACATCTCCTGAATACATACATAATCTCTAAACAAAGACAATAGTGTCGTAACTGCTCCTAGAACTTCCCAAAATGTGCCCCCAGAATTTGCCAACACAGGAGAAAATGTCTTTGAGTGGTGTTTACTCTTCTTCATGCCCTGATACTTAAATACTATGCTGCAAAATAGCCGTACTTAGATACTAATGAAATACTGTCAATGTGTCGTCTCCCAGCTAGTTTTGTGTTAATGTGATACAATCCTGTGTCATTTTGGAGGGGAAAATCTCAATTGAGAAACACTCCACACACACCAGATTGGTCTGCAGGCAAGGCTGTGGCACATTTTCTTGCTTGATGATTGCTTGACGATGATGCCAGCTTGCTCTGGGTTGAAGTCATCCCTGGTTTGGTGGTTCTGGACTCTGTTAGCGAGCAGGCTGACCAAGCCATGGGAAGCAAGTGAGTAAGCAGCCCCCTCCACGACCTCTGCATCAGCCCCTGCCTCCACATCCCTGCCCTGTTTGAATTCCCACCCCGACTGTCTTTAATGAGGAACTGTGATATGGAAAAGTAAGCAAAATAAACCCTTTCCTCCCCCAAGTAAGAAGGAAGCAACACACGCACATTGACAAGACAAGGAGTAGATGTGTCTTCCTCTCTGCACCTTGTCCTGTGGTTGTCATTGGTACTCGTGACTGCCGTCCACTGTCCCTTAGACACTCCCCTTGCCTTCAGTGTCACTTGGATGTTCATAGGGACAGACCCCAAGCTATCTTCTTGAAAGGTCTAGACCATTCATAATCCTACTTGAACAGAATTACAGTTTTTTTCATTTACCTCAATCATACGGCATGATAATACTAAAAGGTGTCTCAAGGCCTAAGATATTTCATGTACTCCAAATCCATCCTTACTTTTACGGGGCAGTAGTTATCCAACTTCCTCTTGATAATCAAGAATTAGCCCCTTAATGCCTGCCATGCCTATTGATTCTGGGAAACGGGGACGCCAGATAGCCTAATGATGGCTTCAGTTCCCAGATCGGTGAAACCACTGGTGTGGTTCTTAGTGGAAGACGACCTCCACCTGGAGCTAAGCGTTCTCAGCCACCAGGCAACGGAGTCACAAGAACAGGAAATTAAAGTTTTGCTGGCAGATTGCTAGGGGAACGGAAAGTGATACCATTCCATCTCCATACCCATCAATTCTTGAGGTCAGAGAACCAATTAAACACTGAATGAATTGAGGTGTGTTTGGCCTTTGTGAAAATTTTGCTCCAGCCTTCAATTTTAAGATTTATTTCTAATTCTATGTGTCCATGTGTGTTTCTGTGTGTATAGACGCATATGAGTACGGATGCCCACAGAGACCAGAGGTCTGGAAGCATTTGCTGGAAGTCACCTGATGTGGATGCTGAGAACTGGACTCAAATCCCCTGCAAGAGCAGCAAACATTCTCAACTCCCTGACCGTCTCGCCATCTTCTGCTCTAGCCCTCCAAGTCCCTGGTACCCAGTTGCTGGGGTGACTGGTCTGTAAAGAGCCGCTACAGCTGAGTGTAATGGCAGATGCTTATTATCCCCACACGTGGAGGCTAAGTCATGAGGAACCCAGTTTGGGGTACATAGCAAGACTCTGATTTGGGGAGGGAGGGTCATTTGTTTGTTTGTTTGGAGGGAAGGTGGCTCTTTGGAGGCCTCCATTGTTCTATCCAGCCATCTGCTTCGGGGTGGTGGGAAATACGGTGAGAGCAATGGGTTCTGCGACCATGCCAGTAGACGATGCATACAGAACCGTGTGTAATCCAGACCTTGCGCCTTCTCTCCCTCCATCATCTGAGCATTAAGAATTCACGAGGCCATACATACAGACCGGTGTGAGAAATGAACTAGCAATACCGAAAGGACAGCAGTAAAATAAAAATAAAAATGTCAGTTTAAAACACTGAGGAGCTTGAGTGACAGCTCAAAGTGCTTGCTGCTCATGCGAGCCTCGGCTAGATTCCCCCTGGCTCCCATAAGAAATGCTGGGCATAGTGCACTTGGAATCCCAGGGCTGCAGATGTGAGGACAGGACTATCTCCAGGGCTCTCTGGCCATGACTGTAGCCTAAACTTGAGCCCAGATCCTCATGGAATCTTGACTCCAAAACCAAGACAGGCACCTCCTGAAGAATGATGCATAGCCTCCACACACCTGTGCGCACAGATGCACAGACACAGGCAAAATATGTAAATTGATATAAGAAACATAAAGTCAAAAGCCAGGTGTGGTAGCCCACATCTTTAATTCCAGCACTCAGGAGCCAGGGACAGGTGGATTTCTGTGAGTTGGAGGCCAGCCTTGTCTACATAGTGAGTTTCAGGACAACCAGGGCTACTTTGAGAAATTCTGTCTCAAAAACATAAAATAAAGTAATGAAAATGTGGAGTTGTCCCGACCTCACAAAACAACACACAAAGGCATGGAGGTTTCAAACAACCAGTTCCTATAAAGAATAGTAAAAATAAATGGAGATATTTATCTCATTATACTAAGACTCATCTATAATGTTGTAATGGTACATATGTAAGAGGAGACAGGGTAGCTCGGATTGGTTGCAAGCTCGGAATTTATACCAATAAAATATAGTGGTATTAAATATAAGGAAGAGCATTCCAAAAATAGTGTAATACAAATTAATCAGGATACCTTAGGAGGAAATAGCCATAGGACACTCAAATTATAAATAATAATCATTTGATGGTCCATTAAGAAGAGAATTCAGGCTATTCACAGAAAATTCAATTAAATGTTTTAACTGAGCTCCATGTTTATAAGGGTGAGATCTTACATACACTCAACTATTGTAATACATAAAACACCCTTTGGCACAAGGTACTTCTCTTTCAGAGTGAATGTCCCTGGCTTTTTTCCCCTCTATCTTTTCTCTCCCCTCTCTTTTTTGAGTGACCAGGACAAAAGCATAATGGTATGTTACTAGTACGCTGACATGCCACCAAGATTATTTTCCAACACAGCATGAGAACATGTCATTGAGAGCTAACACAAATTACGGCTTAGAGGGAATGCTGTCAGTATCCCCAGAGACAGTGTCAACTCTACGGGTTAGAAGAGGCGAGAAATGTGAGAAGCAATAAGAGAGATAAGAGATAAGGAAACTGAGAAAAAGTCAGAAGGCATTGAAGGACAGAGACACAACAGATGGTCAGAAACGCCGCACTGAGCACAGAGCAAGTGTAACTTTCTGTGAGCCAGAGTTCAGTCTTGAAGTGGTCAGGATCCCAAAACAATAAATAAAATGGTGCGTGTCTATGGAGCCTAAGGTCTCAAGCCAGCTTTCTTATTGTTACATATTAGGACATATTCTGATAGTTAAATGAGAAAATGAACTTGCTCTCCCGGCGCAGTTCCTGAAACAATGTAGGTGTACATTCCTCTGTGTTGTGGCTGGAACACTGTAGTCTGCGTTCCTCTTAGTTGTGGCTGGAACACTGTAAGTCTACGTTCCTCTATGCTGTGGCTGGAACACTGTAGTCTATGTTCCTTTTAGTTGTGGCTGGAACACTATAAGTCTACGTTCCTCTGTGTTGTGGCTGTAACACTGTAGTCTATGTTCCTTTTAGCTGTGGCTGGAACACTATAAGTCTACGTTCCTTTGTGCTGTGACTGGAACACTGTAGGTCTACATTCCACTTAACTGTGGTCATGAATTCTTCCTTTGCTTATTCACTAGTTAGAAATTTATTGACTATCAAAATTTGACCAGATCTATCCAGTCATCGCTGTTGTAGAACCTAGAGACTATTCGCAAAATCCAAAAAAAGGGTAAAATCGTTGATGGGATCTAAGAAGCATATCTCAGCTCAGAATCTGGACTGTTGTTAAGAGCTCCCCTCCCACCTGAGAAGAGCCAGCATGATCTTCGTTGTAAACAGATCTTCCTGTACTGCAGTGTCATAGTGTAAAGTGATTGATGGTGTTTCTTAGCACCAGCCAAGCATCCCCTAGGACGTCTGAGTTTCCCCTACACCATCTGGGTGCCCTGTAAAACTGTTACCTATAATTAAGTCAAATAGCGGCCAAAATGATTTAACTCGTATCATTTATTTTGATAAACTATCATCTAAGTTCAGATTCCCAGGGTTAAGATAGTTGCTTTACTTAATTTACAGCTCTGTTAGCTTGACAGCAGACCAACGATGTAGCAAGACTTGGCAGCTGACCAGGGAGGTTTTGCACATGTCGGGTCAGTTTGAAAAAAAAAAATAAAGTTTGCAAATTGCAGTGAAGCCATAGTGAGTCTCTTGACATGAAAATCACTGAAACACACCATAAGCAAATACCATGGAATCAAAGAAGAGTTTTTAAAAGTGGACTGTGATTTGGGGGGAGGGATCTAGACCTTCCAAAGAAAGATGGGATGGAAAAGTATGAAATTTTTTGAATTATTTCAACAAGAAAAAGAAGCGTGCACCCAAACTCTGAGCCTTTCACCCCACATAAGCTCTAAACTACTAGAATGCTAGCAATAAAGCCATAAATCTATAGTTTTTAAATCTATACATGGTAGAACTTTTTTTTTGACAGAGATTCATGTCATATCCCAGGGTGACCTATTTAGCCAAGGGTGGCCCAAAAATCACCACAATCCTCCTGCTTCAGTTTCCCTCCATGGCAGATATTTGACATATTTATTTATCCATTTATTCTTTCCCAGAACAACTTTGTGGAGCCAGTGCTCTCACCCCACTTGTATGTGTATTCCAGGAATTGAATTCATGTAGCCAGGCTCGCACAGCAAGTTCCTTTACTCTCTAAGCCACCTCACCAGCCCTTGGAGGCAGTTTTCTGAAAACAAGTTCTCCATAAATAACATTACTAAACTGTGTGTGGTAGCTCACACCTGTAGCATCAATACTCGGGAAACTGAGACAGGAAGATCAGAGTTCAAGGCCAGCCTACGTAAAGAGGAAGATAAAGGAGAGGAGGTGAAGGAGGCAGTCACTCTCCAGAACCAGAGACAAAACTGAGCTGTCTCCACTCGATGTCATTTCCTTATTATGATTTTGAAGTGGTACTGTAGCATGAAGACCCTACCTTAGATGCGCATCTTCAGAATAAAGGAATTAATGAGATGCAGACGCTGTGAGGAGCACACATAAGAGATAAAGCAATGACTCTGTGAACAAACATAAATTTGATATTTGTTGACCGTTGCTGATTACATAACCTTTGGTGGTTTGTTTTTCCAAAGGTTCGTCTGGTTTTTTGTTTGCTTTGTGTTTCTAGAAAGTTTGCATAATTCTTGGTTGGAGAATGGTGAGAGACAAATATGCCCTCATCTCATCTAGTTTTCGTTGTTTTCATAATAGTAAATTATACAATAAATATTAAGTAGTTATATAGTTCTGGACCATGAGATATAGTTGGTAAATGGTGAGCCTTTCATGAAGGTCAGAGTGTTGAATACATGTCCCTAATCAGACCATTAGATCCAGGAGACCGACTTTATTCTGAGAGAAACTCTGACAACAACAGAAGGAAAAGTCCAACTGAATCATGAACCAGATACAGAGAGTTTCACAAAAACAACTACTTGTTTTCATAGAAATGAGGTGCTAAAGCATCCTGGATGAAATGCTGGATAAACAAGTTATACTATAATTTGATTAGCTGACATATAAACAGGTAGATAGATTTTAGATAGATAAATAGGTAGATAGTAAATAGGTAGGTAGGTAGGTAGAGAAATAATTATGATGATGATGATGATGATGATGATGAAGAAGAAGAAGAAGAAGAAGGATAGATAGGTAGATAGATAGATAGATAGATAGATAGATAGATAGATAGATAGATAGACAGTAGATAGATAGATGAGAGAAAGAGAGATGGATGGACGGATGAATGATGGATGGATAGGTATGAAAATAGATGGAAGTTAGATAAATAAGTAGAAGACAGATAATAGAGATAGTAGATAGATAGACAGATGATAAATAATAACTAGACAGACTGACAGCGGATAGTTGAAGAAATCACCCATGAAATAATAATGGAAAACATCACCACCAGTCCTAGCCATTGGTACAGCTTTTAATCGTGCTTCCCAATGACCACTCAGAAAATCAAAGACCGGAAATGTCCTAGGTTCCTTATGAGCAGTCACAACTAAACAATGTTTAATGCTAAGTAAGACAATAAATTTAAAGTTTCAGGTGAAGTCATAGCCGAGAGCTGCAAAGCCGCACAAGCCTGCTGCTCTCAGCGGTGACAAGGTGGGGCTGCTTTGCTTCTTTCACCCCAACTTTGAAACTCCAAGGAATAAAGGACAAAACGCTTCTGTTTTCTGGTTGTGGTCTTTTTTTCCCTCATAGTACAACCCTGAAGGAGCTGTATTGGTGTGTTCCCTAGCGAAAACTGCAAGCCATGGAGTACTCAAGAGCTAAAGTGTAATACAGAAACTTATTGCTAGGGTGAAGGCATGCTTATAGAGACTGTTCTTACAAGTGGAAGAATGTTTTTTATTATTTTTTTCAGTAAGATAAGAAAATAATGTGATAGTTAGACTTCTCCAAAGAGAATTATTGAAGAGAGAAAACAGATAGATGGTAGACCAAGATAGAGATGATTAATTGATGATTGCTTAATTAATTGTTGAATAGGAAAACTAACCCATGATGATAGAAGCCAAAATGTCCCACAGTGACTTACCGGAAGCTGAATAATCAAAGAAGTGGACATGTGGCTCTGTTCAAGTCAGAAAACCCTAGGGCCAAGTAAGCTGATGATGTAATACTTGGTCCCATGTGGAAGGTCCCAGAGCCTCAGAGGGCCAGTAGAATGAAGTTCAAAATCCAGAGGACAAAGATCTTAATGATGCCAGAGGCAAATAAAAGAGATCCACCTTTATAAGGGAGAAAGAATCTGCCTTTCTTGTGGTGATTTGAATGTGTAAGCCCCCAGAGGCTCACAAAGAGTGGCATTATTAGGAGGTGTGGTCTTGTTGGAATAGGTGAGGCCTTGTTGAAGGAAGTTTATCATTTTGAGGTTTCAGAAGCCCAAGCCAGGCCCAGTATCACTCTTTCTTCCACCTGCCTACTGATCCAGACTTAGAACTCTTGGCTCTCTCCAGCACCATCTCTGCCCACAATACCGCTATGTTTCCCACCATGGTGATAACGGACTAAACCTCTGAACTGTAAGCCACCCCTAATTAAATGTTTTCCTTCATAAGAATTATTATGGTCATGGTGCTTCATCACAGCAATAAAATCCTAAGACATTTGTGCATCTTCATTTGGTCCATCTAGGCTATAGCCACTTGAGGAGATAGAGCCCACCCACACTGAGGGTGAATCTCCCCCTACTCTGGTCTTTGTTTGTGCACACTGATATCCTCCAGTGAGTCCCTCCCAGACACACCAGAAGCAATGTTTCACACATCAGATAGGTTTCTTCTGTCTTGTCTAAATTGACCCCTGTGGCGGTTTGAATAAGAAATGTCCCCATAGGCTCAGATATTTGAATGTTTGATTCCCAGCTGTCAGTGCTGTTTAAACAGGTTTAGATGGCACAGCATTGTTGGAAGGTGTATGCCACTGGGAGTTGACTTTGAGACTGTATAGCCTCTCTCTGCTTTCAGTTTGTTCTTTCTGCTCCACACTGTAGTTGAGGCTATGAGGTCTCGGTTTCCTGCTCCCAGATGCCATACCTGCTGCTGGCTTCCTTGTCATGATGCATCTGTAGTGACTCTGCTCACCAGGAGAGTACAGTCTGGGAATTTATACCTGGTTCATAGAAACCAAACTCTGTCGAAGTGGTAAGACCTGGAAAGCAGCGAGACCTACACAGTGGTGAGGGTTGTGCCTTTATGGTAACTGCAGCTGGATGGTCTGTTTCCAGCTGTGTTCTGACATCTGAAGTGAATTTGCAGCAGGCGTGTTGTGGTCAAAATGTGCCAGCAATCTCTGAAAGTGCATATCTAGGTTTATGCCTGAACTTCAGCCATGCTTGTGGTGTAGATAACTATAAATAAAAGACATATTAGGAGACGTTGCAATACTTGTCAAACAGCAAATTCATTATTTACACAATCCTACATTCATTCAATAAGCATTTCTAGGTTTCTCTATGCCTTGCTGGGAACAAGACATACCCAGAATTTGCAATTAGCCTTAGGGAGATAGGATAAATTAGCAAATTATTGTGATTACATTAGACTATTTCGTACTGCTATGACAAAATACTAGAAGCATGCCAACTTTATAAAGAAAAGAGATTAATTTAGCTCACAGCTTTGGAAGCTAAAAGAACAGAACTGGGTGGCCCCACTACTTTAGCCTCTTCTGGGAGTCTACTGATGTTTTGACAGGAGTGCATGTAAGAAGGATCATATCTGGCCAGGCAGTATTCTAGTTAGTACTAGACCATGAACTCTTGCAGTATTGAAACACACACAGGAGTGTGTGAGCACACACACACACACATACAAACCTATCTTGAGACAGGAAACCAAAGCAAATGTCTGGAGCCGCTAGGCTTGCTCGTTTTATAAATCTTCTCATGAGAACTAGCTCTATTCATTCTAGAGATAGGACTTTGTGGGATCTCTCACTAGACCCCTACTAGACCCTACCTTTTAAAGGTGCCACGACTACAACACCATGCGCAGACTTTTGGGGAACAAACCCTACCAGAACCCCATAAGTGACAGCTATACTCACTCACTACTCAGACAAGTCTAAGGAGTTGTTAGTACTGAAGTGTCCTGGATAAAACTTTCAATGCTTGGAGCATATTCCTAGAATATTTGTCATTTTGATATCGCTGTGACCAAATACAGACCAGAAGCAACTTAAGGGAGAAGGTCTTGACATGGTCTATCGTGTCAGGAAAGACATGGCCCTAGAACGTGAGGCTGGCGATCACATTGTGCCCACAATTAGGATGCAGAGTGGACAAAAGCAAACTATAAAACTAAACCTGTCTCCTCCAGCAGCCCCCCCAAAACAGCACCACCAGCTAGGGACCAAGTGTTCAAAGTTAGACGTAGGAGGGAGCTTAAAACAACTAGGGAGCTGCAGATAACTCATCTGTCTCCAGCGTAGGATGAGGTCAGCGAGGAAGACTCACAGCTGAAATCACAGTGATATCCCGGGCCATTAATGAAGAACTCTTAAGTCAGGCAATGACAACCGGAGATGGAGAATCAGATTGACTTCTCAGATTTGGGGGACACATTTTGGGGAATAGATTGAAGAAAGGCAAGAGTAGAGAAAGGGAGCACAGAGGAGGGGTGCACAGGCTGGGGATGAAGGAGTATCTAACCCCTATCTACAGGGCTGCTTCAAAAACCTGAAGACACAGCATTGGTGAAAAGGAAATGAAGCAGAGACCTAACGCCAAGAATGATCTCATTAGAGCTCCTTCTGACAAGCGTAGGCAAGGGCAGAACAGAAAAGGAACAAGACCCGCAGTGAGGATGCTGAACAAAGCGGAGAAGTAGAGAAGCAGGTCACACACAAGGAACAGAAACCAGCCTCCCTGCAGGACACACTACATTCCTCTAGGCTAACTCGGCCTAGAAAGAGAACAAATCAAGATGAAGAAGGCACAAATTAATGGTTTCAATGTCACCTGTGTTACTTTCAAAGGGCAATCTGAAGCATTTGGCAAAGTATACATGCAAACACAGTATCTGAAGGAACGAACTGAAGTTGATGAAAATATGCTAATCTACTGTGGATTCGTTTCTCATGGGCCACCAGGAAAACACAAACAACTGGCTGGCCAGGACTGGTGAAAAGTCTACTTCCATTATCTGCTTCAGCATCACATCATAAAGCAAGAGTGGAAATAGGAGCGTCCACATAAATGAAGCGTGTGGGAATATGCAATATACTGAGCTGTGGTTAATTTTCCACGGTAAAAATAAACTGAGAATTGAATTTTGGACCATGAGCCAAATGTTAAGTACATCCTATTAGCATGAAAGACCCCTCATCAATCTTTTGTTATTAGAAATTCCCTCCATTCTCTACCTCACATGAAGATCAATCAGGCTGAAACATGCTATCACTCTCCTGTCCTCTCTCTCTCTCTCTCTGTATGCTTGTATGCACGTGGTTTATATGTGTGTGTATGTATGTGGTTTATATTATGCATGTGTTTATATGTATATGTGTGATTGTATGTGTATGTGTGTGGTATGTATGTGTATTTGTATGTATGTATGTTATCATTGTCAGTTACATCAGAGAACAACTGTCTTACACAAAAGTTCTTATAATCTCTAGGAGGTAGATGATCCCCAAATCCAATGCTGTCTAACTTAAAACTAGTCACTGTCCATTTTGGTGACATAAGAAAGTATAATCATTGTCCTTTTTTCTAAGAACAATGTGAAACATATCAGTTAAACTGAAGAGGTAAAACTCGTCAGGCAGTGGCAGCATTCGCCTTTAATCCCAGCACTTGGGAGGCAGAAGCAGGCAGATCTCTGAGTTCGAGGCCAGCCTGGTCTACAATAGCAATTTCCAGGACAGGCTCCAAAGCTAAAACTCATACACTCTGAGTTGGTGCCACACAGACTTCTTTCCACACGTTTAACTGAAGAACACTATGAATTTGGACACTGGGAATGTCCCTAAGTAGTATATGTTTCTTTCCAAAACTAACATATGAGACAAATATCATGTTTAGATTGGGTTGGTAGTTCCCACCTAAAGTGCTGTTTGCCTTCGACCTCAGAATGTGACCTTATTTGTGAAAAGTCTTTGCCAAGGATATTTGTCACGTGAAGCTGTAGTCAGTTAGAAGGGAGCACAGACTAACGCCATGGATAGTGTCCTTATAAGATGAAGGGGATTTGCCCTTAAACACACAGAGAAGGTCAAGTGAAGACAGATAAGCAGGTTACCACGTGACGAGAGGATAAGGATTGGAGCAACATATCTATACACCAAGGGATAGCACAGATTCTTGGTGTCTACTAGAAACCAGGATGAAGCAAGGAAACAAACCATGTTGGAGCCATCAAGTATACCACGCCCTGGTGACAACCTGACTTTGAACTTCCAGCCTCAGGTGCCGGGAAACAATAGACGCCTGCTAATTAAAGCTACCTACCTTGTGGTCCTCCATCACGGTATCCTAGAAAACTAACGCCTTCTGTTTCTTGTCTCCACTGCCTTTTGCTTGTTTCACTGGGTAAATTCTTGTGATGGCTAATCTCCATGGTCAGCTTGAACGAACTCTCAAACCAGTCAGGACACACTTCTGGGTGTGTCTGTGAGGGCATTTTCAGGGAGATTTAACTGAGGAGGAAAGATCCACCCTAACGTTGGCTGTTTGACCAAAATAAGAGGGTCAAAGGGAGAGGAGAACCTGTGGGTGCCAGCCTTCACCTCCTCTGCCTCATCATGGGTGCACTGTGCCCAGGTTGTCTGGGACCAGCCACCCGCGGTCACTTCTGCCCATCAAGGGCTTTGTGTAGCGGCATTTCATTTGTATTTTAATAAGTAAAGCTTGCCTGAGAATCAGAAAATTAAAACAACCACACTAGCCAACCTGAAGACCAGAAAAGCAAAGCACCCAGCCACTGGCTCTTACCTCGATCTCAGTCTGAAAAAGGTGATCTTGCCTCAAGGAAACCTGAGAATGAGACTGAGAGCTGTCTCCTCCTGTTCTATAATCCTCTCTAGCTCTGGGATTAAGGATGTGCACCACTATCAACTGGTTTCTATGGCAAACCAGTGTGGCTACTGGGATTAAAGGTGTGTGTCACCGCTACCTGGTCTGTAAGGTTGGCTAGTATGGCTGTTTTACTTTTCTGCTCTTCAGGCAAGCTTTATTTACTAAAATACGAATGAAATGCCACTACAGCTTTGCCTCAAACCGTGAAACAAAATAAGTTTTTGCTTATGAAGTTGTTTTGGATAGGTCCTTTGTCACAACAATGGGACCTGCCACTGCTGCACTTGTTGAAACCCCGCAGTGCTCACAGAAGGAACCTATGAGCATCTGCGCAGGGGATGGTGTCAGAGCGGAGAACAATAAACGTAGTAACTTCATTTAATAAATGAATATAAAATAAATATGCATTTTAGCACGTAAATCAGTGCATTTGGGAAAAAAAAAAGTGCCTTTTCCTGGAATCAGTCGTGCCTTCTAAAACGTAAAGAAATATGCTGAAAACACCAGACAGAGTCTGGTCCATGCCTGATGTGAGAGCCTTGCATTAACTTCCCGCTGCTGCAGTAACAAGTGAGGTGGTTTGAAACCGCGCCTATTTATTATGTCATCATTCCGTATACCAGAAATCCGACACACTCGCTGGTTCCTACGGGTAGGGTCTCAGATGGATGAAATCGGGTTCAGAATTGCTGTGTTCCTTTCTGGGGGCTCCAAGGGAGACTCTGGGTTTCTTCACATGTTGACAGAATTCTGCTCCATAAGTTGCAGAATTAAAATCTTGTTTTCTTGATGGCTATTAGCTGGGGAGACAACAGGCATGCCCCATAGACCCCACAAGTCACCGCCATTGGGAAGGGTCCCCTTCAGACTGCCTTGCCTGCCTCCTCCTTTTTATTCATTTTAAGTTAAGATACAAAGTAATCGTTTTCCTTAGAGCAAACTCACCAATAGATGACATCTTTCTGTTCCTCTCCATCCCCCATCTTTCTGCCTTTGCTTGTCGATCACCTTTCTCCTCATGAAGAGTCCTTGGCTCTGCCTTCACATTGTGTCTGTTCTCTTCTGTGGCTTCTTCTTGTACAACATGGCTCAGACTTACTTATCTGTTTCCCTTCTAGGGCTTTTATATTTCATTAGCCACATCTGTATCCTGATACTGCAGATAATTCTCTGCAGCCTGCTGATTAACAACCTGAATGTCAGAATCAACAGAATCCCTTCCCAGGTGTGCTAGATCCATGTTTGATTAAATGGCAGGAGGACAGACATCTTGGGGGGGGGGGAATACCTGTAGAAATCTGGGCACCACAGGGCTGTAAAATGACCTTTGGCTTCCTAAAGAAGACCATGAGAAGATTTTAGGCAGGACATGAGGCTGTGCGGTCTATCCCATGGCTGTCCAGGAAGTGAGTCCAAAGGTCCTTGGAGGCCCTGGATTCCAGCAGCACCACTTCCCGTCACTGCATCTCCTGACCCAGAGCTCACTTCCCGGCTCCTATCCCAGTCCTTCTAAGGTACTGAGGCTCCAAATGATCTTACTACCAGCTATTGAGATTCAACAAACTGCAGGTAACCAGCAAATAAAAGGGGTTTAAATGTTCATCAAGTAGGCATGATTGTTAGGAAGCATTCCTAGCTCCTGGGAGACGGCTCTGTTCATGAGGTTTCAGTTCTTTTCCTTGCTTACTAGGAATGCACTCCAACAGTAATGGAAGGAACCTGGCTGTGAAGAAAACCCAGTCAGTACACTGAAGATTGTATTACTTAGCTGCAATTATGCTTTCAAGGGAATGCTGCTTTAAGAACAATGCACTTACTTTCTTAGGCTTCAAAAACCTTCTGATAGAGTAATTGCCTGACACAGAATACCTAGGAGGCAAATTAAAATGAAAAGCCTTTTACAGAGTGGCAAAAAGTAAAGAATTAAATGCTTGATTAAAAGTTCTGTGTCAGTAACAGGGAAGGAACAGATGAATGGTGCTCACTCAGTCGCTGCCTTCCCCTCTGCCTCTTCTTCTCTCTCTCATTTTGGATTGTGCCAACTCCCAGTCTCACCAAAGTGGTTTTGTAATCCTGTTTCCTGACTGAAAACAAGGAAAGGCAATCAATTAGTTTGGTCTGTTGAGTGTTTTCTTGCTGAAATCACTTTCTAAAAAGATTTTAATCGATCCAGCTTCATGCCATGGAAAGCCCTTGAGACCAGCACACCAGAGTTCTTCCACCATTACAAAGTTGGCTAAGTCATAGGAACCCTCTAAACCTCAGATGTAGCAACTATGGAAATAACAACTCCATATCTGATACAGTTGCGATAATTAAGAAGCTTTCTGGCACATGGTAAATGCTCAAATATTAAGTCATTTTTTTTCCTGTTCTCTGTGTTCAGATCATAACTAAGCCTTAGCATTTGAGTATGAGCATTTGTCGAAAAAAAAATTCCAAATTCTCTGAAAAGGGGAGTCTATACTTGGGGAACTCAGTGAAAAGATTATTTGATTGATGTTCAGATTTAGACCCAAGCATGAAATCGTGAACTTACCTAAGTCAGTGGAGCTCTCTATTGTGACGTCCACAGGTTTAAGAGGCTATTTAACTGCATGGATTCTTCCTCACTAAAATGTCATGTTGACACCTATTTATCATCGCTTTGAAGATCCCACTGAGCAAACGGTAGGCATTTAACTAACACTTGCTGAGCAAAGGTACTCAATGTGACAAGCTTAATAGCAATAACCACTGAGCAGTGTGGGGGACAATCAAAACTACCTGTTCTAAATTTCCACCGACTATATCTAAGAGAATCTTAAAACCAAACTTCCCTTGGAGACTAGAAGGTAGAAAAAATCCAAATAATGCTTTATTTCCTCAGCAAGTGTTATTGGATATGAACTGGTCTTCATTTGGGACTTGATTTCTGTAGTACAGAATTAAACATCCACCATAAGTTCAAAACAGACCAAGTACGCAATAGACAGCACAGCTTCTGCCACGCCTCGAATCTTCTCACAGCGGTGTTTAGGAAGAAAGCCTTTTCCATTGTATAGCGCTGGTAAACCAGTTTGCAAAGATGCCCCCCGGATCTCTGTCCTTTGGATAGTCAACTGCTCGTGGATCCAGGCGCACCTGGGAAGGGGTTTTGCTTACGAAATTTGGAGGACTAGTCAGCAGAGTTTAAAACAGGGAAATGTCATTTGTTTCAGAGAATTATTCAAGTGAAGAATAGCTTGTGAAATCACATGAAGCCTCTCTAGACTCATTCATGACGTGGTGATTAGAACTGATTTACTTAGTTTTCGTTGTTGCTGTTGTTTCCATTGAACTAAATGACCATGTTTTAAGTACGTGAAGATGTGCTTTAACAATGTATGTGCCTTCATACCCACTATTCTAATTAATATATAGAATATTCCTCCTTATTCTAGAAAGCTCCCAGTCATCCTTTATAGTTAACCGTCATCCTGAGGCAACCACTGTTCCAATTTTTATCAATTGGCTTAGCTGAGACTATTCTAGAACCTCATGCACAAGAAATAGATACACAGTGTGCACACTTTTTGTGTCTGGCACCTTTTGCTTCACCATTTTGAGACTGATCTGTGCTGCTGTGTACATCAGGAATCTGTTCTTTTCTATTGCTAAGAGTCATTGTTGGAAAACATCAAATTGCCTGTGCCCATTTGGAGATTTGGGTTGCTTTACAATTTTATATTTTCATGAATAAAGTTATTATGGAAAAAAAGCTTGCCTTTTATGGGCCTATTTTATATGTCTCCTTGTTTCGCAACCAGCAGAGTTAATGGGAAAGGGTGAGCAGAGAGTATAAGGTTTTGAATTTTTAAGAAACTCCTAAGTGATGCTGATGTTGCTGCTCCGACGATCACATTGGGTTCATCACTGGGCCAGATCTCCTACTTCACTCTGATCAAACACTAATGGCAATCTCTGTCTTAGTAAGAAAAACTGACTAATGAAATTATCAAGCCAATTAAACAGTCCTGAAGCTATCAAGTAATCCTTGAAGCCTTGACTCAGCATCGCTTCTATCTCAAATAGGAAGCTCAAAGATGAGCTAAATTGCAAATGAAAGTGGTCTAGATTTATCCCACATTTTAAGATATACAGTTGATAGCTGATCAATAGATAATAAGTTTCACAGAGATGATATAACTTCAGCGTGATTGTGCTTTATAAATGGAGTAAAATTCACTTTGAGGAAACACACACCACCATAGTCTCTCACAGCTTTTCAATAATAAGAGAAGCCTCTAATGGGATACAATTTCTGCGGGTCACTAATTACTCTTTTTCCAAAACCCTTTGTCAACAGCCGCATCGACCCAGCTCCACATGTGGCCTTCATCTGATTTCTAGATTGAGTGCATAATTTTCTTACCAGAGCAAAAGTCCAGCTATTACTTGATTAGTTTAAAAACATTCTTCTTTATCATCAGAACAAATCTAAGATCATCTTCACCGGCAAGCACTGCTTTGGAAACATCCTGATTCTGATCAATGGTTTTCTTAAGCATCTGCTATTATTAGCATAGACACTTGGGTGATCTCAAATGCCTGCTCTCCAGAAAGCCACCAAGGTGGAAATTAGAATCCAGGCAGGCAGGGGACAGCAGCCTCAGGCTGAGGGTGAGGTTGGTGCATAACACCTGGATACATGACTTTTTAGAGTTTTGCCACTTTTCCCATTTTTTATATTTTCCCATTTTGGGTACCCAAAGACGAGCTCAATTATTTACTGTCACAAATGTGCACATTGACTATTTCAAAAATCCAGGTCAGGTGAGAAAAAAATAGGCAGTGATACCAAATGCTCAGCTGCTTAAGTAGTCAGCTTTTTATTAACAGTTATAATTGTTTTTCACACTTTATTAAATAACACGAAGATCAGGGAAGAAGCGAAATTACTGATGATTTTTAATCAGGTTCCTCTAAGCCTAGGTTGTAATGCAATTATTCAAACAAATGCAGGTGGGCAGGACAATCCATAACTATGCTAAGTATCTATTAGAGGAGAAATGTCTCCTTCTAAGATAAAGTACATAAATAGTACACCATTCAAGTAAATCATTTTTCTTTGTGCATCTTGCCATCTTGTGAAAAACAAATTACAATTACTTTTTGTTGAATGAGTTACATGATATGTACAAAACAACGCACCATTATTCTTATAACTTTATCATTACAGTAAACTACTTTGCTGTTCTTAATAATAGTAGTACCTGTAGCTATAGCTCATCTTAGGAAGCAGTTTCTCTCTATAAAGCGTGTCTGTAGCATTAGTAAAATAATTCACATAAATCCAGAATTACTTCATTTCTTATTACAGAAGTGTCACTGGGAGAGCTTAGCCTAAAGGTCTAAATGTCAAGGCTGGGGTCACAGACCAGCTCTTAACGTGCTTGCCACACAAGCCAGAGTTTGGATCCCCAGAACCCACATATGTGTAGGTATGTGATGGCCCACCTACAATCCCAGGGTTCCAGGGCAAGGGAGGCAGAGATGAAATTCCCCAACCAGATTAGCCAAAGAGTGAACGCCAAGATCAACAGATCATGTCCCAGTAGACAAGGTAAAGAGTAATCTAAGAAGACACCTGATGTCAACCTTGAACCTTCACATACTTTTACATACATGTACCTGCACACACACACATACATACATACACACACACACATATGTAAAAAGCAACTGTCAATCAGTTGAGTATAAGATCTGCATGACTCTGAAACCCATGCTTCCTCTTCCCATAGCACTACCTGCTAAGGAGTTCAAGGACAGCACAGTACATGATTCAGGAAGGTGAGAGAGGTGTTCCTCCATATGTGATAGCCCAACAAGGTATGAAGAGAAGAGCAGCTTCACGTTCTGTGTTCCTAAACTTCAGCTTCTTTTTAAACTTCTTTTCAAAATTTCCTTGGCCCCAGAAGCCTGTTGTGAGGTACCTGATTGACCTATGTCCCTGGATTAATCTTTGGTATTGTATTACTAATTTGCTAGAAAGGTCGGATTTTTACATTGCTGAAATCATTCATTACAGTACTGCCCTGCTTCTTGCTCTCTTAAAAGTTTGCCAAGGTAAATCTGTCCACAAGGATCATTATCCCAGTCCAACTTGTCCCGAGGAGATACACCACACAGGGGATTTGTGAGAGCCACCTAATGCGAACATCCATGCTAATATCTCTAACATCAGTCTGTTCTCTTCCATAATCGCTTGCCCTGATGGTTCCTTACCACGGGTGCAGTGGAAACATGGCTTCCGGAACCTGATCATTCAGGGCCCTGATGCTGGTTCTGTGATTTAATAGCTGTACCTACACCGTTAGCTTCTCTAACGTCAAGTTTCATGTCTGTAAACTGCTATGAAGGGATGTTTGGAGGATTTAAGAGACAATAATATGCAAAAATCTGGTACACCAGAGACACTCAGACAATAGCGATTCACCTTCACTTTCCCTCGTCAGCAGATGTAAGGAGGGAGGCACATGCTTAACAGCAGTAATATCTCACAAGGCCGTAGTGGAGAGAGCTAGGAGCAAAGCGGAAGAAAAGTGATGCTAAATAAGCCAGCAACTCATCTGCCTCTGCTCCCTTCCTTCATTCAGAAAATATTTATTGGTCATCTGCTCTGCTCCAGGCACAAAGAGTGACAATAATCCAGGCGCTTGAAGATCTACGACAAGAGAGTTCCAGAAGGTGGAAGCAATAGACACTAAAGCCCAAAGACAGAAACAAAGATATACACAGAGATCAGGGAAGAGCTTAACAGAGTTACAATGTGAGCGCTTAACAGAGTTACAACGTGAGCCAGCAGTGAAGGTAGACAATCCTGAGGCTGGGGGGCATCAGCCATGGTACCTGCTCTCACCCAGAGCTAACCATCTCTTAAATTGTCTTGACTGTCCTTCTGCAGGATCAAATGACGTGAGCCCTGCCTTAGTCCTTGTCCCTATAGGCTACTTGTCTCTCTCCCTTCATGTTTGCCTCACTGAAGTACATATCATAAATAAAAATTATCAAAGCATTTTGGACAGTTGAGATAACCAAATCTAGCAAGGCTGCATGATGGTTACAAGCCTAGCTTTGGGAGAGAAACACCCAGCTAGATTTCCAGCTGGGGGCACGCCCGGCTTTGCAGCAGAAAGCAGGCGACGCCACGTCTCTAATCCTAGCTCTTATGTAAACGGAAGCAGATGGCTCCAAGAGTTAAATCTTTCCCCAGTGCACTCCACATCGCACCTGACACAGAAGTGTCCAATGCAAGATGGCCATTGATATCATTGATACCATGTGGTTTCATTTTCAAAGCAAACATATTAGTCAGCAATTGCTCTTGAGAACCAGGAGGGATGAAATCATTTTTTTAAGATAGTTTGTAACACCCCATTTGATGGCCTGGGACTCCCCCCAGTTAGAAAACAAATATGAATTAATCAGTTTTAAGCACTAATGAGTTATCAGTGGTAACCAGCATGATTCTAATGAGTTGCAGTTATCTTTCCTAATCACGACCTCAGCCAGGAATTGGTCATTTCCTTTTCCTTCACTTGCATTGTCAACGGGTATCTACTATGTGCTAGACCTGATATTAGGTATCAAGTATAACATGGAGATTTTTTTTTGTTTAATCACTCACAGTCCAGCTGGTGTAGAGAGCAACAAACAGTCGTTAAACTGATGAAGATCCACACAGGTACAAACTACCATCGGACGTACCTTAAAGGGGAGGATAGAGGTCTAAGTGCTGATCATCACACTGGGCCTTTGGAAACACTTCCTACAGGAAGTCACACATTGACCACCCTTCAGAAGGTACAAGACGTAAAAGAAGAAAGTGTATTCTAGACAGACCTGATTGGAGGCTAGTTAGTGGAGGCGAGGTAATCAAAGAGCTGTCGGGATCTGGTTGTACTCAGAAGGTCAGTGGTAACTACGGGTTTCTGGGGCCATCTAGGAAGAGCAGGTTTAGACCTGAGAAGA
This sequence comes from Myodes glareolus, assembly GCF_982192425.1. Taxonomy (NCBI): domain Eukaryota; kingdom Metazoa; phylum Chordata; class Mammalia; order Rodentia; family Cricetidae; genus Myodes; species Myodes glareolus. Next base: position 25,679,493 of record NC_142047.1, on the reverse strand, counting down.
CTATGGGGATACGGTTTCCTGAACTCAGAATGAACCCACACACCTGGAGAGTTCCATGTGGGGCCTAAAATGATACAAGGCTTCCAGAGATTTCCAGCAACAGGCCCTATCTAAGCTCCCAGCATCACGCTCTGTCTTAGTTAAGGTTTCTATTGCTGTGAAAAGGCAACAGGACCACAGCAACTCTTAGAAAGGAAAACATTTAATTGGGGGTAGGTTACAGGTTCAAAGCTTAGTCCATTTTCATTATGGCGGGAAGCGAGGCAGCGTGCAGGCCAACATGGCATGGAGAAGGAGCCGAGAGTTCTATATCAAGATCCACAAGCAGCAGGAAAAGTGACACTGGGCCTGGTTTGAGCTTCTGAAACCTCAAAGTGCCTCCCCGCCCCAACACAATACATTTCCTCCAACAAAGCCACACCTAATTGTGCCACTCCCTATGGGCCTATGGGGACTGTTTTCATTCAAACCATCACATGCTCAATCTCCCCTGAATTGGAGCTGAAGGCGGCCTTTACAGTTAATCTGCCTGAGAAACTGGACCGAAACACTCAGGAGCCCCGACATCTGGTCTGATTCCTTTGCTTTTCATTGGGGTCCCATTGGGATTAATCTTTAGGAAACAAACTGAGGGATCAATATGGATCACTCACCCTCTCTTCCCAGATTCAGTCCAGGACACTGTGCCTCCCAACAAAGAATAAGATGGTGGGGTGCCGTGTCTTCATCCTCAAGGGAAAATAAACTCAGAATGCACACTTAAAGGTGGTCCCCAGTCTACTCTTTTACAATCGCTTGTTCTGTATGCCTGTTGGATTTTCATATTAAATTATAAATGTGATTCACTTTATTTTCCCTTGACAAACCTACCGAAACTACCTCAAGTTTAACCCCTTCTGTTAAGAAAGAAGAAAAGAAAGAAAGAAAGAAAAAAAGAAAGAAAGAAAGAAAGAAAGAAAGAAAGAAAGAAAGAAAGAAAGAAAGACTACAAAAACCCAAACAGAAGTCTTTCTCTGAAGACTTGAACACACAGGTCCTTTTATCTGTAGACCTGAACGTATAGCTTCTTGGTACTAGACAAATGAACAAACACATTGAAAGTAGCATTGAAAACAATGCTGTTTCTCAACTGTCTCCTTTTCGTTAGTGAATTTTCTGTGCTCTGGCCTACAGAATGCTCATCTAAAGGTAATCTTTGCACAGCGCTTTGCAGAAGACGTAAGACACATCATCTTGTTTCTAATGACGGAAAGAAACCCTAACCCATGATCTTAATGAATCCATAAAACTCTCACATCCACTGGTGTGCCTATTTCCCCCAAATACAGGTTAATTGGGGAAAGGAAAATAATTAAACAAAATAATTTAATGTCTCATTATTCTAAGTGTTTCTGGTTCTTTTCCTAGATGGCTTTGGTAACCACTTAGACTATCTCGTGGGATCGTGTTTAGGAAGACAAGGCACCCCGCCTGTACTATTTTCTTGTCCCCCTGCTATAGCAAAATCTCTGCCGAGAATTGATGTAAAGGAAGATGGCTTTGTTTCATCTTCCACCTTAGTTAAGGGATTCCAGGCCATCATGGCAAAGGGGTCAGGACAGCAGGAATTCAAGGCAGCTGGTCCATGGTCGGGATGCAAAGATCAATAAGCCTTACTGCTCAGTTCACCTCCTTTCTATTAGGTCTGGGATCCTGGCTCATGGAATGGTGACACACACAGTTGAGGTAGGACTTCCTCACCTTTATCAACTTAATCTAAATAACCCTTCCACAGGTATGCCCAGAGGCTTGTCTCTCCCATGATTCTAGATCCTGTCCACTTGGCAGGTCATATTAACCATCGCCCTACGCCATCCCACAAAGACTTCTAATCATAATCTCTGGGGTCACTATGGGTATCAAAAGAACTGGCCAATGTGATTAAGTTGAGGCCCTTGAGATGGGAAGACCAACCTGGATTTTCTGGGTGGGCTCAATGTAATCATAAAGAGGGTAGCAATGTCAGAGTCTGAGAATGCCTTCTGACGATGGAGGTAGATGCTGGTGTGAATCAGGACCAAAGCCCTCAGCATGTTGTTGTCAATGTCTAGATGCTGTAGAAGTTGAGGAATGAATTCTCCCCAAGAACTTCCAGTAGGAGCATGACCCCTATTGTAAGCTCAGTAAAACTTATTTTGGACTTCTGACCTTCAGATTCATAAGATAATAACTGTCCTGTTTTCACCCGGTAAGTTCTCGGTACTTGTCAGGGCAACAACAGGAAACTAATATAGATATAAGTGATTCTTTCCATCTACCTGTTGTTTGGCAGCACTTTCATACACATTATACAATTTTATTGTTCCTGGGAGCTGGGCGAAATTTCATGTTTATTTCTCATGTAAGGAAACTGAACCTTAGAGAACTGAAGAGATGCATCCAAGAGCAGAACATGAATCAGGGCTGTTCAGCAGATCTGCATCCTCATCCTCCGCCTTTGTACTGAGCATGCTGTCTCTGTCAATGGGGCTCCATCTTTATCACTTCCTGTGTGGTTACCTCCTTTTATTGTTTGTTGACTATCTCAAGCTCTAACCAAATAGTAAAATTCTCTTGAACCTACTCTCCAAGAAGCTTTGTTCTACATCCCTGTCATGGGGCATAGGCTGTTAGGCTATGCCTTCCAGAACCTTAAGGATTAAATAAATACAACCTCCAAAAATTCCTATGTTGAAGTTCTAACCCCCAATATTGGTTTTAGAATATGAAACCTTCGGATAAAGTTAGGCTAAGAGGAAGTGTTAAAGGGATTGGTGCCAGAGGACCAGGGGCTGGAGAGATGGCTCAGTGGTTAAGAGCACTGACTCTTCTTCCAGAGAATTTGAATTTGACTTTCAGCACCCACATGGTGACTCACGACTATCCGTCCCTCCAGTTCCAGAAGATTCCATACCTTCTTCTGACATTCATGGGCACTGAGCATGCACCTGGTGCACATACATATAAGCAGGTAAACAAACAACTATATGCATAAAAATTAATATTAAATCATAAAATAAAAATTAGACAAGACTTAAAGTAAAATTTCAGGAAGGAGGTGACATCACAGCTTCTTTTCTCCATCTCATGAGATTGCAGCCAGAAGGCAATCATTGGAGAGCCAGGAAGAGAGCCATCAAAAGCCAACCAGCACTTAGACAACTGACCAGGAGGACTGTGACTTCGAGGACAAACTGGACTAGATAGTGAGCCTGCCTCAAATGAACAGCAAAAACAATGCAGCCATGTTGACATGCTGGCCTCCAGAACTCTGAGAAATAAGTTCTTGTAATTTATGCTACTGAATATTTTCCTATAACAGCCCAAGAGAGCTAGGAAAACTCACCTCTGTTGAAGAAAATCCTAATCTTGACAGCGTGCACAGCACACCCTTGGTTGATTGCTGAAGTCACTTGTTTTAGGATCTTTGTGATTATTCTTCTTTTATCTTTCAGGAACAAAGCAGAAATTCATGGGAGTTACAGGTGAACTGTGGGTAAACTGCACTGGCCTAAATCCTAAAGAGTATCATACCTAATCCTGTCATGTTTCAGGGTTCACACGAGGCTTTCAAAATATACACCAGGTTTGAGCTATGACAAATATTGCTGCTGTGAACATAGTTGAGCACATGTCCTTCTGATATGATTGGACATCCTTTGGGTATACACCCAGCAGAGGTATTGCTGGATCTTGAGGCAGACTGTTTCTTAATTTTCTGAGAAATTGCCATACTGACTTCCAAAGCGACTGTACCCATTTACACACCTACCAGCAATGGAGGGGTGTTCCCTTTACCCCACATCCTCTCCAGCATAAACTGTCATCAGTGTTTTTGATCTTGACCACACTTCCAGGTGTAAGATAGAATCTAAGAGTTGTTTTGATTTGCATTTCTCTGATGGTTAAGGCTGTTGAATATTTCCTTAAGTGTCTTTCAGCCATTTTAGAGTCATTTGTTGAGAGTTCTCTGTTTAGAATTATATCCTATTTTTTATTGGATTATTTGTTCTTTTGATGACCAATTTCTTGAGTTCTTTGTATATTTTGGATATCAGACCTCTGTCCAATGTGGGGTTAGTGAAAACCTTTTCCCATTTTGTAGACTGTCGTTTTGTTTTGTTGACTGTGACCATAGCTTTACAGAAGCTTTTCAGTTTCAGGAGGTCCTATTTATTAATTGTTTCTCTCAGTGTCTGTGCTGCTGGGGTTATACTTAGGAAGTGGTCTCCAGTACCAATGTGTTCAAGTGTATTTCCCACTTTTTCTTCTATAAGGTTCAGTGTGGCTGGCTTTATGTTGAGGTCTTTGATCCATTTGGACTTGAGTTTTGTGCATGATGACAGATATGAATCTATTTTCATTCTTCTACATGTTGATATCCAGTTACATCAGCACCATTTATTGAATGTGCTTTCCTTTTTCCATTTGATATTTTTAGCTTCTTTGTCAAAAATCAGGTGTTCGTAGATTGTGGATTGATATCCAGGTCTTCAATTTGTTCCATTGAATCTCCTGTCTTTGTTTATTCCAATACCAGGCTGTTTTCAGTACTGTAGCTTTGTAGTAAACTTTGAAGTCAGGGATTGTGATGCCTCCAGAAATTCCTTTATCTTACAGAATTGTTTTATCTATCCTGGGTATTTTGCTTTTCCATATGAAGTTGAGTACCATTCTTTCGAGGTCTGTGAAGAATTTTGCTGGGATTTTGATGGGTATTGCATTGAATCTGTAGGTTGTTTTTAGCCAGATTGCCATTTTTACTATGTTAATTCTGCCTACTCAAGAACAAGGAAGATTTTTCCATTTTTTGGTTTCTTCTTCAATTTCTTTACTCAAAGATTTAAAGTTCTTGTCATACAGGTCTTCTGATTGTTGGTTAGAGTTACTCCACGATATTTATGTTATTTGTAGCTATCGTAAAGGGTGATGTTTCTCTGATTTCTTTTTCAGCCCATTTACCATCTGTGTAAAGGAGGGCTACTGATATTTTATGAGTTAATCTTGTATCCTGCTACATTACTGAAAGTGTTTATGAGTTGCAGAAGTTCCTTGGTAGAATTTTTGAAGTCACTTATGCAAACTATCACACCATCAGCAAATAGTGAGAGTTTGACTTCTTTTCCAATTTGTATCCCCTTGATCTCCATTTGTTTTCTTGTTGCTCTAGCTAGAACCTCAAGTACTATATTGAATAGATATGGAGAGAGTAGACAACCTTCTCTTGTTCCTGATTTCACTGGAATTGCTTTGAGTTTCTCTCCATTTATTTTGATGTTGACTGTTGGCTTGCTGTATATTGCCTTTATTATGTTTAGGTATGTTCCTTGTATCCCTGCTCTTTCCAAGACCTTTATCATTGAAAGGATATTGTATTTTGCCAAAGGCTGAAAGCATCTAATGAGATGATCATGTGGGGTTTTTTTCTTTCAGTTTGTTTATATGGTGAATTACATTGACAGATTTTTGTATGTTGAACCATCCTTGCATCTCTGGGATAAAGTCTACTTGGTCATGGTAGATGCTTTTTCTGATAGCCAGAACCTGGAAACAACCTAAATGTCCTTTGACAGAAGAGTGGCTAAAGATCTGATACATTTACACAGTGGAGTATTACATAGTGGAAAAAATTATGATTTCTTGAAATTTGTGGGCAAATGGATGGACCTAGAAAACATCATATTGAGTGAGGTAATGCAGATCCAGAAAGACAAATATAATATGCATTCACTCATAAGTGGCTTTTAAACATAAAGCAAAAAAATACAGCCTATAATTCACAATCCCAGAGAACTTAGACAACAAAGAGGACCCTAAAAGAGACATACATGGATCTAATCTACACAGGAAGTAGAAAAAGGCAAAGTCTCCTAGTAAATTGGAAGCATGGGGACCATGGGAGAGGGTAGAAAAGGAGGAGGGAGGAAGGGAGGAGAGCGGAGAAAAATATATAGCTCAATAAAAACAATTTAATATATATATGCCAAATATGTCATATATTTTATACTCATTTTAATAGTAAGTGAAAAGATCATGTATCGGGTTTGGGGAACGGGCAGGGAGTATGTCCTTTTATGAGAGGTATTTTGAAGTGATTGTTTTCAACACCACTCTTAATTCAAATTAGATATTAGCTTCTCCATTGCGATCCACCACCTCAAACACACAACTCTGTATTTCTCACTATTTTTCCATGCTACAGCCTCACAATTGCATGATTTAAAGGGGGTAGGGGGGACCCTTCATGCTTTTCTTCCCAACCTGCACTGTTATTCACTCTTCTATGGTCAAAACCCTTTAGCCATTCCAGCCCTTTTTTTGGCTGGACACATCCTTTCCAAGGGATGGAGGATGTGTGGATGCTGCTCTCACTGACTGATAGGGCAGAACTAACTCTAGGACATCACTTGAAGTGATACCTTCCAGACAGAACAACACAAGAGCGGATGTTTTATGTACTTCGTTCCTCTAATCCCCAGAACCACCTGATGAAACGGGTGCTTCCGGGGGTGCTGGACTGATGGATCATGCGATCAACTGATTGATTTTACTCTTTTCACTACTCTAAGACGAAGCGCCTCTGGGGAATGTTGAATTTGTAGCTGCATACATGTTTACCCACCTCTGTCAGCCACTTTTCCAAGCTTTTGATATTTCCTGCTTCCGCCTGCAGGGTTAAGAGTTGGAGGAATGGCAGATTTGCTTTTGCAGTTAGATTTCTACATCAAAATGGATTTTATTTTTGACATCAGTGGACAAACCCATTTGTCTAGCCCTCTGTTTCGAACGAGAAATCCATCATAGTTTATCTGCCAGCTGCTGGTTCACACTGGTCATGGTCTCCTTAATGAGAAACACTTCCCACCTTCCACAACGTTCTAACTCCATTTGTAGTCTTCAGGTAGCTGAGGAGTTTGCATTTTTAATGAATTCCTAATGTACTCACTCCTGCAAACAAGGAAATTACAAGCATGGAACATTGCATTTCAGACATTAATCATAATTGCTTAATACTATCAAACGAGGAAACTTCACTGCAAACTTAGACTTCTTACTTAACTTCAGAATCAGAATAGCTGTCACATTTGCACACATTCTAACTGATGCTCCATATTTCCCAATGCCTACATTATACAGTTTAGTCACAAAGAAATATTTTGTCAGCTAATTTAATTTAATTGCATGGCACAATCATTTCACCTATTTCTCTGAAAACAGATATTTTAATAAGAGAGCTGCAAGGAGGTTATAAAAATCTCACTGTATTTCCCCATTGCCAGGAAAGGTCTCTGCTGAAAGTTACCAGACAATTACAGATTCTGAGGGTTTCCATAGTTCTTCAATGTATTTGTTATATACCATTAGTCACCAGGTGAAGCCCTTCGCTAATAGCAATACCCTTCAACAATAGCCCCAGAGAATTTAACACTGATTGATGGCAGGTCACCTGGAATTGGTTGGCAGAATTTCCAATTTTCTGTTGGGAAATTGCTTATTTCTCCAAGTCTATTCCCATTTTTACAAGTGGACAGCAAGCTGAGATTATACATTATTATGTGTCTAAATATGAAATTGAGATGGATGGTGTCACACATTTAAAGAGAGTTAAGCATTTAATTTAAGATTTAAAAAAGTTTAAAGAAGTTTAAAATGTATTTTTAATCTTTCTCGGGAATTCACAGCTGATCCATATTGAGGGAAATATTGAAAGAGTGCCTAAGGAAGACCATTTAAATGCAGTATTATTTTCATAAAGATTTACCCTTTTAGAGTGTCATGACAACCACACCAGACCTTATTGTGAGTATATCTGGGGATCTCAGGCTTGTGGAGGGACAGGGGATAAATAGGCTATTTTCATAAACATAGAGACTATGCTAAATTTGGCAGACAGAAGAGACAGAAGGCAGCCAAACTCAAAAGCCACATTAAAATCAGAAGTCTTAGATCTCCATTTATATGAATAGCTATTTGTTTGGAAATGCATATTGGGATAAATTTTAAATATGTTTAGAATGCTAAAATGCTGCCTGTTATAATAATCCTATCCTGAGACTATTCCTGTACATATAATCTGCACCTAATTCTTAAACTTAGCACTAAATATGTGTATGTGTATATTGAGAGAGAATATTGAATAATAAAAAGCCTGCCTGCTTCATAAACTGCACCTTCAATGCTGTGAACATATTACCATGCTGGAAAACTCCATGTCTTTATTCTCAAGTGTCATTGTAGAAGTCGGATATAATTTCTTCACAGTCTGCCTAATATGGATGACCGAAACCTTCTAAGGGATACTTAGCTTGTTTAGTTTTTGGAAATATTTGTTCATTGTACGGTACCTACCTTTATCCAAATTGGAAATAAGTGCAAAGCCTTCTCTCTCATAGAACTTCTATTGCAGAGATAGAGCAACAAAGACAGACAAGAAAAACGGCACATGAAAATTAGTATGACAATCAGAGGTGTGGCCCTGTGGCAGAACCTCAGGGATTGTAATGAAACAGTAGAAGGCAGAGTAACAGGAATGCTGGATGATCCCTGCAGTGAGGTGGCCTGTGAGTAGGGACCTGAGCAGGTAATGATAATGGTCACGTCCACATCGTCATCTGACCAAGTAGTCCTCCAGGCTGAATAATAGAAAAGACAGAATGAGTCTGTTTGGCAGGTTAGTAAAAGGAGAGGGAGGGAGATAGAAAGAGATGGAGACAAAGAGAGGAGCAGGGGAAAAGAGAGAGAGGCAGAAAGAGAGAGACAGGAATACACACACAGAGAGGCAGAGAGAGAGGGAGGGAGAGAGAGAGAGCGCTGAATTCTTTCTTACATCTCTCTACCTTTGGATAGCATTCCCTAGAGTGTATTTGTGAGGTGTCAAAATACAAATGTTTCCTCACTAGAATTCTCTCCATATTGTGGGAACAAAAGTGTTTATTGAGAGGTTTTTTTAAAGCCTCCGTGTTATAGCTCATTACTCAGTAAAGCACTGAAAATGAGGACACTTGCAAGAATCTGCTGTGCAGATGTCGGCTGTTTCCTTGTACAACCCGGCCTATCGCTTGACATCCTTCGACAGTTGTTGGTGATAAATGTCAGCATGCCGTGATTTGCATGACAGTTACTTTGCGCGTGTTCCTCGCCAGACTACAAGCACAGAGAGAGGAAGACCCTACTTGCACCCTGCATGCACAACAGCACTCAAGGTTCTGAAGAGTCTGTAACAGAGGTAGGCATTTTGTCACATTTTCTTTTTATGTTAAATTTATTCCCTAAACAAAGAAAAACAGTGACCATGAATTGTTAACCCAGCCCAGAATACAGTAGATGCTCACCGTGGACCTTTGATGATTGAATTAATTAATTAATGGAAAATATCTTCACCAATATAATTTAGGTGAAGACTACTCCAGATAATAGCAATTAATTCATTTTAAATATTCAATATGCTATCAAAAAGCAACCAATAGTCTTCAGCTATAAAATTTCCTCTTTAACATTTTTAGCTGTTCCTTGTTGTAAACCTATGTACTTTTCGTTGTTATTTATTTTTGAGATTGTATTGTGGTTTTATTTTTGAGATTGTATTTTAATTACATTTTTTCTCCCTTTCTTTCCTCCCTCTCAACTCTCCCATATACCCCTCCCTGCTTTTCTTCAAACTCGTGACCTTTTTCCACTCATTGTTATTCCATGTACATATGTACTTACATTTTAAGGGTTGATTTCATACAATGTTACATGATAGAGAGAGAGATAGATAGATAGATAGATAGATAGATAGATAGATAGATAGATAGATAGACAGACAGACGGACAGACAAATAGATAGACAGATAGACAGAGATAGAGAAAGAGATATGTTTTGGGGGCTGACAATTTGGCACTGGACAATCACTTGGTTTGCTCTTCCCTTGGCAGGACCACCTCTCCTGCTCCAAGCATTACTCAGTTGCCCATAACTCTTTGTGTCTGGTTGAGTCGCCATGGGTTTTTCCTCGTGCATTTGGCATGTTCATTGGTGTTCTCCCTTTTCTGTGCACATTTGGGCAGTCATGTTGTGAGACTTTGTGAGTATAACTTCTGATGTTACTGGGAGAGTACAATCTCACCGCAAAGTGCCTGGTCTTCTGGCTCTTACAGTGTTTCTACCCCATCCTCTGCAGTGTTCTTGAGCCTTGGGTGTGGGAGTTTTTCAGATGTATCCACTGTGACTGGACTCCGCAGCTCTGCATATTGATTGATTGTGGTTTTCTATAGTGGTTTGCTGCAAAGAGGTTTCTTTTTTTAATAATTAATTTTTTGCATACCAATCCCAGTTCCCCCTCCCTCCTGTCCTCCAGCTTCCCCTACCTCCTCCCACCCCATCCTCCTTCTACTCCTCAGAGAGAGTAAGGCCTCCCCTGGGAAGTCAACTAAGTCTGTCCCATCACCTGGTTGAGGCAGGAACAAACCCCCACCCCCATGCCTAGGCTAAGCAATGTATCTCTCCATAGGCAACGGGCTTCACAAAGTCAGTTCATGCATTAGAGTTAGATTCGATCCCACAGCCTGTGGTCTCATATACTGCCCAAGTCACACCACTGTCTCCTGTATTCAGAGAGCCTAGTTCGGTCCCATGTGTTGTGGAAATGCCTTCAGCCAATAGCGTTTAAGATACTGGCCCACTTTGGGCCCAGGTTGGGCCATGGAGGGCTGTGGAGTTGGTCCTAGCCACTCCCAAAGCAGACCAGTATCTTAAAGGCCATTGACTGAAGGAGTTCCCACAACACTACACAGGTTCCCCATTTGTCAGTCCAGAATCAGTGATCTCCCACTCGCTCTGATCTGCTGATTCTGTGGGTATCCTCATCATGGTTTTGACCCCTTTGTTCATACTATCACTCCTTCCTCACTGCAAAGAGAAGTTTCTTGATGAGGGGTGAAGACTACAGTGGTTATAAGGACAAATGCTTATAGATTGTTGTTAGGGATGATGCTGGGTTAGTACTTTCCCTATCTAAAAAGATCATTTTAATCCTATCAATGATGTCATAGCTCTAAGGATACCCTACAGAACAGGAAACATAAAATACCTGCCAGAAGTTACTGATCACCTTGTGTATGCATTCACTGAAATGTTTGTACAGCTTGGGCCCTGATTAGGAGCCATGTGTGCAGAGTGGATACGGTTCGCAAGCAGGGAGAAAGACACGCATAAGCATAGTGCCAGGAAGGTGGACCCTCTAGTTTCTGTGAGACACAGTTTTGCATTTGTTTACTTTTCACTGAAGATAAGAAATAAAAGGATATGTCAAATTTCTCTTCTAGACAACAAACTGAACAAAAGTAAACCCTCTACACCAGCAGTTCTCAACCTTCCTAAGGCCATGACCCTTTACAGTTAATTGTGGTAATTAATTTTGTGGTTGGGGTTATGCTACCTCATAACTATAATTTTTCTATTGTTATGAATTGCAATGTAGGTATTTTTAGAGATAGGGATTTATTGAAGGGTTCAAGACCACAAGTTGAGAAACTCTGCCCTAAGGCCTCATCTACCACCTGTCCTCTCAGAACCTTGGTATTTGGCTCTATTCTATGTCCGTGCTCTGAAACACCTGCCTCCAGCTCCAACTCAGTGAAGCAAATGCTGACCTTGTTCAGACAATATAACATGAGGGCATTCTTGTTGGAGTTTCTGTCCTGCCCAGTTCCCATGGTCATTAGGTCCCAAAGAAATCACACCAAGGTCTCCATAAGTTATAAACTGATTGACCCATTAGCTCATGCTTCGTATTAGCTCTAATAACTTATATTAGCCCATTATTCCATTATATGTTAGCCAAATGGCTCAGTACCTTTTTCAGCGGGGGAGGTCACATCCTGCTTGTTCAGTGTCTAGACAGAACTGGGGAGGAATGGGCTTCCTCCTTCCCAGAATTCTCCTGTTCTCCTTCCTGTCTGGTTGTCCCACCTATACTTGCCTTTCTTCCTTTTTTATTTTAAGGACTTTAACCTTTTTTTAAGAAGCAGGATGTGACCTCCCCGACTGAAAAAAAGTACTGAGACATGTGGCCAACATATACTAGAATAATGGGTCAATATAAGTTATAAGAGCTAATACAAAGCCTGAGATAATGGGCCAATCAGTTTATAACTTATGGAGACCTCGATGTGATTTCTTTGGGGCTTACCGGCTGCGGGAACTGGGCAGGACAGAAACCCCACAAGCAGGCCCTCATGTTATAAGACACCACCCACAGCTTCTTGTGTGCCACAGATTGCTTCCTGTGTCTCTACCAGGTGATGATCTTAGCACTGGCTACCACTGTAGCACCTAAGAATAATGCCCCAGAAGTAACCCTCAACTATGAAAGCATGGTACTTCCATGATGATATACCTAGTGCCTTCATTCTTCAGTGAGAAGACATCAAGTCCTCTCGACAGTGTCTCAAGGATCTCTATTGTTTCTTGGACTTGTTTTCCCAGAGCACATGCCGATTAAGTAAAAGACCTATATTTGGTTGACTTTCATTCTCTGTTTTACTTCCTCTCTCCCTCACATAGAATAGAAAACCTTGCATCAATTCCCAAATCAAAGACTTATAAAGACTTGTCTGAGGATAACTCAAGGTAGGATGTTGGGGAATGGTGATGGTGACAGTGTCTATTTTGTAGAGTTGTTAGAAGGGTTCATTCAGTTAAAAGGAGTGAGAGTATCCACAAGGTAGTGTGTGGCTCATAAAAGTTAGCCACTGGAGAAAGAGAGGGAGAGAGAGAGAGAGAGAGAGAGAGAGAGAGAGAGAGAGAGAGAGAGAGAGAGAGAGAGCCATTGGATTGATGAGTGCTGTGTCTGGTGGTGTTGATCTGACATAGTGTCCCTTGGTTTTGCCAGTCTTGGTTCTTTCTGTAGTTCTGCATCTCTCCTCTTGGTATGTATCTCAGCACCCATTCTACTGACAGCACACCCCAAGATTTCTTACCAAGATCTTTGCCTTCTTTGGGAGTTCCTTTCAATTGCCCCTCTCTGAAGAGAGCTAACCTGAGTTACCCTCAACAGCATCATCATAGGCAGCAAAGTGAAATCAGATTGTCCAGGTTAGACAATTTTCTAGATAAATGTATTTAAAGATATAAATTTCCAGGTAGGCATCTAATAGCAGCATCAGATAATATCTCTAACAATACAGGGATATTGCTAGTAAGGCCTCTCTTTTTTTCAAGTCAGTATCAGTGCTGTGAATTTGAGTACATTTTCAACTAAGATTAATTATAGCACAGTTCCTGATAATCCAGTCATACAGACGAGTGAAGTCAATACTCTTCACATGGTATACACAATGGCTTTGCTTAGTAGAATGTTTTAGAATGCATTCAGCCATTCATTTTTTTCAATTTTATCCTTTTTCCAAATTACCAGATCATAAGAAAGAGTTATGTCTGTAATAGACAAGTCTGTGTCAGATGGCAATAAAGCTATGTGTTTAGCAGGTACAGATCTCTAAGCAACTCAGTAATTTCTAAATAAAAAATCATTTTGTAACTGACGTTATAAATATGGAGATGTCTTCATGAGAAGTTAGTCTGATATTATTTGTAATCTGTATAATTATGGTAACATTTTCATTTCAATGTTTCATCATAATAAAGTACACATGACACAAAGAGTATCATTTTCCAGCCTTTTGAGACAAGGTCTGGGTATGGAACCTTGGTTGGCCTGACAGTCACTGTAACCTGCTTGTCTTCCTACTTCAACTCCCAGGTATGAGCTACCACACCCAGACATTTTATATTGTGCTGCTCAGTATCATTAAATGCATTCATATCATCAAGTCTCCAGAGCATTCTTTACCTTGCAAAACTAAGACTTCCTTACAGAGTACCTCATTGGCTCCACTCTTCTGATGTCTTGTCTATGAATTTGGTCATTCTATATACTTAAAAAGAAATGGAATCATGCTGTGTTTGTCTTTTTTTAATGACCTATTTTACTTAACATAATATCTTCCATGGTATAGCAAATGTTAGGATTCCATCTCTTTTTAAAACTAATAATGTTTCATTTCATGTTGCCCATTTATCCAGTGATGAATGCTTAGGTGCCTCTTGCAGGAGGCCACTTGTTCATTTCCTGTCAGCCCAGACTCCCGAAATAATCACACAGAAACTATATGATTTGAAATAGCTTAAGCATATTTCTGGCTTACTCTTATATCTTAAATTAACCCATTCCTATTCAGCTGTGTATTGCCACATGGTTGCGGCTTACCAGCTAGGTTTCATCCAGTGTCTGTCTCTGGTGGGGCTACATGGTATCTCCTTGACTCTACCTTATTTCTCCCAGCATTCAGTTTAGCTTTTCTGCCTAGCTCTATTCTGCTAAGCCACTGGTCGAAAGAGTTTTCTTCATTAACAAATAACAGCAAAACATAGACAGAAGGACTTCCCACACCAGGTACCACCATCTTTTTGGTTGTTTCAAATAATGTTGCACTGAAGATGAGCATATTAATATATCTTTTAGGTCCTGCTTCCATTCTTTCACATAAAAACACAGGATGGATTGCTAGATCATATGCTAATACCATGTTTAAGTGTTTGAGGAACTACCATACTCTCTACCATAGCCGTTGGCCCATCTTAAATTTATACCCATGGTACATGGGGCTTTTGATTTAACCACTATAGTTATTTCCATTTTTTGAGACTCTCTATTGGGCTCCATTTTCTTTCAACTTCCTTACAAACAGTAGAGATCTTAGTTTCTCCTTCTTGGTTAGCTTTGAGCAATTAAAACATAAACAGTGATGACTGACTGAATGTTTCTGCTCCCAAGAAGATCTTTAGCATGAGTAAGAACTTTGCCCTGACCTCAAAGATCTCCCTCGGCTACTATAAGCTATGTAATTATACTTGTAAATTATCATGTGCTACAGCAGTGTCACCCATACACAGGTAGAAACACTGTAGGGACATGTACAAAGAGATGACCTGGAAGAACACCAATTGAAACTATAGAGAAAATGATATTTATGAGAACTATAACAAAATTATGGGGTGAAATCCTGTTGGTGGTAATGTTTTACAGACTCTACTGAAATGGTTAGGGTTTGAAAGACTGAGACTGCACTGATCCCTAAATACATAAAATTCTTGTTTATAACTGCATTAATAGTACATGAAATTAAATCTTCAATTATGAAAATATAAAATACCATGGAAACAGTCTACTTACCAGATACTATTTGCCTTTTATACGAAGCCATATCCAGACCCAAAGAGGCAGAGTTTGATGTATTAATCTGATTATTGTAATTCAGTCATCTGAGATTGTGACAAAGCAGAAGGTAGATGTCCTATGGTCAATGTGATATGGACTGTTTATTAATAAAAAAGCTAATGAGCCATGCTTCCATTAGCTAGATCATGTTATAGAATCCTTGTTACTCTTAATTAAGGGCTTCTCTGCATGAGACATCATCATCGACTTTTCTGAAAGACGGTCACCACTGCCCTTGTATGATTAAAATTGAAGTCATAAAACTTGATACAGATAGATTCCAAGGACATCTGAATGAAAAGTTCTATCGAACTGTGAACCCATGCAAAAGTGTGTGCTATGTGTGTGTTGTGTGCGTGCATGCATGTGTGTGTATGTGTGTGTGTGTGTGTGTGTGTGTGTGTGTGTGCATGTATATGTGTTCATAGTGTAGGGTGGATGTAAGTAAAGGCTACTCATTCATTCCCAGCAACCCTGACCCTAAATAATCACACAGAAACTCCATTAATTCAAACACTCCTTGGCCTATTAGCTCAGGCATCTTACTAGATAACTCTTACATCTTAAATTAACACGTTCCTATTATTTTATATTTTACCATGAGGCTCAGTGATGTGGAATTCCCCTCTGTATGCTGTGAATATGTTTTATTTCCATTGGTTAATAAAGAATCTACTTTGGCCGTATGATAGGGCAAAATAAAGCCAGGTGGGAAATCCAAACAGAGATTTAGAAAGAAAGTAGACCTAGTCAAAGAGACATCATGTAGCTGCTGAAGAAGACAGACACCTGAATGCCAGAGCCTTACCTGGTAGGCCACAGCCTCATGGCAACAAACAGATTAAAATAAATGGGTTAATTCAAGATGAAAGAGTTATATAGAATTATGCATGTGCTATTGGTCAAGCAGTGTGCAATTAAAATAGTTTGTGTGACTATTTGCATCCTGGTGGCTGGGAAACAAATGAGCAGTCTCCGCCTACAGGTGGGGGACATGTGTCACTCACTGACAGATAAGTATATTGATAGAGCAGAAGAGAGGACCTTTGAGAGAAAGTCATTATGGGGAAAGTTAAACTTTTAAAGCTAATAGTCTCCTCCTTGGACTTCACACAAACATCTAACCATTAAGGTAGCAGATCATACACCAAAGTTAGTCATCATAAGCTAGGTAGCAGAAAAAGTTATTTTTCACATGTAAGATGCAAAAAACTGACAACCAGAGTGCTGCTTTCAGGCATCTGCTCATTTTCAATCACAGAAAGAATGTACAACACACCAGCCTTTCCACAATATTTGGGTGTAATGTTATTTTCTCTGTCCCCAGAGCCAACACTTCCATAATTATTTGATATATAAAAAAATTATCAAAAGCATTGGTGCACATCAGTGAGAACTTTCAGCCACCTTGAAAATGACTTTTAGAATATTTCATTAGCAGACTGTCTCTCGGAGCCTAGGTTGACATTCGTGTTTCTTCATACCAGGCTTTCATCCATAAAATCCTTTGTTCTGCTGAACAGTTTCCAGACAATGTGGGCAATCACAAAAAAGCATCCATCCCAGCATTTGATCAGTCGTATTCAAATCTCATCTATTAATACCTTTTTGAGATCTTTCTAAGAATTTTATTTCCTTTCTTTCAATATCACCATATTATTTCTTTTTTTTAAAAAAGTCTAAATTTAATGAAATGAAAGCTTGATATTTTATAGGAAATAAGCGCAATTCATAGCTAAATTTTATCCCTTTTATCACCTTCAATAAAGTATATGAGAAAATAACCGTTGTGTTCAGTTTGAAGATTTAATTTTAAATATATAAGATTGAATTTCTGACTCTCAGAATATTATGGATAAAATTTTTACTTAAATAGCATTGCACACACCCAGAAGTAGTATATTCAAAATAAAAATAATTTGAGTAGCCAAATACATAATTAATATTTTAATAGAGTGTTAGACAAACTGTCTGGGGTCACAAAGTCTTTAGACCAGATGCAACATCAAGGACCACCATAATGAACATCTGCAAAAGCCACATTCCACCAGCTCTTCCAGTACACATGCTAAAATGGACATTTAGTAAATATACAAATAAACATAAAAATAAAACTGTTTCCTAAACAAATGATGTGTTGATGTCTCTTGGCATGTGAGAGTCCATATTTTGTAAAATACACTAAAGGAGTAAGTCACTAAACAATCCCACACCAGTTTGGAATTATAATTAATAAAAGGGTTATTTATTTAAAGGGAAAAAACTTACAGATCACTGTCTTAGACAACAGCCCTCTGCACAACCAGGAAAAGTGCCTGGTAGCCAGAAGCAGAGTCCGAAGCAAGAGAGGGAGTTACCGCTGCTTTTTCAATCCAGAGAGACCATGCCCAAGTGGGCTGGTATCTTAAAGGCTTTGGCTGAAGGAGTGGAAGGAGCTCCCACAGCAATACACATATTACAGAAGAAACAATTGCTACTTTTGCTTCACAGTTATGCCTACTAACCCTACTTTAGTAATTTAAATGATTTGGAGAATATATGAGTAATTTTTTCTATTAGTGTAACAAATGTCCTGACAAAAATGACTTAAGAGAGAAAGGGGTTGTCTGAGGTTTGCAGCTCAAGGGAAAGCCCATCCTAGCACTGAAGCCCAAGTGTCAAAAACTGAGGCTTCTGGACATGCTGCATCTAGACTCAGGACCCAAGCCCAAGGAATGGTGCTGCCCACTTTTTTAGGGTGGTCTTCCCACATGATTAGCCTAATCTAGACACTTCCTCAGAGCAGAGGCAAGGTTATCCTAATTTAAACACTTCCTTACAAGCAGAGTCAAGACTATCCTAATCTAGACACTTCCTCAGCAAGGTTATCCTAATCTAAACACTTCCTTACAGCAGAGTCAAGGATATCCTAATCTAGACACTTCCTCAGAACAAAGCCAAGGCTATCCTAATCTAAATACTCCCTCAGAGCAGAACCAAGGCTATACTAATCTACACACTTCCTAACATTGGAGAAAGATCCTTCCAGGTCCAAAGATCCTCACAGACTGAAAGAGCTCACAAGTAAACTCCACATCTGCAGAAATATAATACAATTTGTCAAACATGAATCAAACTCTCCTGCAAGGAAGAGTTAAATTTCATTTAAGGAAGATTACTGACAGGAAAAGAGGTAACAAAACAAGGTCTCTAATGCATATAGAAAGGACTAGAAAGAAACTAAGTAGACACTTTACAAAAGCAGCAAAATTGCTCTGCTGAGTTAGACTATGCCTTGGAATTGTTTTATGGTACAGAACATTTAAAAACTTTCATTGTATTTGTGTGTGTGTGTGTGTGTGTGTGTGTGTGTGTGTGTGTGTGTGTGTTGTGTTCCATGGCACACATGTGGAGGTCAGAAGACAACTTGTAGAAGTGGGTTCTCTCTTTTCACATGTGAATCTCAGGGACCAAACTCAGGTTCTTGGGTTTTGTGACAGGTGCCTTACCTGCTGAGCCCTCTCTCCAGCCCTGGAATATTTTTTGTATTTAGTAAGTTCTCACAGAGCACCTTCTGTGTTTCAGACTCTGAGTGTGATAGTTGGTATTTGATGTGGGATTCCCTGCTGTATGCTATGAATATGTTTTATTAACACTGGTTAATAAAGAAGCGGCTTTACCTATGGCAGGGCAAAATAGAGCTAGGTGGAAAAACTAA
This sequence comes from Myodes glareolus, assembly GCF_982192425.1. Classification (NCBI taxonomy): domain Eukaryota; kingdom Metazoa; phylum Chordata; class Mammalia; order Rodentia; family Cricetidae; genus Myodes; species Myodes glareolus. The sequence continues at coordinate 25,660,515 of NC_142047.1, read as the reverse complement.
ACTGTGTACAGGGAGAAAAAAGGAGGGGTCAGAGACACTATGTAGCTGTCAAAGTAGAAAGATGCCGGAACCTTACCAGTAGACTGCAGCCTCATGGTGATGCCTAGATTAATAGAAATGAGTTAATTTAAGATGTAAGAGCTAGCTAGGAATACGCCTAAGCTATTAACCAACAGTGTTGTAATTAATACAGTTTCTGTGTGTGGCTGGAAAGTCAGCACATATTCTTCGTCTACAGGTATTGATATTTAAAGTAGGATTATTCCATAGTTAGGTTCCTAAGGGTTCCCATAGTTCCAGATATGTCAGATACTTGGACCCGTGTTTGGCACTATTGGGAGGTGAAGAAGCCTTTAAGAAGTGTCTGTTAAGAGATCTATGCATTACTGGGGACATGCCCTTGAAGGGGTATTGGGACTCTGAATTCTCCCTCATTGTCACTTTTTGGCAGATTCCCCAGTGTTTGTTCCCACCATGATGTGCTGCCTGACCTAAAACAAGGACCCTAAACCCTCGTAGACCGAAACCTCCAGATGGGTGAGTGAAAACAAGCCTGTTGTCTTGGTAACTTACTATCCCAAGCACTTACTGTAGTGTCGGGAAGCAGGGTAAACACAGATCCCTGCTTTCTGATGGGGAATGCAGAGACATGGGTGAACAGTCACAATGGCCTCTGTAGAACTTACATACATACGCATTTTGCTGAACATAGACGAAGACCCACATTCTCTGACACACTGGGAGTCACATGTGCCTGTTACGTTGATCTGACTTAGTCGTCCCTACCTCTCTGGAAAATTGCATAGTGCTCTTAGGAACTCAAAGCCTATTCGGAGCCTGTGGATTCCTGTAACATTTAACATGGAGGAGGGTTGCCAGCTTAACCACCACACACCACCCCAAGTCCACTCCCAATTAAGCCCCAAGCTGTTTAACATTAGCCATACTTAGTTCATGTTTCACTCTCTGCAGCCTACCCTGTGCTCCTCTGCTGCCTCGGAAGCCGTCCAGTGACCTTTCGTGATGAACTCCAGTGACTACTTGACTGTCTGTGCTGCTCCCTTCGGACCGACTCCTGCCTCTCCTGCAAGCTGCCCCATTTGCAGATCCCAATCCAATCCCATCTTACTACCTTGTTTCCTTAGTCAAAGAAAAACAGAGACTCCACCACCACCACCACCACCAAATAAGGTGAAAGGGGGAACAGGGAAAGAGTCATGTTAGTTACCAGGCAAGGCCTTTCAATCATTAAGGAAAAAAAATATAGAATAAAATCCTGTCATTTTCCGTGACATGGATGATCCAGCAGAACATTACTTGAAATGAACAGGTGCAGAAAGAAAAATACCATTTTGATATATATGCAAAGGAAGATAGTTCATCTCTGGCTAGTGGCTGCAGAGGCTGGAGAGAAGAGGGCAGGAAAGGGGGAGAGAGGACATTTAACAGCTCAGGGTTATAGTTGGCGAAAGTACTTGACAGCACTGTGGGGTAACTCTAGTTAAGCATTAAATGTGCATCTCAAAAGCTACCAACAAAGATTTTGAAACGGCAGGTGTTTGAGATATGGATCTATCACTTGCCCTGATCTGATCCTTATTCATTATATGTCTGCATTGAAACACCATATGACACCCCAAATACATCTACAGTTACTGTATCAACTGAAAAATTAGGTTTTTAAAATAGACTTCTTTAAGGCTCCTTCAGCCGGTCCCCACAAAGCTGCCTTGGGCTGGGTCCTGGAAACGGCTCCTCTTCTGGCTCTTGATGCTGGTAGCCAATCTCATTATCACCCTCCTCTATCCCTGGCTTTTAAAGGACGCTGTGTCGTGGGGTCCCCTCAGTCTGCCTACACTTTGGCTAACAGTCTCTTTATTAAGACTCTTCACCTCACATCGCCCCATTTGAGAGTGCAATCTGTTTCCTGCTAGCAGCCTGACAGGCTAGAGTCCTTATCTCATTTGCCTGCTCTCCAACATTTGATACCAGTGTCCGCTGCCTTCTTATCTCCGACAACCTGCTTCGTGTCTCTAATGAGTCTGCCTTACAGTGGTCAGGAAAAGGTGACAGCACTAGTCTCCGGGTGGCCTCCCTCATAGGCATGTGAGCTGAGTAAAGCCATGTGCCCTCGTGGGAGACAAGCCCCCCACACAATGCCCTGAGTGCTGCCAACACACAAGTGAATGTACTTGCACACACACACACACACACACACACACACACACACACTGATGAGCATCCAAGTAAGTGCTGAAAAGAACTCTCTCTGTCTGTAGAGAGCTCTCATGTCTTCAGCTCTTCAGTCTTCTCAACTCAGGCCAGATCCCAGATGCCCACAGGCTTTCCTCTCCCATGCTGTGTCCAGCAGGCTCTATCTAAGCAGAAAACCGAAGCCATCAAAGGAGCCATCTCATTTATTTCCCATCTCGGAGAGACTTTCCTCTACAGCCTCATGTTCACTGTTGTGTGTAGATTTTCCAGCTTTTTGGGTGGGTTGGTTGGGGGCTGGGAAGGATTGCTGTTTTACTTTTTGTTCTGTTCCTTGAATTGTTTGTTTGTTGGTTTGTGTGTGTGTGTGTGTGTGTGTGTGTGTGTGTGTGTGTGTGTGTGTTCAGGTAAGATGGTGAAGCCATCCCCTGTTACTCCATTTTAGTCATTGAGAAAAGTCTGAACAGTCATATTCGAGTCATTTAAGAAAGCCTTTGTTAAGTGTTATTTTCCTTTTTATATACAGATAATTTTTAGTAAATGAAAGAGAAACAATTTAAAGGAGTTCAGAACAAATCATTTTGGAGATAACCATGATGGCTGTCCTGATTCCTATGAAGAGAAGTAGGTTTCTTTATTTCCTTCCTTGGACTGTCGGTCACTGCTGTCTGTCTCTCGGTCCACTGAGCCGTCTGAGGGAAGCCTGGTTTGACATCTCTTCAAGGCAGTGATTACTGGACAGTATCACACCCCAATCCTCAGAGGCAAGTGGCTCTCAGCCCTGGTGTTTCAGCCGATGGCCCCTCCAGACCCTTCTCTATTGACCGTGACTGTACCCATCGGCCAGGAATATGGCTGGACCAGCCCTCCTGGGTGTCTCTGTGCATCTAGTTTTGCTTTGTTTTGATTGGCCAGATGTGTAGCCACCAAGGACGACTCCTCCTGCCCTCCTGCAGCCGTTTCTGCAGGAATCAAGAATAGAAGGTCAGGAACACTGGTGACACAACCTAGTAAAAGCATCGATTTGCCATGCAATGAGTACAGAGCAAGGCTGATGAGGTGTCATCATGTCCTACCCAGGACTTCATGAAGTTCAGAGATTGAGAAAGGTGTACAAATACTGTTTAACCCCACTGTTCCAGTAACATTTTGATGAGATCTTTTCTCTTCTTTTTTTTGAATTTCAAACATTTCATTTTTTTCATTTTATATTTTCATTTATTCTTCTCTCGTATAATACATCCCAACTGAACCCTTCCCTCCTTCTGCTCCTTCCAGTTCTGCCCCCCACCCAACCACCCACCCCACCCTACCCTACCCTATCCCACCCCACCCCCACCAGATCCACTGATCCTTCGCTTCCCTTCAGAAAAGAACAGGCCTCCAGGGATATCAGTCAAATGCAGCATATGTAGATGGAATAAGGCTTGGTACAATCCCTTATACCAAGGCAGATGAGGCAACACAGTAGGAGGAAAGGGGTCTCAAAAGCCTGCAAAAGAATCAGAGACACCCCCTCTCCAACTGTTAGGAGTCCTACAAGAACACCAAACCACACAACCATAACATATACGCAGAGAATCTAGGTCACAACATGCTCTGTGATTGTCGCTTGTCGTGATGGCCTTTAAGAGCCCTGTTTAGTTGATTCTGTGGGCCGAGTTCTCACAGTGTCCTCAACCCCTCTGGTTCCTACAATCCTCCCCCACTCCGCGCCCCTTCTGCAGGGCTCCCTGGGCTCCACATAACATTAGGATGTGGATCTTTTATCTGCTCCCATCAGCTGCTGAAGGAATCCTCCCTGATAACGATTGGGCTAGGCTATGAGTATAGCAGAATATCATTGAGAATTATGCTTTCTTTTCTTTTCTTTTCTTTTGTTTTTGGCCAGTAGAGTTTGGTTCTACCGTAGGTCTCTGGGCCATCCATCCTTAAGTCCTGGCCATCCAGGCAGTAGCAGGCAAGGGCTACATCTCTTGGCATGGGCCTCAAGTTAGACTAGTCATCGGTTAGTCACCCCAATATGCTCTGAGCCACCATTGCCCCTGTATATCTTGAAAGTATGTTAGGTTGAGGGTAGGACAAGGTTTCGTGGCTGGTTTAGTATCTCTGTCCAACCACTGGATGCCTTGCCTGGTTACAGAAAATACTTAATTAAAGCTCTGTATCCTCCATTACTAGGAGTCCTCACTAGGGTCACCCTCAGAGATTCCGGGAAATTTCCACAGCACTAGGCAGAAACACATCACTCCCACAAATGCCCCCAATTCCAGTTGTCTCTTCCCTCCCTCCTATCTTTCCTCTCCCCCAAATCCACTTTTCCTTCGTTTCCCTTTGGAAAAGCGCAGGCCTCCAAAGGATATCAAACAAGCATGGCATAACAAGCTACAATAAGACTAAGCACATAACCTCATATCAATGCTGGACAAAGGAACCCAGTAGGAGGAAAAAGGTCCTGAAAGTATGCAAAAGACAACCCCCTCTCCCACTGGTAGGAGTCCCACAAGAACACCAAGCTACACAACCATAGCTTACATTCAGAAGACCTAGGTCAGACCCATGCAGGTTCCATACTTGTTGCTCTGGTCTCTGTGAGTCCCTGTGAGCCCTGGTTGGTTGATTCTGTGGTCCATGTTCATGTGGTGTCCTTGACCCCATGAACTTTGGCTCCTACAATCCTCCCTCACCCTCTTCTGTAGGGCTCCCTGAGTTTGGCTGTAGATCTCTGCATCTGTTCTCACCGATTGCTGGATGGAGCCTCTCTGATGATGGTGATGAGCTAGGTTCTTGTCTATGAGTATAGCAGAACATTACTAGGGATCATTTCATAGATTTTTATTTTTACCAGTTCTGCTTGGTTCTCTCCTAGATCTCTGGGCTATCCAGTTCTGGTTCCTAGCTCTCCAAGCAGTCTCAGGTGTGCGTGGACTCCCTTTCATGGCACGGGTCTCAAGTCGGATTAGTCATTAGTTAGCCACTCCCACAAGTTCTATGTCACCTTTACCCAGCATATCTTGTAGGCAGGAGAAATTGTAGATCAAGGGTTTTGTGGCTGGGGTGGTGTCCTGTAGTAAAAGGAGCAGTGGGTTCTGTCCCACTGCCTGCCTAGCTTATACCCCAAAATAACAATATACAAATTGTATTCATTTAAACACTGCCTACCCCATTATATCTAGCCTCTTCTTGGCTAACTCTCACATCTTGCTTTAACCCATATCTAGTAATCTGTGCATCACCACGGGGTCATGGCTTACTGGGAAGATTCTAACCTACGTCCATCTCAGGCCGGAGAATCATGGCAGCTGCCAGATTGCCTTCTTCCCAGCATTCTGTTCTGTCTACTCCACCCACCTAAGGGCTTCCTTATCAAAAGGCCAAGGCAGTATCTTTATTCAGCCAATGAAAGCAACACACAGACAGAAGGCCCTCCTACACTAGTGTCTCAGTCCTCCCACTGGAAGGCTTACCTGGTTACTGAAGATGGTTGGTTCAGGCTCCAAATCCAACACCACTGAGAGTCTTCTTTAGGGTCACCTTTGTAGATTCCAGGGAGTTTCCATTTCACTAGATGTCTAATTTGCTCCCCAAATGCTCCCTAATTCCAGTGTCTCCCAATATTTTCCCCTCCATCCCCCCACCTGACCCATGTTCCTATCCTCACCTTCCCCCAGTCTACCCTCAAAATCTATTGAACTTCCCCTTTTCATGTATTCTCCTTGAGCCCCCCTTATTACATGGCCTCTCTGGATCTGTAAATTGTAACATGATTATCCTTTACTTTATATGCCTAATATCCATTTATGAGTGAGCACTTATCATGTTTGTCTTTCTGGGCCTGGATTATCTCACTCAGGATGATTTGTTTCTAGTTCCTGATATCATTGTTGTTTATAGCTAAGTAATACTCCATTGTGTAAATGTACCATATTTTCTTTATCCATTCTTCTGTTGAAGAACATCTAGGTCATTTCCAGGTTCTGGTTATTACAAATAACGTCACTATGAATATAGTTGAGCAAGTGTCCTTGTGATAGGATGTAGCATCCTTTGGGTATATGCCCAGAAGTGGTGTAGCTGAGTCTTGTGGTAGATTGATTCCCAATTTTCTGATAAACCACTATATTGATTTCCAAAATCACAGTACAAGTTTACACTCCCACCAGCAATGGAGGAGTTTTCACATCCTTTCCAGCATGAGCTGTCATTGTATTCTTGATCTTAGTCTTTCTGAAAGGTGCAAGATAGACTCTCAAAGTTGTTTTGATTTGCAGTTCCCTAATGGCTAAGGAGGTTGAATATTTCTTTAAGTGTTTCTCAGCCGTTTGAGATTCCTCTATTAAGAGTTCTGTTTAGATCTGCACCCTGTTTTAAATTTTAAATAATTTTCCTCCTTTTTACTTGTATTCTTTACTCACGCATTACATCCCAACCACAGTTTTCCCTCCCTCCACTCCTCCCTGTGCTTTCCCCACTCTCCCTCCCCTAAATCAATTCCTACTCTGTTTCCCTTTTTAAAAAAAAGATTATTTGGTTTACTGATGTCTAGTTTCTTGAGTTCTTTATGCATTTTGGGTATTAGCCCTCTGTCAGATATGGAGTTGCCAAAAATCTTTTCCCATGCTGTAAACTGCTGTTTTGTCCTACTGATGGTGTCCTTTGCCTTACAGAAGCTTTTCAGTTTCATGAGGTCCCATTTATTAAATGCCGACTTAGCGTCTGCAAGATTGGTGTTCTGTTCAGGGAGTTGTCTCCTGTGCTAATGTGTTCAAGAGTATTCCCTAATTTCTCTTCTATCAGGTTCCGTGTATCTGGTTTTATGTTGAGGCCTGTGATACACTTGGGCTTGAGTTTTGTGCAAGGTAATAGATGTGGATCTGTTTGCATTCTTCTACATGCACACCTCCAGTTAGACCAGCACCATTTGTTGAAGATGTTGTTCTGTTTTCCATTGTATAATTTTGATTTCTTTGTCAAAAATCAAGTGTTCATAGGTATGTGGGTTTAAGTCCCAGTCTTTGATTTGATTCCATTGATGCACTGTCTGTTTCTATACCAGTATCATGCAGTTTTTATTACTATAGCTCTGTAGTAGGCCTTAAAATCAAGGATGGTGACACTCCTGAAAGGCCTTTTATTGTGCAGGATTATTTTAGCTATCCTGAGCTTTTTGTTTTTTCATATGAAGTTGAGCGTTGTTCTTTCAAGGTCTGTAAAAAAAATGTGTTGGAATTTTGATGGGGATTGTGTTGAATCCATATATTGCTTTTGGTAAAATGGCCATTTTTACTATGTAAATCCTACCTATCTATGAGCATGGGAGGGCTTTCCAACTTCCAATTTCTTTTTTCAAAAATTAAAGTTCTTATCATAAAGGTCTTTCACTTGCTTTGTCAGAGTTATCTCATCATACTTTATACTATTTGTGGCTCTTGTAAAGGATCTTGGTTCCCCGATTTCTACCTCAGTCCATTTATCACTTGTATATAGGAGGGCTATGAATTTTTTTTGAGGTAATCTTCTATCCATCCGCATTACTAAAGGTGTTCATCGGCTATAGGAGTTCCCTGATAGAATTTTTGGGGTCGCTTATGTATCCTATCATATCATCTATAAATACTGATATTTTGCCTTCTCCTTTCCAATTTGTATTTCTTTGATCTCCTTTTGTTGTCTTATTGCTCTAGGTAGAACTTCGAGAACTATGTTGAATAGATATAGAGAGAGTGGACAGCCTTATCTTGTTCCTGATTTTAGTGGAATCGCTTTGAGTTTCTCTGCATTTCATTTTATGTTGGGTGTTGGCTTGCTGTATATTGCTTTTATTATACTTAGGTATGTCCCTTGTATCCCTGATCTCACAAGCACTTTTATCATGAAGTTATGCTGGGTTTTGTCAAAAGCTTTTTCAGCGTCTAATGAGATGACTGTGTGGTTTCTTTTTTTCTTTCAGTTTGCTTGTATGGTGGATTACATTGACAGTTTTTTGTATGTTTAACCATGCCTGCATCTCTGGGATGAAGTCAACTTGATCATGGTGGATGGTCTTTTTGATGTGTTCTTGGATTTAGTTTGCAAATATTTTATTGCGTATTTTTGCATCAATGTTCATGAGTGGTATTGCTCTATAATTTTCTTTCTTTGTTGAATCTTTCGTGGTTTGGGTATCAGTGTGACTGTAGCCTCCTAAAAGAATTTGATTATGCCCCTTTTGTTTCTATTTTGTGGAATAATTTGAGGAGTTGGAGTATTAGCTCTTCTTTGAAAGCCTCATAGAATTCTACACTGAAACCATCTGGCCCTGGATTTTTTTTTTTCTGGTTTTGGTTTTCTTTGTTTAGTTGGGAAACTTTAAATGACTGCTTCTATTTCCTTAGGGATTATAGGTCTATTTAAATTGTTTATCTGGTCTTGATTTAATTTTGATTGTGGTATCTATCATGAAATTTGTTCATTTCTTTTAGAATTTCCAATTTTTTGGAGTACAGGCTTTTGAAGTATGATCTGATGATTCTTTGGATTTCCTTAGAGTCTGTTGCTGTTGTGGGGCTCTACAGGTTAGAGGCTGCAGACTACCGTGGCCCGACAGTTCTTGCCAAGCTTGGCAACAGGAGGACTCCCCCTCCACGCTGAGAACTTCTTGCTCTCTACCTGACCTTATTTGGAGACTGTCTCTAGACCCAGATGCCTGAGTTAGCTCAAGGATGATCCTTGGCACAGTTCCCTGTTGTCTTCCCCTGCTGCCCATATGGTGATTAGGTGTCAGGCTCCAGCTATTTTGATAGGGATGTGCTGCTGCTAGTCCAGCTGTCTGATAAAAGCATGCCACTTAATGAAATTCGCGATTCCCTAGCTTCTCATATCAGTCCTATATATCCCCTATGCTCTGGAATAAAGTTGATCTGCCTCACTGAAGCTATGCCCTGGAAGGCTATTTCCATCCTGCTCACAGTGCATACAAAGCTCTCTTGCTTCTTCTGCCCCTTTGTCCTTGTAGACGGGTGGTCAACAGACCACAAGGAAAAAGGGGACCCTGCATGTTGTTATGCTCCCCTTTTTGCTTCTGATTTTGTTAATTTGGATATTTTTAGTTTTTCAATAAATAGTTAGTTAGATAGTCAGTTTTTCGATAATGATTTTTTGTTGGATATTTTTACATCTATGTTCATAAGAGAAAATAGTCTGTAATTTTCTTTGTTGAATTTTTGTGTGCTTTAGGTATCAGGGTATTTGCGGCCTCATAAAATGAATTTGGCAATGTTACTTCTTTTTTATTTTGTGGAATAATTTGAGGAGAATTGGCATTAACTTTTCTTAGAAAGTCTGGGAGAATTGTGCACTAAAACTGTCTGGCCCTGGGCTTTTTTGGTTGGGAGATTTTTATGACTGCTTCTATTTGCTTGGGGATTATAAGCCTATTTAATTTGTTTATCTGATTTTGATTTAGCTTTTTAACATTACAACACTAGGCGCAAACTGGGGATTTTATTTATTTTATTTTACTGAGTATTTAAGACAATATTTCACAGAGCTGGACTAGAACTCACTCTATAGCCTAAGCTAGCCTCAAATTCTCAGAAACCCACCTTCCTCTGCTCCCTAAGCATTGGGACTAAAGATATTTGCCACAGTTTGATGTGTTCTTAGATTTGGTTTGCCCAGATCCAAGAGAAAAAAAAAATACATTGATCTATTGGCTGTTCTTCAAGTGCAGTTCAGAGGGCACTCCATGACACTGTTGCTAATGTTTATTTGACTCAAATTTATTTTGTGCTCAAGTAGGCAGTTTGGTTTTCCATTAGAAAAAAAAAAAAGATGATTGGTAGGTTATTATTTTCTCTTTCTTTTTGCATTATCTTTGGTTTACTAAAAATTCTAAAGTAACCAGATATATCCAAGAGCTACTAATGAGGTGGCCCCAATTTTTCCAAGTCTTGCTCTTATGACTTAGTAATATTAGTGTTACTTTTTATTTAAATCTTTTGCATACCATTTATTTTGATCAAACTTCGTCCCCTCCCCAATTCCTTCCAGATCCTCCCAACTCCCAATCCACAAAACTTCATGTTCTTTTTCTCTCTCATTCACATGCTCAAAAGAAAGAGAAACAAAAACATAGAACAAGAGAAGCCCAGTTGTTGGTCAGGGTTGTCCAAGAGACTCTCAAACATACAGCATATTGATGCTGCCCTTGCTTTCCCTCCAGAGGTAGAAAGTGAGTACGTATTGCAGAAGACACCATGCATTCAGACACAGGGCCCAGAGGCCTCTGAGCTGGAACTGACCTGGATGCCTCCTCCCTGAGGATTAGATTTCATAGTACTAAATGATGCCATGCAAGCTTCCAAAGCAGAGAAGCTGACAATAATCCTACCCAGCTATGATGCCTAAGTACCACAAAAACAACCAGCAAGGTATGATAACGCTGGGTACAGTAATGGCATGCATGCTTTGATGGTAACAAGCTCTCTAGTTGACTTAAAGAGAGAAACTGTCTGGTACTGGACACCTAGCCTAATACTAAAGGCTAATAAAGCTCTATATCTTGGAAAAGAACCTCCAACCTCCACTTTACTAAACCATTATACCTCTAACAACCATCTATAAACATTTGCCCTTATACCCATGGGTAAGTGTAGTCTTCACCTCCCCACTAAGGAAACTTGTCTTTGCAACAGATGGAGACCACTACAGAAAACTAGAGAAAATACACAGAGGTGTGGAGACCAGTCCCAGTGGGCACATATACAAAACAGTTCCAGCGCCTAATGTTCAGGCAACACTGCAAAAGAGAGGGCGAAAAGATTGTGAGAGACAGATGACCAGGGACTTTGCTGTGAGAGTGTATCTCCTAGTGACATTAGAAGCCATCCATAAAGTCTCACCAGCATGACTGCCTCAACGTGAGCTGAACGAGACAACAATAGACCCACGAAGCTCACGGGTCTCAACCATACACAGAGAACTACAGGCAGATAAGGAATGCTGAGAGCAGGAGAGAGAGTCTTCCCCAGGGAAAAGCACACTGCCTGGTTATCCAGTATTAAATGGTCAACCCTGGAAACACACACACAGGTGACGTTATACAGACTGGGCAAGTTATTTTCTTAAATACAAAGAACATACATGTACATGTGCATATGCTCGTGAAAGGCAATTTAAGAAGAGGCCATTAATTGAAAAGAGAGCAAGGAGGGGTATAAGAGAGGATTCGGAGGGAGGAAAGGAGAGGGAAAAATGATGTGATTTTATTATAATCTCAAGAATAAAGGAAAACTAGGAAAAAGGCATAAGACTAAAAGCAAAGGTCAAAACAAACAAAAACAGCAAAATGAGATAGAATTACTCTTCCTTTATGAAGTTAGCTTAAGCCAATACCTAGTTAATATTGTGGATTGACATGAAATGTCCACTTACCTAAGGATATTCCTCAACCAGCCATTGTTTACTCACATTTTCTGATAAGACTACCTTTCTCAACTAATCACAATGACCATGAAGTAGAAATTTTTGATAACATTAGAATTTAACATTATCTTAACTATCCACAAATGACCCTTAGTCATATAATTTTCTTATTTTAACATAAAAAATTTAGAATTTTATTGTTTCTGATTTCTAGTATATCATGGTTCTTACTTTTAAGAATTGGCTGTTAGTAATATCAAAATCTAATTGAGATCAGTTGAATGTTATGGCTATTTAATTACCAGTAAAGCAAAGAAAATCATTATTTAACTTTAATAAATAAAGATATATGTGAGTATCCTGCAATTTGCAAGCAAAAATATGCAATTTGACTTTTATTGATAAATTCTTTTCTATGTAACAGTTAGTGAGGTATTAGTAGGAAGATTGATATCAACTACTCTATCTATTAAATGCTACCATTTTTAAGTGTGATTCCTTAATTATCTTTTGCTGTAGGCTGTTTTGATAAATGCAAATAAAGTATCTGTACATTCTTAGGTAGTTAATATGCCAAGACTTAAGCTGGGCATTCCTTGCTTATGCAAGTTTCATCTAATTATGTGGTCATTAAGAATGTCTCAAATGCTCAATATTTTCCTCTTTACAATCAACTTATACTTAATTAAAAAGTAGTGACAAACTTGCTAACTTTGCATTAACTACTCACTTGTGATACTAATTTAATAGGAGGTCTAAATTATTTTAAATGATTTAAGGATTTCCAATATACTCTCTCAACCTCAAAGTTATTTGATTCAAAAAATCCAGGAAGTGAAAACATTCATGTTAATTAAATGTTTTCCTGTTTAAAAAGCAGGGGGAATTCTTTCTATTGTAACATTGTAACACAGCACATTAACACTAAATTTACAGAATAAGAAAATAAAAGACCAGCATAAAATGTGTTATTTATTTGGTGCTATTTGTGTGTAATAAATTATGATTTAAAATCATAGGAATGGTGTGGGAGGAAACCCTACTTTGCTCTTTGGACAGAACCATTATGGTTTGACATCTGTCCTCTGGGTGGGACACAACCACTGCTATCCTGGAACAGAGCATCTGTGACCACCCATACTTGAGACCCTCCCAAGAGTGAGCCTGTTAACACTCCCCCATGGAGAAAGAGGGGGGACTCTCGGGAACTATGAACTTCCAGAGATCCTCTGGGGTCCCTCCTCTCCTTGAAATTACATAAGAGGTTAAATGGTAGACAGAGGGTTGGAACTTTTCGGTAGTATAACTCTTCCTAAGCTACCCAGGGGACTTCCCCTTGGTGTGACTGCCACTGAATCACCTGCGCTGCTATGAGCAACCCTCTTTGGTCTGTCGGTGTCCTCTTTCTTAGATGAATAAAAGTTTCTTTACCTATATACCCAGGAGGTTTAGCACAGCAGAGGCCATGGACAACTTGGGATTCAGTCACTGTGAGACTCTTGGGGCCATGGGGCCATTGGGTTACTAAACATTCACCCATTTCCAGCCTATTTCTTCTCTCTGAAGGGCATCCTTTCTTGATCCTCTCGCTTTGCTTGCTACTATCTTTACATCTCCGTCGAATTCTTTGCTCTGAGATATTAAGGACCTAGACTGTCTCCAGGGATGCCTTCCCACCACCAATTTCCACTGATACTAATTGAAATTGATCCAAAACTATGACAAGGATAGATTTTGCTAAGATGTTTGTTTGGAGACTTCTTGGGTGGACCTGAAGTTCAGTGAAATCAGGCGCAGAAAGACAAACGTGATCTTATGCATACATGGAATCTAAAAAGGTTATTGCACAAGAGGTGAAAACAGAATGATGGTTCTCAAAGGCTCGGGAAGGAGGGTGCTGTGCGGAATCTATGTCCCCCTAGAGTGACATAGCCAGGAGGCATCATGAAGCAGAGTGGCTGTGATGGTATCCAATATGTCACTGCACTGTGACACTGTGATGTGAGCTACAAATGTGTTGGCCACATTCACAGATGCCCTGCACAGCATGTGTGATAAGTGTGGCCTGTGCACCACAGATGAGACCTGAGTACTGTCATTCACAGCAATGAAAGAAGTAAAACGATATATAGGGTAGCAGGGTCTATAGTAATAGAGTCCATTTACATTCTTTCCCAGAGGGAAAGTAGGGCAAGGCCACCAGACCCTCCCCTCAGATTCCCATCACCATTCTTTCCTGCCCTCCCCAGCTCTACATAATCTTGGTGACATAGGAGGTTGATGGTTAGCTGAGTGCTGGTACCTCACAATGAGGTTTTCCAGAGGCATCCCCCATGCTAGAGCGGATAGTTTCAGTGATACAGATGGCTTTTGAATCATCCATGTCCCTGTAAGTAACTCTTCACTCATTTCCCTGTATGTAACCCTTCACTCATGTCCCTGTACATAACCCTTCACTCATGGTCCTGTAGGTAACCCTTCACTCATGTCCCTGTACATAAACATTCTCTCATGTCCCTGTATGTAACCCTTCACTCATGTCCCTGTACACAACCTTAACTCATGTCCCTGTATGTAACCCTTCACTCCTGTTCCTATACATAAACCTTCACTCACATCCCTGTATATAATCCTTCACTCCTGTCTATGTAAGTAATCCAAGTAAGTTTACTTTGGGAAATGAGGAGTTATCTCATTCAATAAATAGAGTGGTTGCCTAGCAGGCACATTCTGAATTTAATCCCAGAACATGTATTTTAAAAGTCTGACACGCAAATATGCACTTAAAATCTCAGTGCTACTAAGGCAGAGACAGAGGATGTCTGGGACTCACTGACCAGCCAGCCTCACCTACTTCCTGAGTTCCAGGCCACATAGACCCTGTCTCAAAAAAAAATGTATATCTTTTGAGGAATGACAACTAGGGTTCTTCTCTGTACTCTGCAAGAACACACATATAAACACACAAATGAATATGTGCACACCCATACATAAACAGACAATAAAAATAAAAATTAAACTTTCAGGACTAAAGAAACTGTTTTTTAGAAAAAAAAACAACAACCCACTTACTGCTCTTCCAGAAGAGCCAACTTCAGTTTCAATTGTGGAGGCCCAAATATGTGAGCCTATTCCATCCTGACAGACGGTCAGGATGTGTAAGCATACGTTTGTTCCTTCTTTTGCAGTTGGAAGTTACCTGGGAGAGGGCTGCTTTCAGGATACTTGCTCTAAGGTAGCTTCACTGCCTAAACAACAGAATGCTAATGACTTGATGCCTCAAAGTGTTAAAACAAAGTTCCAGTTGTCCTTTGTATCATGTTAAAGAAGTCTTTTGTTGCCTTCTTCCCCTTTTGTATTAGGATATAAAAGTATATGGAAAAGTATACACAGACAATTTCAGTACTCACTGGAATGCCCTCCCAGTACTATTATATGGTTTCTGCTTTATTCTTTTTAAATGTGTCTTTGTATTCTCTACCTATATTTCTAAATTCCCATGCCCCTACCCGGGCAAAAAGTGTTTTTGTCGAGGCTGATCCCCAACATATGGTGCCCAATGTGGGGCTGACCTGTGAACCCCCAAACACACAGAAGTGTGGCCAGGCTTACAAGGGAATATATGAGAAACCCTACAAGAAAACTGCACCAGAGGTGGAGAAGTGAGTAATGAATGCTTGGAAACAAATAGTAGATAATAAAATAGGAAAGAGAAAGGCGGGGCAAAAGATAGGGAATAAAACTGTAAATATTTGTAGACATGGGACACTGAAATAGTATTCAACTATCTGTACAGTCACTTAGATGTACTTTGATAGCTAGAGGAGCTGAAATGGAGCAGAAACAAAGGCAGAGATATTTAGAGTTTGTAAATATTTTATTCCCACCCCCATGCTGGTGATGTATCCACCAGCACCTTCGGGCTGTTCTGGGGCTTGGAGAGGTCAAAGTGCGGCCTCACCTTCACCCATGCAAGCTTAGGTACTTTGGTTACCTAGCCACAGCCTCTGTTGCTACTGAGCTCATGGGAAGAGTGAAGGGAATGCAGCGTTTGGCCTAGCAATGGCCTGAGTTACTACTGAGATTGTGGCAGTTCACACATGCGCACAGTGGCCAGCTGAGTCTGACCCACGCTGTGCGGTGGAGCCAGGAAAGTTGGCAGACAAGTTTAAAGGGCTATAGCTCCCTCAGTCAGAGTCCAGAGTCGATCAATGAAAATGTCTGGAGGCTAATTGACCCATGAACCAAGGAGCCTTTAATGGATGACTCTATGGCTTTAACAGAGGAAAGGATTCAGGAATTCTCCAAGTTTTGTGATTACAAGATTTAAAATAGAAAAGTAAGGATAGTTAAAAAAAATTAGCCTGGCTATACCCGCTTAAGCTTGTGGTCTCACATGGCAGTCTCAGAGCCACTACAATGGTAGACACCTGACAGCCTGTAAATTTGTCAGCCGCCTCTAAAGCATGGCCTGTGCCCAAGAACAGCAGGCAATGAGAGACCAGTCCTGGTCTCAAGTCCTCAGTGGGGCACTGCCAAGCAGTGAGCGTGGCTTGTGCCCGATCACACAGGTCCTGACCTGACAGCCAAGCTGCAAAATAGTAGCTTCAGGGAACTGCAGCTTCAGGCCAGTCAAGTGTCTGGGAAAATGTAAGTGAACACGTTTAACCTGTCAGCTAGGTAGACTTGCAGTTTGGATTAGAAACATAGTTTACAAACTTGTAATAAAAACATCCAATGGCCTTCTAAATGGCCAAAAATGGAGACTATTACACAGCTATAAGGGATTGGTCACACTCAAAAATCTTAAACAACGTAGCAATGAGCTTTTCTGGAAAGATAGAAAAGGTCATGAAGGAACTTTGTGGCCATATAGTGTTTCTCACTTACTTATGGGGTGGAGATATTATGACCCGAATGGGGGTGTATTTATAGTACCCTCAACACAGCTATTGGTAATCAAATGTTTCAACAAGGCTTTTTAACCAATCAAGGTCTATGCAAGGAGAAATTAGGAAGAATATCTTAAAGATTCCAAATGATTTTCAAAAGTTGTTGGGAAACATCCAATGGTTGAGACTTATTTAAAATATTCTATGGGAGATCTAGAGCCGCTAAGTGAAACTCTTAAAAGGAACAGTGATCCAAGTTCCACTAGACAGCTTACAGAAGCTGTCAGACAGGTACTCACCCAGGTAGAGTAAGCTATACAGAAACAGCAAGTATATTATATTAATTATGATCAGCCTTGGCAAGCATGTATATTACCTATGAATCTTACTCCTACAGCAGTATTATGGTGAAAAATGGTCCACTTTTATGGCTGCACCTTCCAGGTTTGCCAGTAAAGGTATCAAACCCTTATTCTGAAGCAGTAGCTTGCTTAGCACAAAAGAGCAGGATGGAATCTAGAAGGTATTTTGGCAGAGAACTGGCTATGATCAATGTTCCTTATGCTAAGAAACAGATTGATTGGTTATTTCAAAATAGTGATTCTTGGACAATCACATTTGCTCAATTTGAAGGCCAGATTAATAATCTTTTCCCAGCTGATCCATTGCTGCAATTAGTGCAACTATATTCCTTTTCTTTTTCTAAAGTTGTAGCAAAAGATCCCATAAGGGATACTATGTTAAATTTTACAGATGATTCTTCGAATGGAAAAGCTGTATATGTTGTTAATAGTATAAGTTTTTAAGAAAACAGTTTAGATTAACAAGAGAAGCTGCTCACCAAATTGTTAAGCAATGTGATGTATATCCACAATATTTACCTGTACCTCAACTAGAAGTGAATCCCAGAGGACTACTTCCTAATCATGTATTGCCATTCATATGTTACTCATATATATTGCAGAGTTTTTCAAATTAAGATATGTGCATGTGACAATCAATACATATTCAGGATTCTTGATGGCCACTGTACAAACTGGGGAAGCCACTAAGCATGTAATAACGCATTGCTTAAAATGCTTCTCATACATGGGAACCCCAAAAATCACAAAGATCGATAATGGGTCTGGATATGTTAGTGAAGCATTTCCGCAATTTTGTTCCCAATGGAATATCAAACGTAAGACAGGTATTCCTTATAATTAATTCTCAAGGACAAGGAATTATGGAGCATGCTCATGGCTCCTTGAGAACACAACTTAAAAAGATAAAAACAGGAGAATTAAGAACCACCACATATGTTCATAGCAGCATTGTTTGTCATAGCCAGAACCTGGAAACAACCTAAATGCCCCTCGACCAAAGAATGGATAAGGAAAATGTGGTACATTTACACAATGGAGTACTACACAGCAGAAAAAAAATAACATCTTGAATTTTGCAGGCAAATGGATGGAGCTAGAAAGCATCATTTTGAGTGAGGTAACCCAGACCCAGAAAGACAAGTATCACATGTACTCACTCATAAGTGATTTATAAACATAAAGCAAAGAAAACCAGCCCACAAATCACAATCCCAGAGAACTTAGACAACAATGAGGACATACATAGATCTCATCTACATGGGAAATAGAAAAAGACAAGATCTCCTGAGTAAATTGGGAACATGGGGACCTTGGGGGAGGGTTGAAGACGGGAGGGGAGAGGCAGGGAGGGGAGCAGATGTAGAGCTCAATAAAAATCAATAAAAAAAAAAGAACAGTCACTAATACCTAAGTCATGCACTTTTTGTGGATACCCGTGAGCAATCTGCCATGGACAGATTTTGACATGGTGGCACCAAGGCAACTTAGCTAAGACAAGGTGAAAAAACCCTTGCACTGGATTACGGAAAGGACCTGACCCTGTGTTAATTTGGGGTCGAGGATATACTTGTTCCTTTTTCACAGGAAGAAAATAAAGCTGGATGAGATGACTGTATATACAGCAGAGGACGCCAGCCCTGATGACATCGCAGCCACTGATGACTCCAAAGGAGAAGCGAAAAGAGAGGTTCCTGACCGTGATCCTGACTTCCTCATACCACCATGCTGCAGGCCGAGGAAAGGGGTACCTAAGTCAATGTTCCTGACTTACAACTTGCTGCAGTCTGAGAAGGGAAAGAATATTATGGTGACAACTGGTGATTCCCAGTCTCTTGATGGACTTGCTGCACAAACTTCCAGACCCAGTGAGTCCTATGGATCTTGGAGCCAGACCAGAAATGCAAACTGAACATTTGACTGTTTCATTACTCTTTGGGACACAGAACTCATTTTGCCAGTGTGATATTCAGTCTGCTATTTGAAATATAGGACCTGAGAACTGAGACCTCAATTACCCCCTTGGGAAAAAGGACTTGTTACAAGGAATAGCTGAAGTCCCTCTTCGAATATGAGAAGGGTAGCCTATAGGTTTATATTTTGCTTGGGTTTTTTGGGATTTGTTTTTTTTTTTTTTTGGTCTTTTTGATTTTGTTTTCTTTTTTGGCTGCTGCTCAGAGACTGGGACAATTGCTTAAAAGCAGAATGACAATTGAACTTTTGCCCATCATAGAAACCTTTTCTTGTCTTTTGATTAGAATGGATTCAAGAAAATTGTGATGTGACAAACTGTGTGTTTGTTATTTCCACTCTATAATTATGGTATTGACCTAATAATGTTTGTAACTGCTTTAGTTCACTATAAGATGTTAAGAAAAGTTTGACATTTCCAATGAGTTTGTGGATTTGGCATATTTGATAAAAGAAATTTAGATTTTCATACAGCTAAAAGTTGGTAAGAAACACTCTAGACCAATTGAAAGGGGCATCCCAAACCCTGGTGATCCTCAACTCCTTTAATTAGGAGACTGTAGCCATAGGAACACGTATATTTACAAAGCATTATCTAATTGCAGATAAACTCTCTTGACAGAAACTTAGCAGAGACACAGAGCACAGAGGTTCTTCTTCCTTTAACCCTTTACTTTTAGAGATTGGCAGTCAAAGACAGGTTTTATCCCTTTTTCCCCCAGGCATCTAAGACATGGACATGTATGACTGGAATACATGTACCAAAAATGGGTGAGTCTGGGAAAGGGGAAAATGTTCACCTAAGGCAGATACTATCATCTGTCCTATTGCAGAAGAACAGACTTTCATTAAAATTAATAAAAAGGCAGGAATCGTGGAAGCCCAAAAATGTGAGCCTATTTCTATCTTGACAGATGGTCAGGATATGCAAACATGCTTTTGGTCATTCTTCTGTAATATGAGGTTACCTGAGGAATGGTTGCTTTCAGGGTACCTGGTCTAGGGTGACTTCACTGCCTAAAGAACAGAATGCTAATGGCGTGATATCTCAAAGTGTTAAAACAATTGACTGTTCATGTTGTCCTTTGTGTCTTGTTAAAGAAGTCTTTTGTTGCCTTCTTTCCCTTTTGTATTGGCGTATAAAATTATATGGAAAATTAAACGTGGACAATTTTAAACTTCACTGGAATACCCTACCAGTGCTATTATATGGTTTCTGTTTTATTATTTTTAAACGTGTCTTTATAGTCTTTACTTATATTTCTAAATTCCCATGCCCCTACTCTGGTAAAAGGTGTCTTGTCAAGGCTGGTCCCTGACACCCCGTACCCATACTGTATGATCCACAGTCACCTATCACTCCAGCTCCAGGACATCTTATATCTCTGGATTTCTCAGACACTTGCACTCATGTGTTCATGCACACACATGCACATAAATGAAAATAATAGAACAATCAAGGCTAGTCTGATCTGCAAAGTTCATTCCAGTACAGGCTCCAAAGCTACACAGAGAAACCCTGTCTTGCAAATCCAAACAGTAATAATAATAATAATAATAATAATAATAATAATAAATGAGACCCATTACAAAATTTAAGTAAACTTATTAGTTCAACAAGGGAGTCGTAGAAAAAATTATTTTTTTGATCTCTTGGTGCTCTGTCTGTAATAAATAGACCTATTATTACATCTCCCTAAAAATGAACACAAAAGAGGACAAAGAAAGGACAAGGAAGTGCTGATTGATGGATTTTGGACCACAGTTGAACAAGTAAAATAAGTCTGTGTTCTGTGAAATACCAAATAAACATAACTAACAATAAATTGTAACTCAAACTAGATGAGAGGATCTTGAATGTACTTATTATAAAGAAAAGATCAAGGATTATGGTAATGGATATGTGAATTACCCCAAGCTGGCCACTACCCAAGATATATATGCATGAAAATATAACATTTGCCTCCTAACTATGTAAAAATTATGTGTCAATCAAAATTAAATTAATTTTAAAAGATATAAAATACTAAAAATTTTTAAATTGATAAAATAAATTTTAGGATGATAGATTCTATAATTGCAGTAAAAATGGTAATATAAAAGTAGTTTCTTAATCAAGAATTCTGAAAGTAAATGATAGACAATAAAAGTATAATCCAATTAACATAATCCCATTTGTTAATAATATATATTAAATATGTATAGACATATGTGTTCTAAATAAGGACTAAGGCCAATACATGAAAAGTAGCCATGTCTTAGTGTATGAGAGATTTAATTTCCTTACTTTCTGTTGTTCTGAATTTTCTAAATCCTTCCTCAAATTGATAGAGAATAGATTTTCCACATACCAATAAGCAATCTCAATGTGCTTCCTTAATAAGCAAGAAAATATTTATAGTGGTCATAAGAGTACTCTTAGTGTCAAAGAGAGCTTCCTAGTACACATATTTTCTTGAACTTTCAGCCTCTCACAGTTTAAATATAGTGTTTCAGTTAGTTGCTTATTTTTCTTTACATATATGCATATATCTAACTTATATGATGGAAATAAATTAAAGTTTAGAAATATAAAATCAAAGATTGCCCCCCAGGTGCTTCGAATCATGTTTTTCCCTTTCTACAATGAGCAAGTATTGGTTTAATAATTGAAAAAACAAATTGTACTTTTTAAAATAGCATAGTTATAATGCACAAGGAGAAAATAATCTTTATTCCAAAACAAGCTTTATCAAGATGATAAAAAAATAGCTAATGGAGCACTCTGCAGTCAAAATATTCCACTGCAGAAGCAACTTTCTCTCCCCCTACAATAACACAACATCAGCGTTCTTGGTAAGGATTTCCAATAATGACTGGCCTTGATGGTCTTCTTATCTACAAAGGCATTTCTTCTCTGGATGTGCAAAAGCAAAATGTACACTATGTCAAAGCATGCTCATCACCTCTGTCATTGCTGCCAGGAAGTGTCATTCACTACCCTGTATATCAGAAGTTGGATCTTAAATCAAATACAGTCAATATATCTAAGTATATTGTTAGTCAAACTGATAGAGAATAGATTTTCTGCATACCACAGTAAGCAATCTCAAAGTTTGAGATTAATAAGCAAGAAAATATTTATAGTGGCCATAAGAGTACTTGCAGTGTCCTAAGACAAAAAAATTTTAAAAAGGGGGTCTTTCTAGTACACATATTTTCTTAAACTTTCAGCCTCTCACAGTTTAAATATAGCATTTCAGTTAGTTGCTTGTTTTTCTTTATGTAGCAGTAAAAAAAATTCCAGCATTGTATTTGTACTAAGTATGTCAACTTTTATGAACAAATGAAATTCATAGAATTCACTGAAATTCTAGTGTACAACCTTGTGACTATATTTAATGCTCTATTATAGACTTGAAGTCTGAATGCTATTATGTGTTTTCATCACACACACACACACACACACACACACATATAAACTGTGAGGAAGGGTGTATTAATTATTTATTTGATTGTGAGAATTGTCCAGTGTAAAATACCAAATAATCATCCTGTACTCCTTGAATATATGTAATTATCATTTGCCAATAATCCTTTAGTAAATCTTAGAGATGAAATTTTCTCTGTAGAGCCTCATAGGTTTGCCTTCTCCACTCACATCTGTTCTTCCCAAGATCAATATTATGCTGGATAGGTGTGTGTCAACTTGACACAAGTAGAGTCATCTGAAAGGAGAGAACCTCAAGTGAGAAAATGCCTCTGAAAGTTCCAGCTTACAGGCACTTTTCAAATTAGTGATTGATGATTGAAAGGGTAGAGCACAGGCCATTGTGGGTGGTCCCCTCCCTGGGTTTTATGAGAAAACGGGCTAAACAAGTCATGAGGAGCAAGCCAGTAGCAGTCTTCCTCCATGGTCTCTGCATCAGCTCCTGCCTCCCGGTTCCTGCCGTCACTACTTGGATGATGAACTGCTGCATGAACTGTGAACAGAATAAACCCTTTCCTCCCCAGGTTGTTTTTGATCACAGCAATCGTAACCCTAACTAAGACTAATATTTCCTTCATTCATTCCCTCTCAGTTACCTTGATATCTGTGTTGTATTACCTCTCTTTGGAAACCATTTCTCAGAAACCTGAGGTAGAGACTTGAGCCATGAAAGTCAGCTGGCACTACTTTGTTTTGAAGCTAAGAGATTGGTCTTAAAATTATGGGTGCCAGGTTTACTAATTGTGAATCTAACTTTTATCAACTAAAAAAAAGTAACACAATCTTGAACACAGCAGCCTGCATGCATTGCTTTCAATAAATATTGAGACTTAGTAAAGCACTAAACCTTTTTAGACGTTCTAGAAGCGCACAAGTGAAGAAAATACCGCAGTTTCCTTTGTAGCCCACAGAGCTCCAATTATCAGAATTATTAATTGATTCCTCAAAGCAAGAATTTTACTGATGCCACTTAATTCTGAATAGATTTTTAAGATTTATTTGTGTGGTGGTGGTGGTGGTGCTTTGAGTGTGCTACATGTGTGAAGATGCTTCTAGAGGCCACAGAAAACTTTGGAGCCTCTGGAACTAGTTATACACAGTAGTGTGCCATTCCATTTAGGTTCTGGGAACCAAACGAGGGTTCCCTGGAAGAGCAGCAAGCACTCTTAACTAATAAGCCATCCTTCACACACACTCCACTACTTCTTAACAGATTTTTAAGATACTCTAAGAGTACCCAAAAGATGAGGGTCCCCTACCCTTTGTCTATGTTTCTTTCGGCCTTCTTGTCTTTCAAACTCCCATCAGAACAGCCCTTTAAACTCTGCATTCTAAGGATGTTCTAATCCAAAGTTGCAAATTCTTCTACAGTCCTCCTATAAGCCAGCCCCAAAGAAGCATAGGTTGGTGTTTATCACACCAGGAACCCCACTTCCGGCACCATTTTTCTGAATGAGATACTTTTCTTGTTGTTGTAGCAAAATATCTGAGTAAAACAAAAAAAGGAAAGCCTATTTTGGCTTACCTCAGAAGTAGATAGTCTATCACAGTGTTGGAAACAAAGTGGCAGAAACAGGAGGTAACTAGTCACATTGTGTCCACAGTCAGAAAGTAGAGAGAAAGTTTGTATTCAACACTGTATTCAACCTGGAAACACAGTCTTAAAATGATACTACACACATTTAGAGTAACTATGCCCTCTTCAATTAACCTAATCTTCATAATTCCTAACATGCATGCCTATAGGATTGACTTCAGACATTCTAGATTCTGTTAATTTGATAACCAGTACTAACCATCACAACATTCTATGTTGAGTTATCACTAATGGAGCCCCATCTTGATTATTCCTGCATCTTGGAAATCAGCTACCAGGAGAAAAACTGCATGATAGGTCTTGGCCTTATAAAACAATTGTTTACTTCTCCAAACAGAAAAAAACACAGTATCTGTCCATCCATCCAGTTATTCATTGAACAGTAATTGTTTCGCAATATGTAACAGCGTTTAAATTTTCTATCAATAACATTTAGAACTGAGCACCATAATAGTACGTCTCTCAAGGGTGAACAAGGTACCATCCAGAGCGACAAAGAGCTCCCAGTTTAGAAGAGTTAAAACATAAAGGTCAAGAATGATTTATGAAGGACAGAGAATTGGCATATATTATTGCAATGTTTGGCTTTTTAACTCTTTTGCTTATTACTATGTTAATATATTTGCTTTGGAAAAATGCAAATATTTTAAGACAGAAAAATATACTTAATAACCAATCTAGAACAAGCCTTAACCTTGCACCTGTGTGCTATCTAGAGACACTTTGAAAATCTGATCATCTTACCTGTCACCGAGAAATGCTGCCTTTTCCTAATAAGGTTAAGGAGGCCACATACTTCATTTCTTTCAAGATGTGCTGTGTTGTGCCTGAGGTTGACACTTCAAATACCATTCAAGGTTTCATATCAGCAGTAATCCTCCCTACCCAGCATCCATGGGCAACGGAAAATAAGCCTTTTCAACATCATGTAAGGGATTATTTTTTTAAAGAAAGTTTTTAAGGGATAAAAATAAAATTAATTTATAACCTTGACTTTCCAACCTTTATCTGCACACTTCTTATTTAAACCATGTCCTTTGGGTCTTTCTCTTCACAAGGGGACTGTTTCCTGCCTCTGCATGGGTAGGATGCCTGCATGTCTCCCTAGTCCCAGCTCCAGTAAGATGTTGACTTATGATCAACAGAGAGAAAAGATCGTGGGGAAATGGGCTATTTATCCACATGGCATGTTTCCTCATGAATGCCTTTTCCCTGGTCTGTAAGAAAAGTTTCCATGACAACCAAACCACTAACGTTCACCCCCCACTAGCTGACATGTTTCCCTCCCAATTGATCAGCTGGGTATTAGGTTATTTTGACCAGGCTGGACAATCTTCAGGGATTATTTGGCGGTTTATTTCTTATTAACTGGACCCATAACTAGAACTATTTACATGAACTTTTCTCTTTGATCCTCCAAAAACATAATCTTAAACTAAACAGAACAAGTTTTAGACAACATTAGTCATTTCATAGGAAGTGAAATAAGACCAGGAACCTTCATTCCATAAGGAATGCATAGGTGCTCTGCAAATGACTAAATTTTATGTTTGGCCCTTCCCCTTGTCCCTACCTCATACTCTACCAGATGCTGTGTCTTCAATAAGTGTTGAACATTTCATCACCCAAACTTTTCCAGAGACTTTGTATGTAAGTCACTAAGTTAAGGCAGAACTAACATCCCAGAAATTTAATAATCTTCTTGTTCTCAAACTTTCTATATAAAAAGGTAAGGAACGTAAGGCAAAATATTATTACATTCCAACTCTTAAGCTTATGCCATTAAGAAAAAATAATGAAGATATGCCAAAATATTTATCACTATTATACTTAGCTGGTGAAAATATAGAAGTATTTCTGCTAGAATCTTTTGAGATTGATTTCTTTTTCCTTTTAGTTAACTGGATAAATTTTTCCAGAGAATATCCACTATGTTCAAGGCCCTGGAGTGGCCTTCAGGATCAGGTCAATTGATAAATCTCCTTTGTATTCAGAAAGATGAAAAGAAGAGGTGAACCATGCATGAAACAGCTGACTAGGGGTTTGCTTGCCTGTGCATGCACATCAGCATGTGCTATGTCTGCTTTCTACGGTGCAATGGAAATCAGACAGGTTGTGGAAAAGACCAAACACAAACCCTTTTCTCCTTGGGTTGACCTCCTTTCTCCTTTCCCTGAAAACAGAACAGGTGCCTAATCTCACTTATTTTGCCATCACCATTACTACAGTTTAAAATGACTCGTGGCAGACAAGTTGTGTCTGGCATTGGATGGAAGGAATGAAACGTCGAAACCTAGTTGGGGAGTCAGTCTTGCCTTTGGGATTTCGTGAATACTGGGATTCCTGACTGCCTAAGAACAGAAGCTAGGCTCGTGATGTTTACATGCTGTCTCCATGAGGCATGAGATTTCTGTGCCACAGTGGCTCTTACACCTGTCTAATGTAAGTCTTAATGTTTCAAACCTAAACTCCTGTGAAGCAGGACAAGAGCAAGCACAGGGAACTGGTAGACAAGGAGTAGATTGCTACATGGCTTGCTATGATGGTTATTCCCCCTGAAATGTTTGTACAATCTTTTTCTGGTTCCACAGGAGTTCTGGCTAAATTGGTGCCAAGAGTACTCTATCTGCAGAGAATATGAAAGGGGCAGACTATTTCAGAAGAGTTGAAGCCAATTCCTCAATTGCATTTCCACTAGTGGAGCTCATGGCCCAGAATGTGTGTTTGTTGAGAGATGTCCCTGTAATACAAAATGAGAGGTACTGTGCACGTGCACATCAACTTTCAGGGATGAAAGGCGGTATTTTAAAAAAAAAAAAACTTGTAAGTTCTACATAAAGGTAAAATCTTTTGTTTTGGTCTGGTTTGGCTTTTGCAGTGGTACTGCAAAGAAATATTGAGGTGTCATCCAATACCATGATCAAAGCAATCGTCTAACTAGGGTAGGGAACCTATAGGTCACACACAAATTAGAAACCACTAGACAGCAAATAAACATAGCAGACATGCGCAGTTGTGTGATGGAGCTGCCTCATTACTACTAAAAACTGTTAGTCAGATGCTTGTGGAGCAGATTGTTAAACACTACTCTAATCAACAAAAAATTAAAGTGCATAAAGTTGCAATTAAATAAATTATATCAAGACAAAAGTTATAAACAACTCAAAACCTCCCTCCGGAAGTGAGTGACTCATTCCACAGCTGTTGGACACCTAGTAGGAGGCTGCCTGGGCTGTCAGCCCTCGTCCAGGAAAACCTTGATGCAAAGCAGCCCTCTCACCCGATCACACACAGTCAAGTACTGCTCATATCTGGTATATAAATATCTAGTCACTGACCATGACTGGGTCTTCACACACAAATCTGCATTAGATGAATGAGGTTTTCGTGAGTCAAGGTGATGATCAAACTCCTTTTCTGTCCCAACCTCCTTCTTGAAGAACTTCCCGATAATCCTGCTGCACACTGATTTCCACCTATGACAATGTCCAACAAAAATATTTACTAGCAGTTTATTGTGTTTCAGAAACCAGAATCAACATTGGAAAATAAACACATTCTTCTCCCATAAGCTACGCCTAAGTTAGAAGGGCAAAAATTCATCTGTTAAAATGCCAAATAAAGTCTAGAGATGTCTCTGAGGTTCAGATCACCTGCTGCTTCTCCAGGGGTCCCAAATTCAGTTCCAGGCACCCAGATCAAGTGGCTTACAACCACCTGCAACTCCAGCTCCAGGGGATTTGACATCTCAAGGCTTCCATAGGCACTTGTATGCACACACACACACACACACACACACACACACACACACACACACACACACCAGTACACCTACAGACACATAAATAAAGAAAAAAACAAGTCTTTAAAAATAAAATTCTGTGTAGAGATAGGAATCTTTATAATCTCAGCACTGGGGAGGCTGAGATAGAAGATAGTCAAGTTAGGCCACATGGCTATATAATCAGACCCTATTTAGAGGGAGAGAAAATGTAGGGAAAGGAGAAGAGGGGGAGATTGGTGAAGGAAAATATATCTGTTTAGGCATTGGTTTGTTTGTTTGTTTGAGACAGGTTTTCTCTGTATATCTGTGGCTACCCAGGAACTCACTCTGTAAATCAGGCTGGCCTCAAACTCACAGAGATCAGCCTGCCTTTGCCTCACTATGCTGGGCTTAAAGATGTGCACCACCACCGCCCAGTTCTGCATAGAGCTAACTGGTCATAGCGCAGGTAAGTTAAAAAGACAGGCAGGCAGGTATTCCATGCATGAGGAACTGTGGCTTCAATGCTAAATGACAATGAAAGCTTGATCACACTGTAGGGAACACAATTTCTTCAGTGACCTCTCAGCGAGAAGATGGGAAGAAGCAGTCTGCCATGCAAAGACGCTTTCCAAAGAGGCTTCATGTGTTAGGGACTCTGAACTCTATTTTATGTTAAAGGAAAATAAAGGTTGCTCTGTACAAAAAGACCTGTGAACAGTAAACGTTGGGTATTTTTAACTGAATCTTTTTGAACTGTTAAGGAACTACAAGGGCAGGAATAGAGTTGTGGCTCCTTCAGTTAAGAGCAGTGACTGTTCTTCCATAGGATTTAGGTTCTATTCCTAGTACCCTAGTACAACAATCTGTAACTCCAGTTCCAGGAGATCAGACACCTTCTTCTGGATTCCTTGCATGCAAGTGGTGCACAGACAAACACACAGATCAAATGGACAGACACATAAAGTAAAATTAAAAAGAAATTTAAAAGAAGAAAATTGTGGTCAGGTGTGGTGCCACACACCTGTAACCCCAGCACTCAGGAGGCTGAGACAGATAAACCTTCCTTTTCATTTAAACAGAAAAGAAGAAATAATGTGAGTGGTCCTCTGTCTATGTGCTGCTTTTATTGGTTAATGAATAAAGAAACTGCATTGGCCTGTTGGTAGGGCAGAACTTAGGTAGACAGGGAAAACTAAACTGAATGCTGGAAGGAAGGAGGACGGAGTCAGAGACACACCATGTAGCCCCACTGGAGATAGATGTGCTGAATCCTTGCTGGTAGGCCACGACCTCGTGGTGATATATAGATTAATAGAAATGGGTTAAATTAATATGTAAGAGTTAGCCAATAAGAAGCTAGAGATAATGGGCCAAGTAGTGATTTAATTAATACAGTTTCTGTGTGATTTCAGGGCTAAGCTAGCCGGGCGGCTGGGAACTGGGCAGCGGGAACCAACAAGCAGTGCCCTCCTCCAACAAACTGGCACCCTTGCAAGAGTTTCAGATGAGCAACGTGGCAGCAAATTGGAGGAGAAGACACAGAAGGCAGAGACCAATGAGGAAGCTTCTGTAGCATTCTTGGTGGGAGTAAGGAACCTTAACCTGAACTGAAGCTGAAATAAAATGAATTAGCATTTGGAGTTGGCACTGAAAATATGTAGAACATGGAGTCAATAAAGAGGTAGAAATATCAGAGAAAACTCAAATTTTTTTTATTTGAAAAATAAAAGACCAAAAATACCAAGTATGACAACTAAAGAAGAAAACTCAGTGATTTCTCTGATTGTTTATAGGGCACTGAAATGAACACAAAGTTAGCAGCTCAGGTGAGTCTAAGATGGGGAAAAGGAGACAGTGAAGGGTGGGACAGACCGACAGAGAGAGGGAGAGAGAGAGATGGAGAAGGAGAGAGACACACAGAGGTGGAGGGAGGCCTGGAGATATAAAGCAGGTAGGACACTTGCCTAGCACACACGAAGCCCTGGGTTCAATCCCCAGCACCACATTCTTGGGAGATAGAAGGAGGACAAGGAATCCAAGGTCGTCTTTAACTACACAATGCACTGGAGGCCAGCCTGGCCTACTGAAGTCCTGTCTCAGAAGGAAAGGAAATACAGAAGTACAGAGGTCACCTGCCTCGCTTGTCTGGCCATCTGTAGCATTTCTTACACTCTTAGGTCTCTCAAGAGTGTGCCACTAAATTAGCGAGCAGTTCTGAGACAGCGTGGTATATCTGAAGAACAAGCCTTTAATCTCAGGCTGACCGTGCTTATACTCAACATGCTGCATGTTGGTGTAAATACTTAGACAAAGTATGTACTGAAAACGTCATGCTTTGCAGGGTCTCATAGGCGTGAGATTTCTAACATGGAAGCACACTGCACAGAGCAGGCCTCCTCCCGTGATTCTCTGGGTCCGGCCCACCAGACTGTAAAGACCTTGGCGTTGTTCTCGGCTCGGCTGTGTTTTCCCCTTCAGACTCCTCACATTCGCTTATATTCTTTCACTGCCCTGACACAGATAAATTTCAGCCCCCACTCTCCCGTTCTACTGTCTGAACCTGCAGGGTTTGTGGTCCCCCTCTGGCCTCTTAGGCATCTGATTTGCTTCCTTTCTGCTGAATGTGACAGCGAGTCGTGAATTGTTCTCCATCCATGTTTATTGCAAACAAATAACAGTTATCACCCATGGGCCTGCTTGGTTTTATCTTAACAAGTTCCATAACTGTTTAATTATTTCATTTTATTTCATCTAAGTTAACCTGTTTCTCTTCAGGATTGAGCACATTTATAAAGACACACAAGCAACAGTGTTACTGGATTTCAAATATGTTTGCCATTGGAAACAAGACGAGGCCCTTTTAGTTGGTTTTGACATTAAAGCCCAATGATCACAACAAAAATTTCATGGCTGAAAAAAGAAAGGAAGGAAGGAAGGAAGGAAGGAAGGAGGGAGGGAGGGAGGGAGGGAGGGAGGGAGGGAGGGAGGGAGGGAGGGAGGGAGGAAAGAAGGAGAAAGGAAGAGAGAAAGAAAGAAAGGAAGGAAGAAAGGAAGGAAGGAAGGAAGGAAGGAAGGAAGGAAGGAAGGAAGGAAGAGAGAAAGAAAGGAAGGAAGGAAGGAAGGAAGGAAGAAAAAAAGAAAGAAAGAAAGAAAGAAAGAAAGAAAGAAAGAAAGAATGAAAGAAAGAAAGAAAAAAGCTTTTCCCCCAGTGTTTCTTTACAGAGAGCTGAGTTAACGTCACTGGGGGATCCCAGGCTGAGGAAGCAGGTCTGTTGGTTCTGGAAGCCAGATCTGCCATAGAGCTGCCACATCCAGGAAGACCAAGAGCAGAGCAAGCAAGAGGGGAAGGGAAAGACTTACCCCAGAGAAGGTCATGGGATAAGACTAGGAAAGGAACCATTGCTTTCAAATTAGGTAAACAAATCACTGACTCCAATGGGGGCCAGGTTCAGACCAAATGTGAAATAAGAGTACCAGAAGCACCTCCTGAGGAAAGAAGATCAAACAGCTGAAGATACTCAGTCCAACACCAACAGGAAGGAGCGCAACATTTTCCCTCACCTTCTACAGTTCTCTATGAGCACCACCCAAGAGAACTATACAAGAACTCATTAAGGATCCCTCAGTCCATGCCCTCCATACTTTCTCCTGTCAGCCTCCTGCCTCCCTCTGCTTCCCTCTCATCTCAAGTCTCTACAGCCCCCTCTAGCTCTGCTTGTCACGTCCCACAACATATCCCCAAACCACACTGCTTCTCCTGTCTCTGTTTGATAGAACCTCCTGGCCACTGTTCCGCATCAGTGTATCTCCCACACCTGTGGGTCTCTCTGCCTGCAGTGACATCTTGTTTGTTCACTACCAAATAAAGCTTGTCTGGAGATCAGAATGAGGAACAAGCCACTAGTAGTCATAGAGGCCAGGCAGTGGCGCTTTAATTCCATCACCAGGGAGGTGGAAACAGGAAATGATATGGCTGGGTGGAGAGGGGAAGTGATAAGGCAGGGCGGAGACAGGAGCTTGGCCCCTGATCAGCTAAGGAGTTGGCAAGGAAAGTGGTGGCTGTGACTTGCTCGTTTGTCTTTCTGATCTTTCAGCATCTACCTTGATATCTGACTGCAGGTTTTTATTATTAAAACCTATTAGAGTTTGTGCTACATCCGCCAATTAAGAAGTCTCAATGGAAACTAAGATGCTAGTTATCTGCCTCATTTTCACAGAAATCAGTCCAAGACAGTGGAACTGTGCAAGAAAACAAGAAACTAGAATGTTTTGTTTCAAAGTGTTGCATTAAAGAATGTCGCCTGCAAATGGATGGAGCTAGAAAACATCACATTGAGTGAGGTAACCCAGACCCAGAAAGACAATTATCATATGTACTCACTCATAAGTGGTTTTAAATATAAAGCAAAGAAAACCAGCCTACAAATCACAAACCTAGAGAACCTAGACAACAATGAGGACCCTAAGAGAGACATACATGGATCTAATCTACATGGGTTGTAGAAAAAGACAAGATCTCCTGAGTAAATTGGGAGCATGGTGACTAGAGGGGAGGGTTGAAGGGGAGGGGAGAGGCAGGGAGGGGAGCAGAGAAAAGTGTAGAGCTCAATAAAACCAATAAAAAAGAAGAAAAAATATTTGAATAACCAAAAATTTTTTTAAAAAAATTTAACCTGCCTCACCCTGACAAATCCTCAGATAGTTCAATTTTAGAGCTATGAAGTCCCAAAGCTGGCAGACAGAAGAATGTGGATAGGCATCTAACTCGAACAGTTATCCTCATACATTAATTGAACAAGTAGTGGATACCATATCATCATTATAATATACTTTCATCACATTAACTCTCGCTGGTCTTATGTTCCTGCTCCCTCATCCCCTTCCCTAGTCTAACTAAATGCTGCTGCAAATCTAATTTACAAATTATACTTTTATGGTGCTACATCACTGATTTCTCCATGAAGAACTGCCAACTTCCCCCTGAATCTTTATTTTTCTTGCCCACGCTAACTACAAAGTGAACAAGAGAGACGTGGTAGCGAGAACCATCTTCTAAGCCCTTCATTCTCAAGTCTAGGTCTCCAGGAAGCTTTACTTTTCTCACACATACATTGAAATATAATACAGTTCCTGATGTTGACACTGGAGTGACATTTAGAAGCCTGAAACCTGACTCTCAGCTTTAAAATCTTATTAGGAGATAAATATCCCTCTGCTGTGGTAAAGGGAAGAAAAATTCCAATGTAAGGGGCTGTGTGCACTTAGTAATCATCCTAATGAATGGGAATGCCGGGTTCTGTGCTACCTGGTGTGGTGCCCACTCACCTCTGCCCTGACTAAAACTGACCCACACTTCAGACTTCAGCTGCAAGTTCAATCCAGGGGCCACACTCCCTGCCTTGAATGCCAAGAGCCGGCAGAGCCACAAATCCTGAAATAAATTCCTGAATGGATTTTGGGCAAATGCCTTCTTCTAAGACTTTTGAGATGAATCGAGAACTTCCCGTGGACCACACACTAGACCTTTCGGGGATGCCGAGAAGATCTTAGCTTTCCTTGTCCAAAAGATGTGTCTCTGAGGACAGAACAGTGGTAAGTCTCATGATGAAGACCTGTTAGCATTTGGAGCTTAACTGTCTCCCCAAAGCCCGTATGCTGAAGTGTTAGACACTGGTCTGTGGCAGTACTGGGAAATGGTGAAAGAGACAGGGCCCTGGGGCTGGAGAGATGGCTCAGCCATTAAGGGCATTGCCTGCTCTTCCAAAGGTCCTGTGTTCAGTTCCCGGCAACCACATGGTGGTTCACAACCATCTGTAATGAGGTCTGGTGCCCTCTTCTAACCTGCAGGTATACACGCAGACAGAATATTGCATACATAATAAATAAATATTAAGGGGGGGGGGCCTGTAACATCATGTCATTGGAAAAATACCCTTGAAGTGAATATTGAAACCCTGGAGTCCACTCTCTGCTTCTCAACTGCTATGGTTTTTTTCCTCCCTGTTCTGCCTTACCGCAAGCCCAAAAGCAACAGAGTCAAGCCACCATGGATTGAAACCTCTGAAATCGCGAGCCAAATGAACAGTTCTTCCTCAGCTGATTGTCTCAGGTATTTTGTCGCAGGAGCAGAAAATTGACTCACACACAACTGTTTTCGAAACCAGTTTATTAAAATGGTTATGGACCCGGAATGAAAAAGGTGAGTGTCCACCTTCCTGGACCTGGAGGGAGTGGGGAGGAACTTGAACTTCCCACAGGGCAGGAAGCCCTGACTGCTCTTAGGGATGGAGAGGGAGGAGGAGGGGGAGTGGGGGGAGTGGGAGGGTGTTGGGAGGAGGGGCGGAAATGGAAACTTTTATAATTTAATAAACTTTGAAAAAAATTAAAAATAAATAAATAAAAAGAAAAGAGAAAGGTGAGTGTCAAGGGAGCTCCGCCCCTTTCTCTCTTTGCACCCTATGCAATGTGTTCCCATGCTGCTTGCCATCAGGAACTGCCTATCGGAAGTAAGGGAGCAAGTGGGAGACTTGGAATAACCCAATGACATAAAATCTAAAGGACAGTGTAGTTCGTGTGTAATGACTGCTGAACCCCTCTACCCTTTTAAATGCAGATCATACCCTAATCTTCCTAGCAGGCTCCTAGGATACACGAGAGAACACAGCAAGCTACAAATGCTGGGAAAATTGAGACATGAGGAGATGAAATAGCATGGCCACTGCCCTTCAGAGAATTCAGGAAATTCTTTTTTTTTTCCTTACTCTTGCCTCCTACTGCAGTTTGAATATGAACTGTCTTGTGTTGACTCATATCTGTAACACTTGGCCCCAGTTGGTGGTTCTATCAGGGAAGGTCTCACAACCTTTAGGAGATGGGGCTTTGTCGTAGGGGAAATATGTCTCTGAGGGAAAAGGGGTGGTCTCATGGTCATGACCTGGATCTTAAATGTCATTGGGGGTAGGGCTGTAAGATTTTGCAGCCCGGCCCAACTTCCTGTTCACTCTCTGCCTTCTCGGTGTGGACAAATTGTAACGCACCAGTCTCCTCCCATCACCATGCTTTCTCTGTCTGTGACCACGCCCTCCCCACTATGATAGACTGTATCTGTCTGGAACTACAGACCATAATAAACCTTTTCTCCCTAAGTCGTTCCTGTCAGGTTATTGTATCACAACAAGGAAAAAGCAACTAAGACATCATCCCACCTGGAAATTCCCCCCAGTTTGGGATGTCTGTTTCCATGAACCAAGCTACAGGTATAATTGATGGTGCTGTGTTCCTACTGTTACAGTCTGTGATCATTCAAAGATTCACCAGTCTGACCATGAATACATTTTGACAAAGAAGAGACTTTATTCATGTGCTGGTGCCAGTTCGACACCAGGACTTGGAATTCAGGGATATAACAGGATTCTAGGATGTAACACCCAGCCTTTTCAGTCAGGGACTTTTAAATGCAAAGAACACAAAGTTACGTTTTGCCTATGCAAGCAAAAGGTCATCCATGCAAAACAAACTTTGGAGAAGGGAAGAGGTTGGATTTTTGTTGTTGTTGTTTTGTTCTGTTTTTCAAGACAGGATTTCTCTGTGTAGCTTTGGAACCTGTCCTGGAACTTGCTCTGTAGACAAGGCTGGCCTCGAACTCACAGAGATCTGCCTGCCTCTTCCTCCTGAGTGCTGGGATTAAATTTTTATTTATAGAAGCAAATACAGTGATTTTGTTAATGTGCAAAACCAGGCGATTACAAAATTAACCCTTAACAGTCCTTAACATTTGGAAGCTCAATTTTGCTTTATAGTTCTCCTAAGCACAGAAATTCTAAACTTTTAAACATAAAGTTAGCCGTTAACATAGCATCAGCCCTCACACCACAACTCTTCCCACAGTTTCCTGGCTCTTCTCCCTGATGTTGCATGTACACATCTTTTTTCTATTTGAAGCAGTTGTTTTCCTTCTACTTATGTGATATTTAACAGACTGGAACATACAAATAAAGATATATATGATGGGTACCAGCTTTTCTTCCTTCCATGGCGCCCAAGGGAGTTACTATAATCCAGAATTACCAGAGACTGCGAAAGGAATCATCAACACAGGGATGAGTGGTGGAGACGGACCCAGAGGCTGGGCTTCTGTCTGGGATGCACCACATCTCCCCTCTCGTTTCCCTGTCTCCATTTCTCTATTTTGAATCTGGAAAATGATAGCATGAGGTCAGTTCAGTTAGCCTCAAACTTCTGCATCATTATCATCTAAAAAACCTTTTTAATGAATAGACTTTATTTTTAGAGAAGTTTTCATTTTACAGCAAAATTAAGTGGAAAGTACAGAGTTGCCGTACATTCCACCTGGGCACTCTACCCAAACATCCACATCAGCATGGTGTATTTTCTAATGTCAAAAAAACTAACAGCAAATTTTTGTTAAAACCCATGGGTCCGCTCTTTGCATTACGAATTCTGTGAGTAGGGACAGGCATATGATGATATGTCTCAATGACAGTGGTGTCATACAGAGGATTTTCACTGCCCAAAAACTCCTCCTCACTGTATCTCCATTCCTCCCTTTGCCCAAACCTCTGGAGCCACCGGGCTTTTTCCCACCTCCACGGCTTTCTCAAAGTGTTACATATACATAACCGGAAACACAGGAGGTGGAGATTTTCAGACAGGTTTCTGTCACTTAGTAATATTCACTTTTGAGTTTTCTGCATGACATTTCAAGCCTTCATAACTTGTCCGAACATAGCACTGAACAATGTTCACAATAGTAATGTTGGTGACAGGGTCTCACTCTGTAACCCAAGCTGACTTGGAACTCACTGTGTAATGCAGGCTATCTTGAACTTGTGATCTTGTTGCCTCCCATGAATATTTTAAGAGAGAAAGAGAGAGAGCAAGAGAGAGAGAGAGAGAGAGAGAGAGAGAGAGAGAGAGAGAGAGGCTAATTCAGGGCTGTTGCGATGGCCTCAGTATGAAAGAATGTTTGCTGCCAAGCCTGACCATCTGAGTTTCATCTCCAGAACCCACATGATAGAAGGACTCCTACAAGTTGTCTCTGACCTCCACGTTCATGCCATGCTCCACAAAACTATGACAACGTGCCATCTGCACATTTCCCCAGTCTCAGAACTTTGTCCATTTACTTGGCTGCTGAAGCAATGGCAATACATTCTATAGCCCCTTGCTATTTTTGTCTGTTTTCCTTTATGTTGCTTGCACATACCTCATTTCCTTTTTAAATTGTTTGTTTTTCTGTATTTACAGACTTGAACAAGAATATATTTAATAATTAATGAAGTAAAAATTTAGAAAGTTGTGTTAGTTACATTTCTAGTGTTATGAAGAGACACCATGACCAAGGCAACTTTTTATAAGAAAGGGTTTAATTGAAGGTTTTCTTACACTTTCAGGAGTTTATTCCATTATTATCATGGCAAGGAGCATGTCAGCAGGCAGGCAGGCAGGCAGGCAGGCAGGCAGGCAGGCATGGTACTAGAGAAGTAGCTGAGATCTACATCCTGATCCACAGCCAGCAGGCAGAGAGAGGACGCAGAAAGAGAAACTGGACCTGGTATGAACATTTGAAACCTCCAAGCCCACCCACAGTTCCACATCTCCAACAAGGCCATGTCTACTAATCCTTCCCAACAGTTCATCAATTGGGAATCAAGCATGCAAACATGAGTCTATGGAAGCCACCTGCTCATTCAAACCACCTAAGTAGTCTTGGTGGAAACCCCAAGCAACTCAGGCTATTGCCCAAAACATTTGTTCCTCTCCACGGAGTGATGGTAAGGTCCTGGTGCTAAAGACAACACATGCACATCAAATACACACAGAGAAGTCAAGCTGATGTTTGAGATAGAGTCCTCACCTCAATTTCCTAGTCTTCATGGTCCTGAAAGGTACTCTGCGTGCTACCAGAAGAGAAACAGCAACCCAGTTACAAACCCTCCAGTCTGTAATGGTGACTTGATTGCATGATAAGCTGGTGCAATAGTGGCATAAAAGTTGTAGAAGTAACCAACCAATATCTGATCAGTTGAAGGCCCATTCCATGAGATGAAACCCATGTCAGACACTGCTTGGATGGCCAAGAATCTGAGACTTAACAGACGTAGACCTAGGGGGAAAACCAAAACACTGTTGCTCTGCTAAAGGAATGTAAAAATAAAATGACCCCAATGACAAGCTTTTATAGCCATACATCAGTGACTTTCTCAGCCACATCAGAGAAGCTTCCTCCCACAGTAATGGAAACTAATACAAAGACTCACAACTGGACTATATACAGAGAGTGAGTGACCTTGAAGTCCTCGGTCTTATATGGGATGTCTCCATTAAATCCCTCTCCTCAAGGGTCAATGAACTATGAGGATACAGAAAGATTTTTAGAGTCAGTGGGGCTGAAAGGCACCAAAGACACTGACAGACACAACAGGACTGGTATCCCTATGACCTCACAAAGACCATGACAGATTGCACAGGACCTGCAAAGTCTGGACCAGATGGGGTCCCAACACTGAGGGAAACAGAATACAAGCCCCCCCTCTAACCCAGAAACTATTTCCAACCAATAACCACTTGCAAAAGAAAAATCAGTTTTCTTAAATGGAGTCTTTATGGGTGTGGTAGTTTGAATGAAAATGG
Organism: Myodes glareolus; assembly: GCF_982192425.1. Classification (NCBI taxonomy): domain Eukaryota; kingdom Metazoa; phylum Chordata; class Mammalia; order Rodentia; family Cricetidae; genus Myodes; species Myodes glareolus. Next base: position 25,622,189 of record NC_142047.1, on the reverse strand, counting down.
CCCCCATAGGCTCATTGGGAATGGTATTATTTGAAAGGATTAAGACTTGTGGTTTTGACAAAGTAGATGTGGCCTTGTTAGAGTAAGTGTGGGTGGGTGGCCTTTGGGGTTCCAAATGGTTTTTTTTCCGTTTGCTTGTTTTGTTTTATTTATTTATTTGTTTGTTTGTTTGCCTGTTTTTTAAGTAAAAAAGAAAGAAGACCTGGAGTTGAACAGATGAGGAAGTGGAGAGGACATAGGACAGGAGGTGGAAGAACCATGATCAGAATAGATTGTATGGGAAAATATTTTAAATAAAAATAATGTAAGTGGTCTGGAGAGATAGTTCAGTCACTAAGAGCATTTGTTCCACTTGCAAAGAACCCGGGTTCAGTTTCCAGCATGCACATAGCAGCTCACAACACTCTGCAACTCCAGTCTCAGAAGATTCAATGCCCTCCTCTGGTATCCAAGGTACACACACACACGCACACACATGCACATACACACACACACACACACACACACACACAAATAAATAAATGTGAAACAAAGACCAACTCAGGTTTCCTGCATTAAACTTTTCTCTTTTTTAACAAGCTCCTTGGTGTAGTTCTCTTATATACCTATGTTATGTAGAAGGTTCCAGTACTTTGCCTGAACTTAAAAGCAAACATATCAGAGACTCAGTAGGTGCTTTAATCAGTACAGTGCTTGCACTGCAAACATGACAACTTGAATTTGATTTCCAGAATCCACATTTTTAAAACTCAGATATGATGATGCATGCTTGTAATCCCAGTTCCAGAGAGGTCAGGAGAAGAGGAGCTCTGAGGCTTGTGGAATGGCCAACCTAGCCACCTGCTTGGTGAGTTCCAATGAGAGACCCTGTCTCATAAAAACCTGGTGGATGGCATTTGATAGACAGATGAGGTTGTCTTATAGTCTCCATATGCATGCATGTGCACAAGCAGTTTCACACACACACATGCACACGCACATACAACACACACACACACATACACAAATACATCTACCAATGATCCCTGTCTTTAAGTTGATTCTTAATCTTAACAGAAAAAAAATGTTTATTTGTTTAAAAACGGGTATGTTTGCATTGCACTCAAAATCCCCCACTCACTGGTGGGTCCTAGTAGAGGGAGAACATAGAAGAATCAGGAGGAGGGGGTGTAACTGCTCCCATGAGGCAAGTTTTGCTTTCAACTCATGATGATTTGAAAAGAAGGAAGAAAGAAACACAGTGTTTCAAAAAAAACCTTGCTATATTGTATGATTTTCTCATATTTGCCACATTGTAAAAAAATTACCTTTTCAATTTTATTCTACAAGAAGTAGTATGTTGCTACTTAAAAATAAGGAAAGCAAGGCCAGAGACTTTGAGTGGCATTGCAGGTGACATACCAGAGTCAGCCTAATGTTTGCTCAATTGCCTATCACAATGTACCACTGACCCAGTCCATATTATCAAGGCCACGGAGGCAAGAGTCATATGTGTCTTCCTTACCATTTTCACCTGAGTACTTGGCAAACACAGACGCACAGTAATTCTTGAATTGTGTTTTTTATCTAAATTGTTTAACTTCTGAGAGCAGGCACATTCGGGGCAGTATGGCTGTAGATTTAGAATGTGTCTTAAATACCTCTTCAAATAGAGTGGGCAGCCTTCTTTTGAGAGGTTAAATGTAACAGAAAATGAGAAAAATAACCACTTTTTTAATGTTTTTACATGATTCTACATTTGTTATAGCTTTGGCCTTGGATAGAGACATCTCTCTTAAAGCTGCGGATAATTCTGCAAAGCTTGTTAAAGCCCAAACTCATAAGCACACTAGGCCATGGTGGCTTGCTACCTGAGCCCAGCATGACACACCTTTTTGTCAAGGAGAGCCAGGTTAATGATGCCTGTGATTTATCAGCCCTCCATATGACCACAGGTCCAATTCTGCTCTGCCCCGACCACATTTATAGCTTTTTAAGTCTGAGCATCAATTTCCTCAACAGTTGACAATGAATAAAAAAACAGGGTCTCCCTTCAAGCTAGAGTGTGTTTCTTTAGAAATCCTCGCCAAGGGTTCCTAATGACATATAGCTCATATTGGAGTCATGGAATGAACCTCATCTGCCCCTGGGCCTTCTCAATCTAGTGACACATTAGGAATTTGGGGTTTGCATTAATTCTCTCTTCCGCTCACTGCTTTGTAGTTCCAAAGAGCTAGTAGCTCAGTGCTAATGAGGTCAAAGTCCCAGGTTTGATTTCTCATGAGGACAAATGAAAATCCCTCTCTTGTTTAGACTTATAAATATCACTGAACCTTGCCAGCTCTGACTATTTTTCTCTCCTGAACAAATCCTTGTGGAAAAAAAAGAAGCAGTCATTTCAATGCCTGGTTCTCAATGCACTCCTCTATAAAATAAGAATAACGGACTCTTATGACTTATCTTTCACTGTGCAGTTTTAGGATTTGAGTCTGGTGTGGTCCCCAGGCTCACGTGTTGAGTGAGTATTCAAGACAATGTTTTGAAGGCTGTGAAGCCTTTAGGAGATTGGGGCTTGGCCAATGGAAGAGGGTCACTAGGATGACCTTCAAGGTTTATGGCTGCTTCCTGATCAGCCACGGTGTGAGCAGCTGTCTTCACCAGCTTTCCAGCTGCCACAGATGAAACAGTTCCTGTCACTACACCTTCCCCACCTTAATTGGCTGGATCCCTATGAAACCATAAACTAAGTTAAGCACGCCCTCTTCCTTGAAGTTGTTTCTGTCGGGTACTTTGTCAGCACAGTGAGAAAAGTAACTAATATGAACCAAGAAGCTAAGGGAAGAGTTTCTAAGAATGTAGGTGTCTGTTATAGAAACAAGAAAGGGAGAAGGGACGGGGCTGCCCGGAAGCAGAGAAGGAAGGAAGAAGAGATGGAGGGAGGAATGGATGGATAGTACACGGGTTAACTTTTCTCACTGCACAACAGAATAACTAATGAAAGCAACCTAAGAAAGGAAGGGTTCGCTTTGGCTCAGAGTCCTTTGTGGGAAAGCCATCAAAGAAGAAGCTTGAGGGTGCTGGTCACACTGCATCCCAGGGACTAAATAGACAGTGGTGAGCATTTGTGCCCCACATCAATTAACCTAATGTAGATAACCCCTTACAAACACATCCAGAGATTCACTTCCATGATGATTCTGATGAGATGGCTCTTATGGTTAAAAGGCCTTCCAGAGGACCTGGGTTCAACTCCAAGCACCCACATGGCACCTCACAACCGTCTGTAACTGCTCTTCCATGGAATAGGTTCCAACACCTTATTCTGGCTCTTGTAGGCATCAGGCATACACACAGTGCACAGACAAACATGCAGGAAAAATACCCATATTCATAAAAAATTTAAAGCTCCATTTAAGCAAAGAATTGCACTGAGTTAATAATCAAGATTTATCATCACCCATCTCTTTTTAATATTTATTTATTTTATAGCCCAACTGAAATTTCCCCTCCCTGCTATCCTCTCAGCCCCTCCCTCACCTCACCTCCACCATCACTCCCAATTCACTCCTCCTCTGTTTCTGTTCAGAACAGGGCAGGCCTCTCATGGATATCAACAAAACATGGCATATCAAGTTGCAGTAAGACTAAGAAACTCCCCTTGTTTTAAGGCTGGGCAAGGCGGCCCAGTAAAATGAATTGGATCCCGAAAGCTAGCAAAAATGTTGGCAACAGCCCTGCTCCCACTGCTAGGAGTCCCACAAGAAGACCACGCTGCACAACTGTCACATATGCAGAGAGCCTTGCCCAGTCTCATGCAGGCTCCCTGGTTGCTGCTTCAATCTCTGTGAGCAGCTATGAGCCCAGGTTAGTCGATTCTGTGACTTTTCTTATGATACATGCATCTTGTTGATTGCTGCTAATTAAAGTGGTCTCTTATTTCTTACTATTTGGTGAGTATCTGGATTTATGATAACAATATCTCAATACTTTTCTCTCAAGGGGCAGACCACCTTTTTTCCACTTGGTGTTTGACGTGGTTTGATGCATTTCCTGATTTCAGCATGGCAAATCAGAGATTCCAATGATCACCTTAAACCCAATTTTTGGGTAGGAATTGTTTGGGAATTGGGACAGGCCCACATCACCCCCAAACCCAATCTGATCTCTTTTCTGAAGCAATATAGACTTGGAAAGTAAATGGGGTGGGCCAACAGTGGGGTGACTGAACAGTGGGGTGACTGAACAGTGGGGTGGGTCAACAGTGGGGTGGCTCAACAGTGGGGTGGGTCAACAATGGGGTGACTCAACAGTGGGGTGGTTCAACAGTGGGGTGGTTCAACAGTGGGGTGGGTCAACAGTAGGGTAAGTCAGCAGTGGAGTGACTCAACAGTGGAGTGGGTCAATGGTGTGGTGGGTCAACAGCAGGGTGGGTCAACAGTGTTTCAGAAGCATTCCGAATCCACAAACCTGCCTGGAAATGGACCTGCACCATTTAGGGATGCTGGAAGCTGGCTTCTGTGACAGCTACATCCGAGGCTAATATTTTCATCACCCTGTAAGTTCCTTTTTTTATTTTAAAATTGAGTTTCTCCCTGAGACCAGAAGAAGCCTGATCATCACAGTACAGACTGTAAGAAAAAAAGCTTAAAAATGGAAGATCTGCCACGGCATTGGAGTGGGGTGGGGAGGAGAAAGAATAAAGTTGTACACAGGACTCATTTAAATCCCAACTTTTCTCGTGACTAGTGTTGTGACAAGTGTTGACTGAATTCTTTATTTCTCTGAACCTCATCTTTGCATATGGAAAATGGGGAAACATCTCTCTCCTGCGTTGAACGACATGAAGGATTAAATAAATCGAAAGGTACAAACAGTGTGGCATCGGATGCACACTCCGTTCCCTGCCTCCTGCGTGCCAATTAGCTCGCTAATTCCCAGAAACGAGAAGGAATCCAAGTTCTCAGCGACAGCGCCCTATGGGCTGTCAGCGCGCACGCAGACTCCAGGTTCCATTTTCCATTCACTTGCGCTCACCGCCGTGTGACTAACTAGATTACAATCTCCAGCCAGCTGCAGTTATTGTTTCATTGTCCATAAAACCCAGAATCCTTTTATAAGCACAAGTATTAAAGATGTGGCCAGGCGGGGTGCTGTGGCGGACAGAATAGCACAGGATGCGGAAGCCCAGCAAGGTGGACACAAGCAGTCCTGCACCAGGCGCCACTCTCCAGAAAGCTTCGGAAAAACAAGAATCTGTTAAGAAATGCACAGTGTGGACCTCTTTCTTTGCAATTTTTATTTGATTTGGTTAATATGTGTAAACCGAAATAGAATTACATCATTTCTCCCTTTCTTTCTTCCCTCTAGCCCCTCCCAGCAACATTCCCTCAAGCTCCTCATGCATCCCCCATTCTCAAGCTGATGTCTTTTTTCTTTTATTATTACTGTTGCATACATATCTATGTATTATATATCTGTATGCATAAGCATATATATACAACCTGCTGAGTCCATTTTTGTTTTTCATATATATATATATATATATATATATATATATATATATATATGTATGTATATATATATACATATATATATATGGTTTCAGGGCTGAGCACTAATACACAACACTGAAAATAAATCAGGAAACAAATCCATAGTGGAACCAGAGTTAACAGTGACATAGCTACCCCCAGGGCATTAGTCAGGGTTCTCTAGAGGAGCAGAGCTTACATCATGAACCTATCTACATATAGAAGGCAGATTGATTAGAATGGTTTGGAGATGTGGCCCACCTAGTCCAACAATGATCGTCTACCATCGGAAGGTCCAAGAATCCAGTGGCTGTTTGGTTCATGAGGCTGGATGTCTGAGATGGTCTTCAGTAGAAGTAAGCACTAATACCAGTGAAGAAATAGACTGGCTAGTGAGGGTGGGTGGATGGAAGCTGGCAAAGAGAGAGAACTTCTTCTTCCGTTTCCTTTCTATAGGCTGCTACCAGCAGATGTGGCCTGGATTAAAGTGTCTCTTCCCACCTTCGAAGATCCAGATTAAAAACGGTCTTCCCCCTTCAAAAGATTCAATTAAGAAAATAAGGATCTCACGGGTGTGCTCAGCTGCTTGGGTTCTAGTTCATTCAACATATCGTCAAGTTGACAACCAAGATCAGCCATCAATACCCTTAACTCTCCTATCACGCAGCAGTGAAAAGTTGTTGGTGTGTAGCGTATTAGCCACTTTTCTGCTGCTGTGTTAAAACACCAGGATGAAAGCAGCTTACAGAAGGGTTTACCGGGACCTGCAGTTCCAGAGGGATAAAATCTACCGCGGTGGGAGGCACAGCAGCAAGCAGTTGGCATAGTAACGGGAACACGAAGATGAGAGCTCCCATCCTTAGCCACAAGCACAAAGCAGAAAGAACAAACTGGAAGTAAGAAGGGTTTCAGTCCCAAAGAGTACCCACAGTGGCATGCTTCCTCCTGCAAGGCTGCATTACCTAAGCCTCCTCAAATAGCCCCGCCAACTGGGGACCAAGTGCGCAAATGCCTGAGACTGTGGGAGACATTTCCCAGTCAGTTCATCACACATGGCAATACTTAACAACATGGTTGTTGAAAAGCCCAACACATTGCAAGTGGTGACACACTGTAACACTCCGTGCACACGGTGTTGCTGCAATGACAAGACGGTAGAAACAGATTATAGATTGGTACTTGGCAAGGGTTAGGAATGAGAACAAATGAAGGAGAGACATGATGTGGCTATAGAAGGACAACATGAAATGGTTATATAATATCACACACATGCACACACACACACAAACACACAAACACACAATTAAATGAGTGCAAATAAACCTGGGCACTCTGGATAAAATCAGTAAATTACAGAAATGGTGATATACTAGCTTTCTTCTCTCATTGAAGTCTTGGGAGATGTGACCTGGAGAAAATGGAGAACCTGAATCTCTATGATTTACGTCTTATGGCAGAGGCAGGCGAGTCTCTGTGAGGTCAAGGCCAGCCTGATCTATATATCAAGTTCCAGGACAGTCAGGACTATAGAGGCCCTGTTGCCAACACCCTCCCCCGAAAAATGAATTTATGAATAATATCAGAAGAATTGCCCTAGCTAACAGAGCCCGGTGTGATCTGGAACCTCTAAAGCTGTCTGCTCTCACCTAACCCCATACTCTCACCCAGTGGAACCCTGTTTGTCACTAGCTGTTTCCCCTGTTGAGATTTCCTCCCTCTGATCTCTACAACGACAGTTCTTCTTGTCGCTCAGTTCTCAGCTGACTGCCTCCTCAGCGATACTTCTCTTGTCCACAGAGGACAGCACCTGGCCACTTTGTCACGCTCTCCGTGTTGATTAGTTCTGCAGCAACCATTACTGTTATACGTGTTCAAAGAATTGGGGGGGTCCAAAACAGGGTTTCTCTGTGTAGCCCTGGCTGTCCTGGAACTCACTCTGTAGACCAGGCTGGCCTTGAACTCAGAATTCTGCCTGCCTCTGCCTCCTGAGTGCTGGGATTAAAGGTGTGTGTCACCACGGCATGGCTGTTTGTTCAGTTTTTGCACTGCTCTATTTGTTTCTCTTTATAGAAAAATTGGTTCTTTTCAAAACCGTGTGTGTGTGTGTGTGTGTGTGTGTGTGTGTGTGTGTGTGTGTGTGTGTGCGCGCGCGCACACGTGCAGGCAGGTGAAATGTATGGATACCCTTGGAGGCCGGAAGAGTGAAACAGGGCCCCAGATCTTGCTGCAATGAAACACCATGTCCAAAAAGCAAGATGAGGAGGAAATTGTTTATTTGGTTTACACTTCTATATTGCTAATTATCATTGAAGGAAATCAGGACAGGAACTCAAGCAGGACAGGAACCTGGAGGTGGGAGCTGATGCAGAAGCCATAGAGGCTTGCTCAGCCTGCTTCTTCTAGAACCCAGAACCGCCAATCCAGTGATGGCACCACCCACCATGGGCTGGGCCCTCCCTCACTGATCACTAATTGAGAAAACACCATACTGCTATGGTATTTGGACAGCCAGCTCCTGAATAATGAATGACACAGAGACTTCTCATTAAGTATGAAAGCTTGACCTTAAGTTTATTCTCAACTAGCTCTTATAACTTAAATTAATCCATTTATAATCATCCATGTTCTGCCACGTGGCTCATTAGCTCTTCTCAGTCACGTACACCTGACTTCCTTCACGTCTGACTGGTGAACTTCCCGCACCTCTGATTCTTTCCCAGAGTTCCTATCTCTCCCCAGAAGCCCAAACTATCCTTTCCTGTCTAGCAATTAAACCAATCAAAAGGTACCTTAAGCAGACAAGGAAGGACAGAGACACATCTTCACACAGTATACAAAAACGATTATCCCAAAAAACTACCTTATAGCTGGATCTCATGGAGGCATTTCCTCAACTGAGGCTCTTTCCTGTCTGATAACTCTAGCTTGGGTCAAGTTGACACACAAAAACCAGCTAGTACAGGTCCCAACACTTGCCAAAACAGTAACAAAGAAAAAGTACCTAGATGTGCTAGCCTTGTTTTTTGGCTGCTGTAGTTATATTTCTTGCTAACTGAAGTGTGTCACCCAGGATGTGGTTTTTGTGCCTAAAAGACCAAGAGCTGAGAGGCCCATGGCTGCATGATTTGGGAGAGCTCCCCATGCAGCTGCTGACTAGCAAGAAAAACTTCCCTTTCAGTTTTAAAGGTGCCCATGTGGGAGTCTCTGGTGAACTAATCTTGCAACATTCTGGGGCTCTTACAAGATCCCAGGAGACTGAGACACTAGGACTCTGAGGCTCTTGGATCCATTCTTGATTAACAGTACAGAAAACAGAGGGTTTCTAGGGTGGGTGTGCACCCTGTGATCTTCCAGGGTCTTGTAAACCTCTCCAACCTCTAGTCCTACCACCCCAGAGACTCCCATTGCTTCTACCCTACAACGGGAAATTACAGAAAGACACCCGAGTCTGTTGTCTCCAGTGTCAAGTCTGTTCATGTTGCTTTCTAAATAGGATATTTAAGAAAGACTGGACATAGACTAATTCCAGTATCCAAGACCCACATGAGATGTCACCTTCCCCCTGGTTAAGTCTGTGTGGTGGTCACCTCTAGTTGTCTTTGCTCTTTGCGTGTCTGTGTGCCTTTCTGTGTGTTTCTGTCAGGTCTGGTAGGTAGAAAAATAGACAAAGTAGGAGGGAGAGTAAACTGTCCCAAGACAGCTGAAGCGCATGCTCGACCCTTCAAGGATGGTTCTGTGGATGAAGATGAATGTGGTATCCATTCACCACCCAGTGGCACCAAACCCTCTAGGAATCAATTGACCTTATTTTGAAATTAGGTGACCCAGTGACAGATCTCGGGACCCCAAGTGGTTCAGGTTGTCTAGAACACAATGGCCAAAGACTCCATTCACTCTGATCAGTTTCCCCATATTGACTAGTGACCTCTCTGGTCTAAGATCCACATCCATGGCTTAAGACCCATGCCCGCTTGCTGGAGACACAAATCCTCTTGTATTGGCCAGGTCACCTAGAGAACCTCCACCTGTTCTATCAGTCTCGCTGGAGGATTTTGTCTTTCCCCCTCCACGTGACCCAGTGTGGTCTCTGGCCACAACCAGGGAGGGGAGAATGCTTCCTCCAGCCACACTGAGGAGGGAAGGGGGTAAAATGTCTCTTCTACCTAGGGCTCCCTGTCTCTCCCTCCCCATACAGTGGGGTGGTTCTGACTATGGAAGCTCTGGGAAGACATTCTTAGGGGCAGAGACAGGCCCACAGCCTCCCTCTAAGGAAAATGCCCCCCTGCAAGTCTGAGACCCAGATATTCCCCTTCTACCCTTTTCAGGCTTTATGTCTTGCTTTCATGCAAAGATCTGTATAACTGGAAAACTCGGAACCCATAAAACAGACTCAGGCTTTTGCTAGTCTCCTCAAAACTGTCATGTATACCACCAGCTAACCTAGGAAGACTGCCAACAACTTCTGACTACCCTCTTCCCAGCAGAGGAGAGGGACAGGATTCAGTCTGAAAGTAGGAAAGTTGCTCTCAGGTCCAACGGAGGAAGGTTAGAGGACAAAGCAGCCCAAATAGAGTGGATTTTCCCCTCTGCCCTCCTGACTGGGACCCCAATAATGACCAACACGAGGAGGCTCTGGACAGTTTTCACTAGGCCCCTTTAGGAGGATTGAAAGCAGCTTCTAGAAACCTGCCAATCTGTCTAAGGTGAGCAAGGTTATACAAGAGCCCCCAAAATCCCCCTTTGGGTTCCACTGTGAGGTTTACCAAGTATTCACCTCCATAGGCCCAGATGCACCAGAAAATAAGCAAGCAAGCAATACTGCTTTGGTTGTTGAGTCTACCCCAGACATTAGAAAGAAACTTCAGAGATTAGAAGGGTTTGAGAGAATGAATACGTCCCAATTACCGGAGATTGCTCAAAACATTTTCAGTAACCATGACTGTAGAAGAAATGCAGAACAAAAGATTCACCCTAGTAGTAGTAACGCTGCTCAGGGAAATCAATAAAAGAGATCCCAGAGTGGGAGGCTAAAAACCCTGGGAAAGAAGAGTCTAGGAAGGGACCAATGTGTTTATTGTAAGTGAAAAGGACACTGGAAGAATGAATGCCAGATTGGAAGAGGAAAGGACGCCCCATCCTTCACTTGGGTGAGGATTGGCAGAGACAGGGTTTCTGCTCCACTGAAATTCCGAGATTCCGGGGCAACATTAAAGGAAGGAGGGAAATCTGTGAAATTCTTGGTTGACATGGAAGTGTCCCATTCAATACTGACAGAACCGTTTGGACCAATGACACTCGATGGAAACCCATCCAAGCCACAACTAGATAGACTGCTCTCTTTCCCTGAACAAACTCTCAGATGCTGCACTTGGGACAAGGGACTGTGACACACTCCTTTTTAGTCATATCAGACTGCCCCATGCCCTACTTTGGAGATACCTATTACAAAATTCAATGGAGATATAGGACATTCAGGGACCAGCGTAATGGTTGCCATTTCCCTCCTACTGCAGCAGGTCCATCATTATCTATATCACCTATGGGGCATTTCATTTTTTTTCCTTATTTATTTATTTAAAGAATTTCCACTTCCTCCCCTCCTCCCAATACCTTCCTGCTCCCCCCACTCCCTCTCCTCCTCCCTCACCATTCCCAAGAGCAGACAGAGTTTCCTGCCCTGTGGGAAATCCAAGTTCCTCCCCCCTCCCTCCAGGTCCAGGAAGGTGAGCATCCAAACAGACCAAGATCCCAAAAAGCCAGTCCATGCAGACGAAACAAGACCCAGTGCCATTGTCAATGGCTTCTCAGTCAGCCCCCATGTCAGTCACATTCAGAGAATCCGGTTTGATGACATGCTCATTCAATCCCAGTCCAGCTGGCCTTGGTGAGCTCTCATTTAATCAGTCCCCTTGTATCAGTGGGTGAACGCACCTTTCCCGGTCCTGACTTCCTTTTTCATGTTCGCCTTCCTTCTGCTCTTCATTTGGACCTTGGGGGCTCAGTCCAGTGCTCCAATGTGGGTCTCCATCCATCGTCGGATGAAGGTTCCCTCTGGTTCTGCTTTCCTTGCTCACAATCTCCCTCCCTCTGCTTCTCATTTGGATCTAGGGAGTTAAATCCAGTGTTTCAATATGTGTCTCTGTCTCTATCTCCATCCTTCGCCATATGAAGGTTCTGTGGTGACATGTAAAATATTCATCAGTATGGTTATGGGCCAAGGCCAGTTCAGGCACCTTCTCCTCTGCTGCTCAGAGAACAATCTGGGGACCTCTCCTTGGGCCTGGGAACCCCTTCAGAATCAAGTCTCTTGCAAACCCTAAAATGGTTCCCTTAGTTGAGATAAAAACTTTTCTGTTCCCAGAACCATCCTTCCTCCCTCCCCCCTCCCATTCCCCCAAGCCATCCCCAATCCTCCCCCTCTCCCCTCTCCCTAACCATCTCCCCTTACTTCCACCCCACCCCCACCCCCCGTGCACCCAAGTTTGCCTGGCAATCTTGTCTACTTCTAATATTTAGGAGGATAACTATATGATTTTCTTCAGGTTCACCTTCTTATTTAGCTTCTCTAGGATCACGAATTATAGACTCAAAGACCTTTAACTATGGCTAGAATCCACTTATGAGTGAGTACATACCATATTCCTCTTTTTGGGTCTGGGTTACCTCACTCAGTAAAGCGTTTTCTATTTCCATTTATGGGGCATTTCTGATCCACACATGATTCAATAGTCAAGAGGCGTTTGAAACCCCAGTGAGTCAGGCAGATCCACGTCTTGGACTCACTAAACAGTGAAAGAATGGATTTTGAAAGCACCTCATCATTTCAGGGCAATGTTTTCTTTAAACCTTGCCTATCTCTGTCTTTAAAAATAAACTAGAAGCAATGTACTGACATTCTCATTTTCAAGTCCCTGGTGGGTTTCGTTGTCACAGTCACCCGGGGTTATCAAGCCGCTTCCTTCACAATTGCTGGCCAGATGAGGTGCCGCGCAAGCCTTCATAGGATCACACCTCTCCCCTCAGAAGAGGGCTGTCTCACTCTTGAGCGCAGAACAATGGCTGGGTATTGATTTCTACATGAGCAATAGTGTTTATCTCTTATGCTTTCAGACTAAGAGTCCCGGGTAGCTCAGGAATTTTTCAGAGTAAGACACCCCACCTACCCTCAGACTGAAGATGGATGCTCTCATGGCTTCTCAGATAAGCAGTGGGAAGCGTCATCTATGGGCTGAAAGGCTATACTGGAAAGAAAGAAAAAGCATGACACCATGTGCACATTAAATCTCATACTCTCACTTATAAGATTACCGCTTATTAAATCTCATATTCTCACTTATAATTTTACCAGAATTAGCCACTTGGATTTACCAATTAATCGAATCAGATTTCAGGAGAGGACAGACTGTAATCTCTATGACACATATGGAGTCCCAACAGTTAACATGGGGTGTTTCAGTCTGTTCTTTAACATGTTCACAACAAGTAGCCCTATAAAAGCATGCACCCATTTTAGGGATGAGAACACTGAGTGGAGCATTTAGGGAGGGGAGGGAAGGGGAGGCTCCTCAGGCTTGAGTGTTTTCCAGTCAGTTGTGCAACTTTTCCTAAGATGAAACTCAGGCCCCTAAAATGAAGAGTGATTCCAATCAAGCTACTCAAACTTTTATTTCATTCCATCAAAGCCCACTAAAACTCCTATTTCACACTGCTGAGATGGCTCACCAGGTAAAGGCACACGCTGCCAATGCCAACAACACGAGCTCAACTCCTGAAGGCTGTCCTCCGACCTCCATACCTGTGTCATGGCACACACACACACACACACACACACACACACACACACACACACACACACAAAACAAAACAAATGAACTTCAAAGTCAAATTTAATTTATATTTGTTCAGTTTTAAGTGAGAAAAACCCACAGGCATTGGGGCAGTCTGAAGAGATGATCAGTTCCCCTGATCATCAGAGAAATATTTACTAATTTCCCCCAATCCACAGAGAGCAGTGCAGTTTTTTCATGAATAATCTCACACGGAGACAAGAATGACACATGGTTTTTAGTGTTTCTTGCCCGCATTTCTACACACCACATGTTACTGGACTCTTCCAACGTTCTCGCATAAATGCTGGCATTTTGTTTAGCAGAAGAGAAAGCAAAACTGATGAACACATTGTCTGTTAAATTACATGGAAAACAGGAGGCAGGACAGGTGGGGGGAGGGGAACTTTTATCCCCCTGCCGTTTTGCAAAGGCAAAGAGGTTGAAGGGGGAGAACTTGTGAGCGTCCTGAAGAAAAGAGATGGTCCAATTTTCCCCTTCCCATGAATTCATGCCAAGCACCTTTTGTATATCAGACACTAGGCCACTCACCGGGGTCCCTCACCTGAAAGTGACATTCTACATGTAAGCTGGACTCAGACCGCATCGCTGTGACCAATACCTGAAGAAAGTGATAGACAGAATGAACTAGTCTATTTGTTTTCAGAGATGCTAGTCCAGTTGAGATGGTGAAGGGAGTGTATCTGGATATCTTGCAGCAGGCAGGAAAGAGAGAGATAGGGAGAAGGGGAAGGGGAAGGGGAGGGAGATGGAGGAGAGCCTGGGCTAGTGGGCTTTCTCCTTTGCTGCTCTGACTCCATCTGGGCCGCAGTCCGTGATGTGGTGTTGTCCTCCCCTCTGGACACAGAGGTTCGTTTATTAATCATTTAGCCATTTCTCAGCCCAGTCGAGTAGCCGGTCAAGAGTCACCATCACAGGCTGCAGAGATCACTTGGTGGCTAAGAACACTTGGGCCTTTTGCAAAAGATCCAAGACTAGTTCCCCACTCCCATGTCATGTGGCCCACAAGCACCTGTAACTCTAGCTCCAGGGGACCTGACACCCTCTTCTGAACTCCACAGGCACCCACACACATGTCCATAAATGCAAAAGAGTAAAAACGATAAAATGAAATATAAATCTTTAAAACACACCCATGAATACCATCGCATGAAGACTGGTTTGTGTACATTCGTATTCCTTGACCTCTGCTGTCCCATACACACACACTGAGGGAAAGCAAAGCCCCTTCACATACCCTAAACAAGAAGGAATATCTATAGTCATAAATTTGTCCTTTAATTCCAAGGTGCTAGCTGTTTGGCCTGCCTCACCACTCATCCCCCTTGCACTTCTGAAATGCAGCCAGAGAAGGCTGGGGTTTCTACAATTCCCTGCACGTCAGCTGTATCTTAATTGCTTTTTCTCTTTCTCAGGAGAGCAGAGTAGAATGCAAGAAAGTGTTCTGTTGTTATTATAGGATAACCATGAATCCATAGGTAATTATTTGCAAACTTCAATAGTTTACCTAGGAATGGCAACAAATTTCTTGTGACACATCTCACAGGAGAGAGAGAGGTTGAGATACTATATCCTAGCAAACTTATTATCAGATGGGGTCTTGTTTTATGAGATTTCTGCCCTGGGGAAAGGATTATCTTACTAATTCATCATAACCTGTGTATACTCTATCATGGAACTATACATTAAATGTGCTGGCTACTAGCCTAGAAAGGAATGCAGCTTTCAGTGCAAGTTGTTTAAATTCTTCAGGCTAGCCACAGAAACAATGCACGAGTCAGAAACATCCTTCCAAACAGGAAGGAGATCCAAGTATCCGGAGGTGTAGAAAGTCTTCCTCTGACCTTGAGGACCTGCCCTTTTTTGGCCTGCATTGCATATAATCACTTGCATAGCAGCTACTAGGGCTCTCTAAAGTTCCTCTTTCTCTATCTAGTCCACAGCCTAGGAGAATCAAAACTCTCGGGACAAATTGGATTTCCCTAAATTCTCCTGAGAGGTACTAGTTGTGTGGATGAAATTCAAATGCACTAGCCAATTAAAACCAGGGGTCCCTAGTTTGAGTGTTAACTGCAGGACTTCCATTATTTTCAGAGGAGTATACAATTGCATGTCAGTGCCAGACCCTTGAGGCCAGAAAAGGAGATCCTCCTTCACTGTCCCTCCTGCCCCTCCACTCAACTCTCCTGCAAGTGCCTAATGTCTTGCCCTGGTCATCTATCTGACAACTTCATATGACTAAAGCCAGCTGGGAGGTGGCTGGCCTTGTTATGGGTTGCCTTAACGTGCCTCCCTGACCCATGATTACATTTCAGAAAACCACAGCTAATCAAAATGCAGAGTTCTGGAGCCCTGCCCCAGTAGGTACAACTGCCAAACAGTTCCCACATATAAGGCTCAGGGAACACTGCAGAGGAGGACATAGAGAGACTATAAGACTCAAAGGATCAGGGAGCTTTCTCCTAGCAATACCGGAAGCTACATCCATAAAGCCTCACCAACATGACTGCCTAACATGATCTGAACGAAGTCAACACCAGCAGACATGTCAAAAAAGAAAACCTTTCTTCTATTTTGAAAAAAAACGAAACAAAACATAAAGTCTCAGTCCTACACAAAGAACTGCAGGCAGCTAAGGAATACTGAGAACAGGAGAAACAGTCTTCCCCATGGGAGAGTTATCCAATATCAAATGGTCATCCCATAAACCATACATACATTTAACATTATACAGACTCAGCAGGTTATATTTAGAAGTTATATGTGTGTATATATGTATGTATATATATATATATATATATATGTACATATGTGTTGGCAGAGGTAGTGACAAATCTTTACAGGGTACAAGACCACTGTCCCATAGCACATATGTTTATATACATATGCATGTAACAATAATTAATGAAAACAAAGGCCATGAATTTGAAAGAGAGAAAGAGTGGTCTATGGGAAGGTTTGGAGAGAGGAGAGTGGAAGGAAAAATGATGCAATCATATTATAAGACCAAAAATAACTGATGTAGATAGAGGAGAGAGAGATCTCACAACTGTAATAGTGTCTTCCACCGTCCAATAATGTAAGATAAAATTCATGATTATTTCATGTATAATATTTAACTCACTAGCTGGAACCTATGAACTAAATCTTCAAAAGTTATATTGAGCCAGGCATAGTGGCATTTGTCTTTAATCCCAGTACTTGGGGGTAGAGGCGGGTGGATCCTTGAGAGTTCAAGGCCAACCTGGTCTACATAGGAAGTTCCAAGTCAGCCAGGGAAGGAGACCTTTACTCAAAAATAGAGGCACAAGGAAACTTTGGAAGGTGTTGCATGTCTGTTTTGTCTTGACTATAGTAATAATATCATGAGTCCAAATACATCAAGTCACATAGATTATATATAATTTCTGTATACTAATTATACTTAAGTAAAACTGGTCTACATAGTTTCAAGATAGCCAGAGATACACAGTGAGACACTGTCTTGAAAAAAATCATGAATAAATAGTGAATTAACTCATAACACATGCACAGTCAAATAAAGAATGGGCTTGCATCTTATTCTGCTAGATGTGTATGCTGGTAAGGCACCATTTTCAATTTCCAGCTACATTTTTAAGCATCTTCATTTAAGGGGGAGCTTGGCTAATCATAGTACTGCTAAGAAGAGTATGAGAACCTTCTAGATCCTGGAAGTCCTCTGACAACTATCATGATAGACCTCTGACTGACTCCGAATCTACTCAAGAGCTACTTTTTTCTGAATGCTGTCAAAAGCATTTGCACAGAAGGGGGACTGCTTCTCACAGCCATAGGTGGCTCATCCATATGCAAGTGTGCACCGTGCCTACCACTTCTAATCCAAACCTGGAGATTCGGAGATTCTGAATGCTTGCATGAACTAGGAAAGATAGCGCGGTTTACAGTTTAAAAGCAAAAGACTCACAATTTTACAAGCCTGTTTAAAGAGGTTCTGAAACCAAAGCAACTCATATGCTCGTCATAAAGGCACAGACATAAAACAATACACACTATTAAGCACTTCCCTTGAACAAACAAACCCGGGAAAATTAAAGTGAAATAGAAAAGAGATGCCATGTTAGATGGCTTTTTGTAGCACAGAAAGGCAGCTACAATTTCATCTGTTTCCAAAGAAAAGGCCATTTTCCAAACTCAACTCAAAGAAATTCTAAGAAAGAAAAATATACTTAATTTCCAAGGCATTTCTTCCTTTTATGCTGGCAATATATACCCCTATACCAAGGCTACTTTTGAAAAGAATCTCCTTTTATTGGCTCATCTTCCGAGGGGCAGCTATGGTTCTGCTCAGTAGGCTAGCCGCAGACGGAAAGGTGGAGAAAAGCTCCGTTCAGTATGTTGTAGCCTTGCCGTCGTCAGGCTCAAAGGGCCTGGGGATGCCACACTGAGGAGTACCGTGCACACCTTTTCTTCTTCAGCCTCGCCCTGCAGTTAGAGGCCACGCCAATATCATTTCTCATTTCCTGAGAAAGAAATTAACAGTCAGAAACAATTTGAATTATTGGAATGCTTTCCCACGAGAGGAATTTGTATACCTCAGAAATGAGCGGGCTCTTTGATGGGGAATGCTTATTTGCTCTTGACAGCTTTTTAGTGAACAAGATAGAAATCAGATTGGATTTCGACAGAGAGAAATTGAGAGCTTGTTGTGCCAGCAGGAGGCTGAGGCCTCTAATTTTACCTCCGCCAAACAAAGATGAACCAAGAATATGATCTACCTACTTTTTCAAAAACAAAACATAAAAATTCTCCGTGTAGCTGGCTTCAAAGTAAGAAAAATTGCACCCAGCGCCAGCTCTGTTCCGTCCACCTTGGATTTAATATAATGGTTAGACTGTATTCAAAAGCAGATAGAATAGATTCCAAATTCCATTATACTCTCTATTCTGAACTTTTCATTTGAACAATGAAGTCCACAGTAACCCCATCAAACTTCCTTAAACCAAAGGACTGACAATCCCTGAATACCAAAACCTCTCTAACACACAAAATTCAATGGTATTCTGCACAAAACATGGATTGTCAAGGATACATTTTTGGCGGCAGCAGCGACGTTCAGGCAGCCTTCCTTGGGCTCCAGTGAGCTCTTAATTGTATGTAATAAACCTAAACAGACAACACTTGCTTTGTAATAGAAATGAAATCTGGCTCTGGTGAGTCTATCGGGTTCTTCACACTCACGCCGTCATCTGGTATTCAGACCTCAGACAGCAGCTATGCTTATAAATTTCTCGTGACAAATGAAGCCAGAAGGGAGAAGTCTGCTATTACTTTGTGATGGATGTGGAAGGGGAGTTTGCTTGCAGAGATTTGAACAGCAGGGATGCCTGTCCCGAACACTACAGCTCTGTGTGTGGGATCAAAGAAAAGAATGGGATAAACGTTATTGCAGATTCAAAATAGGGTTTCATTGGGTAATGTCACCTGAGAAGAAAATAATAAGAACCACACTAGCCACTGTGACCAACAGACAGGAACACAGTCATGAAGCATAGTGAAAAGAGGCAGCATGGTATGTTAAACAAAGCTCTGGATACAATTCTAGGACGTCAGAGGAAAAGGACTACATAGTGACTAAGAAATGTAGATGCCATACTTGATAGGAAAAAAAATTGTTACAGATTGTAGTGTATCTTGTCTTAGCAAATCTCAATCAGCCACATGTTTTCAACAACTTTAAAATAAATTAATTCCTTACCAAGGGATTAATACTACATGAAAAGCTAGTTAAAGAAAATGTTTGTTGACCTCGTCAATTCAAAATAATTAATTTTTACTGAAAGTAATACAGTAATTAAAAATATCAAGTTCTCATCAGTTCAAGCTCAAAAAATTCTGTGGCAGAAAACGCAGGCTCCCTGAGAAGAAACAGCTAATTTCCACTTTGGGAAAATATGGTAGATTATCCTCAAAAGTCTCCTTGAGAATTAAAATTTCCACTGCTTCTCAGCCTTTTGGCTGGGATCAAATAGAGAGTTATAATTTCTGCAAAAGATACAGTAAGCATTCTTTCCCAAGGTGTTGCTCATCCAGGAAGAAAATCTTAGGAAGATATGGAAATGCAAGAGGAGTGAACAAAAGCAAAGCTAAAAGTCAGTCTACCATGTGACCCAGCTCTACCACTCTTGAACTGTGTCCACAAAGGCTTGATATCCGACTCCACAGATCCTTGCTCAGCCATGTTCATGGCTTCACTGTTCACAATAACTAAACAACGAAAAGGACCTTTAGCCAAATGGAGAACGGACATGTGGTACATAGACAGTGTGGAATACTATTCAGATACAAAGAAAACTGAAATCACGAACTTTGCAGGTAAATGTGTGGAACTAGGAAAGATTGATTGCATTGAGTCAAAAACTCAGACCCAGAAGCACTAACCTTGCATGTTCTCTCTCATCAAAGTATCCTAGATCAAAATCCTCAGATGGGACTACATATCCTGAAGCAACTGCAGAAACTAGGAAAGAAAAAAGGGACCACAGTTGGAGTGGGAGGTAAGGAGAGCAAAAGAGAGGGGGATGGCAGGGGAGGTGTGATCTGATGGAGGAAACGGGAAGGGGGCTTTCTTTAGGGAAGAGGAGATAGATACAGAAGAAAGGGAAGAGGCAAAATAACAGAAAAGTTTCTGAAAACATAAGGAATCATGCTATTGACTATTTGCCTACAAAATAAAATAAAATATATGTTAGTCTGTGTATAAACGTACATATACAGTTTTAATGAACTTTTCTCATCTGGGCTGGCATGATCTCTCCAAGAGTCAAATATCACCTAATAAAAGCCACATCAACCATAAAAAGCCCCCTTTTAAGTTGTTGGACAGGGTTTCCCAAGAAACTCCCAAAACATTATCAATGCAATGATTATCGCTACTGGTCTTGGCTATCTTCCCTGAGAAATGGAAGGTGAGACCCTATTGCTGAAGACACCATGCACTTCAGACACAAGACCCAGAGATCCCTGAGCTGGCACTGACCTGATATAATCTTCCAAAGGAGGGAAACAATCAAAAGTCTTACACAGGAGTAGGGGGGTAGAAGTAAGGGGAGATGGTTAAGGAGAGGGGAGAGGGGGAGGATTGGGGATGGCGTGGGGGAATGGGAGGGGAGAGGGAGGAAGGATGGTTCTGGGAGCAGGGAAGTTTATATCTCAACTAAGGGAGCCATTTTAGGGTTTGCAAGAGACTTGATTCTAGAGGGGTTCCCAGGCCCAAGGAGAGGTCCCCAGATTGTATCCTGGGCAGCAGAGGAGAGGGTGCCTGAACTGGCCTTGGCCCATAACCATACTGACGAATATTTTGCATGTCACCACAGAACCTTCATATGGCGAAGGATGGAGATAGAGACAGAGATACATATTGGAACACTGGACTTAACTCCCTACGTCCAAATGAGAAGCAGAGGGAGGGAGATCGTGAGCAAGGAAAGCAAAATCAGAGGGGGCCTTCATCCGACAATGGATGGAGATAGAGATGGAGACCCACATTGGAGCACTGGAAGTCAGGACCGCGAAGGGTGCGTTCACCGACCACTGATACAAGGGATCTGATCGAATGAGAGCTCACCAAGGCCAGCTGGACTGGGACTGAACGAGCATTTGATCAAACCGGATTCTCTGAATGTGGCTGACATGGGGGCTGACTGAGCCCCCGAGGTCCAAATGAAGACTGAGAAGCCATTGACAATGGCACTGGATCTTGTTTCGTCTGCATGGACTGGCTTTTTGAGATCCTGGCCTGTTTGGATGCTCACCTTCCTGGACCCGGAGGGAAAGGGGAGGAACTTGGATTCCCCACAGGACAGGAAACCCTGACTGCTCTTGGGAATGGTGAGGGAGAAGGAGAGGGAGTGGGAGGAGCGGGAGGGAATTGGGAGGAGGGGAGGAAGTGGAAAGAGTGTTTTCGGATACTTGAATAAACAAAAAAAAAGCCTTGAACAGTTATGACTCTATGGACCACAACAATAACCAACACATCACCGTAACCCTAAGGGTACGGTAATGGCACAAATACCTTGGTAGTAACCAAAAGTTCTCTAATTGGACTTAAGACTTGCTCAACAAGAGGGAAATTATTTCTTGTTCAAAAATACAATCTAGCTAACTACATAGAGCTAGTAAAACCCACAGATAAATGTAGACCTAGCCCCACATTAAAAAAAAATTCTCTTTTCAACAGACTACTACAGAAAACTACAACCAAACAAAATGAAGATTTTTGGAGCCCAGGCCTGGTGGATACATCCACAACAAAAGGTTCAAGGAACATAGAAAAAGACTGGGGTGGGAGTGAAAGGGTGGGGGCAGAGATTATAAAAGTCAGAGAATCGGGGAGTTTGCTCCTAGTAATGTCAGAAACGATACCCATAAGGTCTCATCTCACCAACATGACTGCCTAAACATGAACTGAACACAAATAATACCAATAGACATGTCAAAGAGAATATGAAAAATCCCACAAGGCTTCAAGCCTACACAAAGAACTACCAGCAACTAAGGAATACTGAGGATGAGAGAAATAATCTTTCCCAGGAAATAGACACCAACTCATATCCAATACCAAACAGCCCTGAAATGAACATGCAAGTAACATTACACAGGCCAAGCAGGCTATCTCTGGAAATATATATGTAAATATATGTAGATACATGTAAACATATGCATGTAATAACAATTAATGAAAAAAGAGGCCATGAATTTGAAAGAGAACAAAGAGGGGTATATAGGAGGTTTGCAAGGGTTCCCAACTTTCCTAATGCTGTGATCCCTTAATACAATTCCTCATGTTGCAGGGACCCCCAACCCTAAAATCATTTTCATTGCTACTTCACAACTGTAATTTTGCTACTGTTATGAATCATAATGTAAATATCTGTGTTTTCCGGTGGTCTTAAGCAATCCCTGTAAAAGGGGTTTTGGAGGGATCACAACCCACAGGTTGAGAACCACTAGTTTAGAGAAAAGAGAAGGAAATGATTTATTACATATAATTACATTATAATCTCCAACAAAAATAGAGTGAAAAAATATGGAATTTACATCCAATAATAAGAGGACGTAACTCTAATTTCTACAGATATGAACAAAATAAGATATTATCCAGAAAAGAGGGCACTAGGTGTGATAGCACATGCCTTTAATCCGAGCATTTGAGAGACAGAGGCAGGCGGATCTCTGAGAGTTCAAGGACAACCTTGTCGACATAGAAAGTCCCAGGCCAGCAATGACTACACAGAGAGACCCTGCCTCTAACAAAATAAGAGAAGAAATACAAAGAAAAATTGGGAGGTATATCTCTGTGTGTGTGTGTGTGTGTGTGTGTGTGTGTTATCCTGATTATAGTAATTATAATTACTATAAGCCAAATACAATGTCACCTAGATTATATTGCTTCTGTATACTAATTAGTCTTCAATAGAGCTGATCTAAAATATAGTATGGATACACAAGGAAGTATTACTCTACTTTAAAGAAGAATGAAGTCATGTCATCTGCAGGAAAACGGATGGAGCACCACGTTAGGTGTGTCAAGTGAAATAAGGCAGAGCCACAAACACAGATGCTGCATGTTTTCTACATTCCATCTACATCTTAAACAAAAGGCACAGGAGTGAAAGGGAAGCGACTCTGGTAGAGGAAGACCACCAATGGGAGAAGAAAGAGGGCCCAAGAGATGGCAATGGTGAGGAGGAATGTTACTGTAGGACTTTGTATGCATCTACGAGAATGTCATGGCGTAACCCATAACTCTGCATATGCAATATGTGCAAATGACCTCCTAAAAAACTTTTTAAAGATAGATATTACCATTATGTTAATTTGAAACATTTGATGAAATGAAAATTTTAGACAAATAAAATTTGACTACTTTAAAATTTAAACCCATTACTAAATAAAATTAATAAAATCTCCAAAACAATATTCCAACTCAGGTGATAACTTGCTTGGTGAAGTCTTCAAAGTAGTGAAGAAAAAAAGAACCCTAATATTCCTTAGCATCTTTCACACAAAAAAATACCATATTATACCAGCATTAGCCTATACAGAAACCTGATGACAAAAAAATTCTGTATTTTATGAAGACTGACATAAAATAATGAAACTAATAAAATTCATTAATATATAAGAAAGCATATTACAACCAAATCACATTTCTTCTAAACAAACAAGACTCAATAGCATTGAAAATCCACTGTGAGTCACCAAATTAAGAAAACAAAATGAAGGGCAAAACCTGGGACCATTTTTAATCAATGGAAAAATGCACTTAGGAAACCTGTCAACCTTTTCACTATCTCAAAATAATATGCTTAACAGTTTAGGGACAAAAATTGACCTTTTTAGCCTAATAAATCCCATTCAAAAAGGTGACGTCTCATACTAATACATTTTCATATAAAAATCTTGATATTGCATGAGAAATGTTAAAATAGTCTCCCAATACCAAGGCTATTGTCTAAATGTATCCCCTGAAAACTTTTCTATTTATTCCCAATTCAATTCTGTTAAAAGTGAGGCTTCCGGATGTGATCAGGTCGTAAATGGTGTCAGCGCCCCCCACCCAAAAAAAAAGCCAGAGGGGGCTTATTTGATCCTCCACCAAGTAAGGATATAGTCTGTAAAGAAAGGTCCTGGGACTGGAAGGCTTGCAGCTCTTGTAGAGGACCCGGGTTCTGTCTCCAACATCAGGTGGTTCACAATGGCCTGGAACTCCAGCTCCAGTGGGTGGAATGCCTACTTCTGGCCTCCGTGAGCAGCCACATGCAAGCAGAGTGCATACATGCACACATACAGGGAAAAGATTTAAACTTTAAAAAAGGGTTCTGGAGCTGGTCCAGTGGTTGAGAGCACTCGCTGCTGTTGCAGAGGACTTGAGTTTGATTTCTAGCCTTGTGGGGAAGCTCAAAACCACCTTTACCTCCAGCTCCGGGATCCTATGCCCTCTTCTGGCCTCTGCAGGCAACGACAGCCAAGTAACATAGCCACCCACAGATGTACACACATAGACACATAATTACAAAGTAAAAGAAATCTTCTTTTAAAAGAAAGAACAAAAACAGTCCTCACCACACACTGAGTCATCAGCTGCTTTGATCTGGGGCTCTTATTCTCCGGAGTATGCCTAAATGTTTACTGTTTATTAGCTATCTCAAAGAGTCTTATGACTCCAGGAGCTAAGGGGATGAGTCACTTGCTGAGTCATTGTGACTTGTTGTGAAGCAATGGCCACCTTGCTGTGAATGCCTCCCGTCTGGCTCCCTTGTTCTTTCCCATCCTCTTTTTTTTTTTATTAAATTATAAAAGTTTCCATTTCCACCCCTCCTCCCAACACCCTCCCATTCCCCACACTCCCTCTCCTCCTCCCTCTCCATCCCTAAGAGCGGTCAGGGTTTCCTGCCCTGTAGGAAGTTCAAGTTCCTCCCCCCTCCCTCCAGGTCCAGGGAAGGTGAGAATCCAAACAGACTGGATCGCCAAAATCCAGTATATGCAGAGGAAGCAAGTCCCAGTGTCATTGTCAATGACTTTTCAGAAAGGCTCCGGGCCAGCCACATTCAGAGAATCCAGCCACATTCAGAGAATCCCACGTTGGAACATTGGACCTAGCTCCCTAGGTCCAAACGAGAGGCAGAAGGAAAGAGAACGTGAGCAAAGAAGGCAAGAGCAGAGGAAATCTTCATCCGATGTTGTATGGCGATACAGACGGAGACCCATATTGGAGCACCGGACTGAGCCCTCCACAGTCCAAATGAGGAGCAGAAGGATGAAGAAAATGAAAAAAGAAATCAGAACTGCGAGGGATGCGAGCACCCACTGATACAAGGGGACTGATCTAATGAGAGTTCACCAAGGCCAGTTGGACTGGGCCTGAACGAGGACCTGATCCCATCCTCTTTTAAATGAATGAATACTGATCACGTCACCTCTAACCCTTACCTCAGTGTTGTCTTGGCACCAATGAATGGCACATGGACAGATGGGCGGACACATTAATAAAAGAAACAAATATTTGTCTATAACAATTATGTCAAATATTAGAAGAAATATTATTCTAGAAAGTATATGCAGTCCCTCAAGTCAGCAACCATAACTGTGAAATTTTTCATGAAAATGTTTTAGTCATCTTATTTATTCTCAATTTCCTATTTTCCTTACATAATATACCCCAATCATGGTTAACCTCTCTCTACTCCTCCCAGCTCCTCTCTACTTTCCATACCCTCTGGATCCACCCCTCTTTCTGTGTTCCATTAGAAAACAAATATGCTTCTGGGAGGAATAATGAAATGTAATATAATAAAACATAATTTAACACATTAGAATTGAACAAAACAAGCAAACAAGAGGAAAAGAGTCCAAGAAAAGACACAAGACACAGACCCACTCATTCTCACACTCAGGAATCCAGTAAAAGCAGTAAACTGGAAGCCATAATATATACACAGAGGATCTACAAGGGAGAGAGAGAGAGAGAGAGAGAGAGAGAGAGAGAGAGAGAGAGAGAGGAAAATATATGTGAATAAAATAAAATAAAAAATAATAGGTAAAAATTAACAACAATAACAACAAAAGAACACTGACATAGGACAAGGAACATCTAAAAATGCTGTTGAGTTCATTTGCTGTTGGATATCTACTGCTGGGATTACAGCCTACATATAAAGGTAATTTCTCTTCCCAGCAATACTCCCTAGGAAGTAAAGTGGTTATCAATTGGAGATTGCTTCTGGCTTAGGAAAGGGAGCATGTGTTTACTTCTCTCTTCATCTCTAGGACCCCAACTGGTGCAGACCCTTGTAGACCCAGTGCATAGTGCTTCAATCTTCAGTATGTGCATCGATCACGTTGATTTAGAGAACCTTGTTCTCCATCCATCCCCTCTGGCTCTTACATTCTTGCTCTCTACTTCCCCTGAGGGGTTCCCTGGGACTGAAGAGAAGGATTTGATGAAGACTGATCCAAGATCTCTCATTCTCTGCAAACTGTCTGGCTGTGGGTCTCTGTATTTGTTCCCATCTGCTGTAGGAAAGAGCTTCTCTGAGGATGGCTGAACAACACACTGAATTGTGACTATAGCAGAATGTCTTTAGGACGTTTAGGTCTGCAGTCCATTTGTAATTGGATTACTTGCTTTTTTAATAGGTAGCTTCTTGAGTTCCTTATACAAATTTGGATATTAGCTCTCTGTTGGGTACATAGTCGGTAAAAATCTTTTCCCATTCTGTAGGCGGCCTCATTGTCCAAATAACAGTGTCCTTTGCTGTGCAGAAGCTTTTCAGTTCCATGAAGTCCCACTTATTGTTGATTTTTGTTCTTGGGCTAATGGTGTTCTGTTCAGAAAGTCTTTTCCTGTGCCAACAAGTTTAAGACTTTTCCCCGTTTTCTCTTCTATGACGTTCAGTGTATCTGGTCTTATGTTGAGGCCTTCGATCCATTTGGAGTTGAGTTTTGTTCAGGGTGATAAATATGGATATATTTGCATTCTTCTCTGTACAGCCATCCAGTTTAACCAGCATCATTTGTTGAACATGCTGTGTTTTTTCCAGTGCATATTTCTGGCCTCTATAAAAAAAAAAATTCGGTGTTCATAAGTATGTGAATTTGTGTCTGAGTCAATTTGATTCCATCGCTCAGTTGTCTGCTTTTGTGCCAATACCATGCTGTTTTTATTACTAGAGCTCTACAGTACAGTTTGAAATCGGGGATGGTTATGCCTCCAGTAGTTCTTTTGTTGTACAAGATTGTTTTAGCTGTCTTGGGTTTGGTGTGTTTCCATATGAAGCTGAAATTTCCAAGATCCATGAAGAATTGTGCTAGAATTTTGATAGACATTGCATTGTATCTGCAGGTTGCTTTTGGTAGAATGGCCATTTTTGCTATGTTATCCTGATCCATGAGCATGGGAGAGAGTTCCATATTCCGATATATTCTTCAGTTTCTTTCTTCGATCATTTGAAGTTTTTATCATACAAGTCTTTCACTTGCTTGGTTAGAAATAACCCCCAGGATATTTTATATTGTTTAAGGCTTTTGTGAAAGGTGTTGTTTCCCTGATTTCTATCTCAAGCCACTTGTCTTTTGTATTAAAGGAAGGTCACTGATTTTTGTGAGTTAATTTTGTATCCAGCTACTTTGCTGAAGGTATTTATTGGCTGTAGGCGTTTCCCAGTAGAATTTTTAGGGTCAATTACGTGTACAATCATATCATCTGTGAATAAAGACACTTTGATTTCTTCCTTTCCTATTTGTTCCTTCTTGATCTCCTCCAGTTGTCTTATTGGTCTAACTAAGACTTCAAGTAGTATATTGAGTATGTGTGGAGAGAGTAGACAACCTTGTCTTGCTCCTGATTTTAGTGAAATTGTTTTTGAGTTTCTCTTCACTTAAGTTGATGTTGACTATAAGCTTAGTGTATGTTGCCTTTATTATGTTGAGCTATGTCACTTGTATCCCTAATCTCTCCAGGACTTACACCATGAAAGGGTGTTAGATTTTTGTCAAAGGCCTTTTCTGCATCTAATGGGATGATCATGTGGTTTTTGTCTTTCAGCTTGTTTATATGATGAATCACATTTATTGATTTAACTATGTTGAACTCTCCCTGCATTTCTGCAATAAAACTTACTTGATCATGGATGACCTTTTTGATGTGTTCTTGGATTCAGGTTCCAAATATTTTTCTTTTAAGCAGAGAGTTTATTGAGAGAAAGGGGAAGAGGAGGGAAGAGACTGGCCTCTGGGGACAGAGAGAAAGACAGGAGGGAAGAGGAAGAGGAAGAAAGAGGAAGAGGAGGAAGAGCCAGTTTCCAAGCATTTTATTGAAAATTTTTTGCATCTATGTTTATAAGGGAAATTGGTCTATAATTTTCTTTGTTGGTTCTTTATTCCATTGGGTGTCAGGAGTAACTGTGGCCTTGGAAAATGAACTGTATAATGCTCCTTCTGTTTATATTTTGTGGAATAATTTAAGGGGTATTGGAATAACTCACCTTTGAAAATAGGATATAATTCTGAGCTAAAACTATAAACAGATCTTGGACTTTTTTTGGCTGGGAGACTTTTAATAACTGCTTCTATTTCACTAGGGGTTATAGGTATGTTTAAATTGCTTATCTGATCTTGATTTAACTTTGGCAAGTTGTTTGTGTCAAGAAAATTCTCCATTTCCTTTTGATTCCCCAATTCGGTAGAACATAGGTTTTAAAAGTATGTCCTTATGTTTCTCTGGATTTCCTCAGTGTCTATTGTTATACCTCCTTAATCATTTCTAATTTTATTGCTTTAGATCTTCTCTCTCTGCCTTTTAGTTAATTTGGATAAGATTTGTCAATCTTACTGATTTTCTCAAAGAAGAATGATTTTCTTCATTTCAATGATTTTTGTGTGTGTGTTTTGTTTTGTTTTGTTTTTCTTTAATCGATTTTGGCCCTGAGTTTGATTATTTCTTTTCATCTACTCCTCTTGGGTATGATTTCTTCTTTTTATTCCAGACCTTTCAGGTGTGCTGTTAAGTTACTAGCATAAGAACGCTCCCTTTTTTTACATAAGCAGTTAGTGCTATGAAGTTGACTCTGAAAACAGCCTTCATTGCATTCCATAAGTTTGGGTATGTTGTGCACTCATTCTCATTCAATTCTAGAAAGTCTTTAATATCTTAAATTCTGTCTTGCCCCATTTTTTTTCATTCAGTAGAAAGTTGCTCAGTTTTCATGAGTTTGCAAGCTTTCTGTCATTTCTGCTGTTGTTAATATCCAAGTATAATCTGCAGGAGTCAGGTATGATGTAGGATGTTATTTTAATTTTCTTGTATGTGTTGAAACTTGCTATTTGACTGAGTATGTGGTCAATTTTGGAGAAAGTTCCATGAGGTACTGAAAGAAAAGTATATTCTTTTGTGCTTGGATGACATATTTTGTAAATATCTATTGGCTCCATTTGGTTTATAATGTCAGTTAGCTCCAATATTTCTCTGCTTAGTTTTTTTCTGGGTGATCTGCTTATTGGCAAGACTGGGGTATTAAAGTCTCCCCCTATCAGAATATAAGGGTGAATATGTGAAATTAAGCTATAGTCATCTTTCTTTTATGAATTCGGGAACCCTTGTTATTGGTACACAGGTATTAATAATTGCAGTGTCTTCTTGATGTATTTTTCCCTGGATGGGTACGTAGTATCCTTCCTTATCACTTCTGGTCAGTTTTGGTTTGAAGACTATTTTGTCAGATTATCTGACAAAATTTTAATAGATGGCTACATTAGCCTGCTTTTTAGATCCATTTGCTTGGAATACCTTTTTCTATCATGCTAACCTGAAGTGTTGACTATCCTGATGTTAAGAAATGTTTCCTGACTACAGAAAAATGATTGAGGCTGTGTTCACATGCATTTTGTTAATCTATATCTTTTTACTGGGGGATTGAGAGCATCGATATTGAGGGATATTAATGAGTGGTGTTTGTTCATTCCTGTTACTTTGTTTTTCTTATTGCTGCTGCTGTTATTGTTGTTGTGGTGGTGATGATGATGATGATGTGGTGGTGGTGGTGTTGGAAGGGGTATATGTGTGGTGTGTGTGTGTAAGTGTGTGTGTGTAGGTATGTGTGTGTGGGTGTATGGGGGTGTGTACTTCCCTCCCCACTTTTGATTCACTGGCATCTGCAAAGCCAAGGAATTTGTGGAGCAGTAGATTCTTAGCCCTACCCAGAACTTGTATACCAATGAAGAAAGTTCAGTTTTCTGGATTTTTCATAAAACTTGGAAATCATTTCGATGTTACTAAAATAGTAAAACCAGAGATTAAGGGTTCTAAGGTATTGAGGAGACCATTTTACACTGCCTATGTCCTTTCCAGGATTTAGCTGCAGCAATGAGTGCTTACAGATCTCAAGACAGAACCTCTTCCTGTGCCTTCCCTCAAGTACCTCTAACCAGCATCAAGTGTCCACCTATTAGTCAGACCAGAGGAGCCACTCCAAGAAGAAAAATCCTAATGTCAGAGTCGGTTTATAAATTGAACTGAAATAGGCTCATAGATTCTATATTCCAAAATTCATCTTAAAATCAGTTATGACCTATTTGGACTAAGACAATAAATATTTCCACTGAATAAAAGTAAAGGATCCCCAGCTTTGTGATATTCAATACCTAGTCTGGGGAAATATATCACTATTTTGGCTTTGTCCCTTTCAAAAATTGCTAATTACCTCATTACAACTCGTGATAGGAATTTTTACATTTTTCAAGTAAGAAAACTGGGAGTGAGATGTTTGTCTATCTGTTAGAATTGTTTTTTATTAGACATATTCATTTTATTTTATGTGTTTGGCCTACGTGTATGTAGGTATACCACATTTGGGCAGCAGTCAAAAGAAGGCGTTAGCTCTGTAACTAGAGTTGCAGATGGTTGTGAACCACCATGTAAGTGCAGGGAATTGAACCAGGATCCTCTGTAAGAGCAACAAGTGCTATTAACGAGCTACCTTTCCAGTACTGTAGAATCATAATCCAACTGCTATGCTCCTTGTCTGCCTTAAGTTTGAGATAAGAATGCTGTAGAAGTCATTGGGCATCACCTAAAAAGTTCCAAAGCACGTAAAGGATCTGACATTGACAAACAGAGCACAGTCAATAAGAAGCGTGCTTTTAGGGAAAGAAACAAATGAAAATACGTGAGATTCTACATGTTACAGTCCAATCAGAAAATAGAAAGAAGGTGTGTTCAAGGAAAACCAGCACAAGGAATTGTTTGGATGAGTAACAGAGGGTCTGAGAACCCAAATAGGAGACAGTGAATCAAGCCAGACATCGACAACAGTGTGATCATGCCTGGAAATAAAGGGTCAGAGAGCTGAAGTCTCCGGATTAAAGCTATAACCACAGCATCCCCAACAACAGAAGCTTACCATGAAACTGATGCACCACGGTTCTCTTGTAGAGGTTCCTAGTTCAGTTCTCAACACACACATGTTGGTTCACAGTCATTTGTAACTCGAATTACAGATCTAATGTCTTATTTTGACCTCTGCACACATATGGTGTGCCTATATACTTGTAGACCAATTCCCAAACCAGAGAGAAAGGAAGAGTATCATTAGGCTTCTCCCTCTATCTGGCTTCGAGCTCTGGGTTCACACCTTAGTTTATGAATCTTGTTCAGAAGCCAAAATCAAAAGGATCATTAAAAACTGAAAAAATGCACAGTAGGGAACACCTGGCCATAAAAATCAGTCTATAAGAAACAGAAAAAATGACCAGTAAACTGCAACCCAGAAAAAAAGGTACCAAGAACCCAAGATTAAGTTTCTCTATTCAACTCTACCGCCAGTCAGCCCTTTTTACACATCTTTGTCTCCTTTGATGCACTCTTTGGTGACTACAATTTAGAGATTTCTTCTCCAAAAGAAAAGTTAAATTTTTAAAAAAATCCACATGCCGGCTCTACTCTATATCCCACATCTCTGGGTCACACAGAAATCCAAGTACGTCTTCTGTAAAGCTATGCCAATTTGCAAGCATTTAAATTTCACGAAGAAGACCCAGACTCAATCCCCAGCACTCACACGGTGGTGCAAATCATCAGTGACTCCAGTCCCAGGGGATCCAATGCCCTCTTATGGCTACACACATGGTACACAAGCATGCATGCAGGTAAAACTCCCATACACACACAAAAACAATAAAATACAATTTTAATTTTAAAGATAAAATAGAATTTGTTAAGGGTTCAAACAAAACTCATTCTGTAAACCTTACCTCTTTTCTTTTTATTGCTGAACTTTTTCCAGAAAAAAAAAAGCAAACAAACTTTTATTGTTGGCTAGTGAGATCAAGTATCTGAACTATAACCAGGGTGAGAAAAACCAAAAGCATGAATCCTTGCAAATAACAGGCTGCCCAACACAGAGAGGGGTCAGGCCCAGGGAAGCCTTCTGTAACACCATAGCAGATAGCAGAGGAAATCCTCAAAAGAGCCTTTATTTCTTCTACCTTGTGTCTATTTATTTTCAAAGATCATTTATGAACTGAGCCAACCTTGGAAAATAAACTTTGGTCTAAAGAAGGCTATCGTGACCCTGTGGCGTGAAAAAGGAAAAAAAAAAAGATGGCAAAACTCCACCAAACATAATCCTGGAAGAACACACATGGCTTCTGGGTTTCTTTCTATCCCTGTAAATAAGGATCAGTGGAAATATCAAAAAAGACCACACCAGGGACACAGTAAGAAACAGATAAAAGTGAGCGACTTGTGGTGGCAGAGATAGGAATGGATTCCTCTAGCCAAGTGTCTGTTTTTCTGTAACACTGCACAGAGAGACCCACGTGACGGAAGAATAAAGAGAAGTGCTCCTCCCTGGCTGGAGTCCTACAAACACCAGTGTGTAAGGACACTCAGAAAACAATTTTCAGAGTGTAGATTCTAGAGAAAGATAGACAGAGTGGTTAGTCGAATTGATCTTTTCTTAGTGGGATTTGTTTATGTTTTTATTTCACTCAATTGCATTCACATTTAGAATTTAAATTTGATATATACAAGAAATGATGCAGAATCTGTGATTCAAAAAGTATGACTATCCATATGGAATAAATGCATACACATGTACTTGTTTGTGTGTGGTGATATACATGTATGTGTATCTACACGTATGTATATAATCTACTTCAATATGATTGTGATAGATACTTGATTCACAAATGGAAATCTTTTTTCATTTCTTTTTAACATTTTAATGTATTTATTATCATTGTGTGTTTTCAAGTAGATATGGCATGTGTGTCGCGACACAGAGCGTGGAAGTCAGAAAGCTTCTTAGTGGAGTCATTTTTCTCCTTTCACCTCTATGTGGGTTCTGGGGATCAAACTCAGGTCAGCAAGCTTGTTGCAAGTGCCTTGACCCACTGAGCCATCTTACAGTTTTGTTCACAAACTCTTTTCTTTTTTTTTTCTATTGAGCTATACACTTTTCTCTGCTCCCCTCCCCTTCAACCCTCTCCCATGGTCCCCATGCTCCCAATTTCTGAGTCTCCTCTTAAAAGACAAGAATATGCCAGCTATTCTGTGGGGTTTTTTAACCCACTTTGTTTCTGGTTTTTTTTCTCACTTCTAACTCTCGACTTGCTTACCACAAGGCTTAAAGCGTTGTTTGACACAATAGGATTAAACCAGAAGCAAGCAAGCTCCTCTACAGACTTCCCCATGTTCTCTCACCTTGACTTTTAATTAAAATGCTGTCAGTTGGGGATAAGCAGAAAATACAAAGACAATTATATACAGGAAAAAAAACATATTTCACCAAAGATTAAGTTATTAGTCTTTCTTGGCTCTCTGATTATTTGAGATAAAATCACATGTGAGTTCCTGTGAGGTGCCAGCCCCCAGTCCTGCAGAGAGAGAAAGGCAAAGCCAAAATGAGAGAAAAGAACAGGGTGTCCTAATGAATCAACAAAGACCAGAATAAGGAAGGGTGTCAATCTGCCCATGGTGAAGTCGCAGATGACTGCATGTCATCATCAGAGGCATCAATGGCTTTATTCACCACAGCTCCGTTCAAGGTGCATGCAGTATGCATGGTACATGGGAGAACAGAAGCCCTGGTTTTCACAAATGAGTAATAAAAGAATTTGATCATGCTGAATGAGTTCACTGGTCATGGCCATAGCTAATAATCTAAATGGCATGTTTCAACCAACTTGAGTTGATGAGTTCTTACGGAACAAAAATCAACAGTGCTATCCACTGCATTGCCTCCTCAGTATGGCAGTCCCTGCAGCTGGCAAAAGAATGGTAGCTCTAAAAAAAACAAGAAAAAATGTTAGCCCTCTCTAGAGTGTTCTGAAAATCACTGATCTTTGGCACAATCGTTGAGTGCTTCACTCTTTCCCCAGTGTGCATGACAGGTTTGACTTCCATCAGTCCTGTCCAGAGTCTGCAATTGGGTAACCAATTGACTGAAAATATTTTACCTGTTTTCAAAAATTAAACCATTGGTTTCTATTGCTCTTAACCTTGACTCCCTGATTTGATTGACTTTGTAGTTACACAAATACATAGAGTCATAGAAGTAAATGCAATAAAGAAGCAATTGATTATTTCAAACTCCTGATGTATGAGAATATTCTAAAGATATTGCCCTCTCATCATCTAGATAAGGGTAAAGTCAATCATTCTTCTGAATTCAGCATCATGATGATTAATGTCGCTAAGTCTCAACAGTTGAATAAAATATGTTTGAAAGCATGTGCACATGCACGCATACAAACACTTATTTATCCAACAATGATGACACACAAGCTTTCTTAGAAATCATCATCTCATTTCATTAAATTTGCTCATACAATTCTAATGATCATTCAAACAAGTATGTGAATTTGAGGTCATGGTTAAGTATAGATTTGGTTTAAAGAACACTTAATTTCTATGCCAAGGTTGTCAGTGACAAGCAAAATGGATCTGTATAGTGTAGCTCCAAAATAAGTTTATTAGAAGATTTTGGATATTTGGATCTTTCAATAGAGCTTGACAACATTCACAACCAGACAGTGAGACTTATAACAATCAGGGTAAACAAATAAACAAATGAAATAGAATAGAGAGATTTCAAGATAACTAACCTATACGTACATGAATTAGGAGACCACAGCAATTCAAAAGGGGGAAAACTAGTGAATATGGTCATTTGGATGCTCATCTGAAAACAAGAAAAAATGAATATTAACTCACATTTCACACAATAGGTAAGATTAATTTGAGGAGAGTTGCAGACATGAATACTAAATATGAAATGATAAAACTTGTAGAATAAAATATAGAAGACTAGTAAGTCTTAGAGCAGGCAAAAAAAGTTTTACGTAGAGCATCAAAACAGTTCTCTAAATAGAGGGAACCGAATCTCATTAAAATAACTTCTGATGAGGTTGGAAGAATGGCTCAACAGTTCAGAGCACCAAGGGCTATTTCAGAGGACCCAAGTTCAATTCCCAGCATCCACAAGGGAGCTCACAATCATCTGTAATTCCAGTTACAGAGGATAAGACATGCTGCTGACCTCTGTAATCACTATACACACATGGTGCACAGGCATACATGCAGGCAAAATACCCAAACACAAAAAATAAAAATGGATGAATTTTAAAAATCTTTTTAAACTAATGATGTTCTCAGCACTGTTGTTGAAAAACTAGCAGCCCTTCAGACACTGACCATACTAAGGCTGCCCCCTAGAACTAAAAGCCCTGCAGATGCTAGGCTGTACTGAGGCTGTGTCCTAGAACTAACAACCAACCCTAAAGAAGCTGGGTCATGCTGAGGTTGCCTACATAACACTCATTACATTTTTTGTAGGCTTGGCTTCTCTTTGTTTTTTTTTTATGTCATTGCTTTTTAATTCATATCTGAGTCCTTTGAATCCAGATCAAAGACTTTTAGAAAAATCAGAATTCTTATGTTTTCGACATTTGTAGGTGTTATAGTTTGGATCTCAGATGCTCTCCCAAAAACTCTACAACTAAAGGCCTAGCACCCCATATATCAGTGCCTAGAAGCGGCGCTTTTGAGAAGCCACTAGATTGTGAGAGCTCTGAGCTTATGAATGGGATCACTACACTCATGGATTTAATAGGCTAATGGGAAAATGGTAGATACTTTGGGAACCTAGTTAGAGAAAGTAGGTTCTTTCTTGAAGACTGCTCTTGAAGGATATGTCCCCTGGTAACTTCTTCTGGATCCCTTCTTCTTGGCTTCTTAGACTTTGGGTGATTGCCCAGGTAGACAGTTATCTCTGTCATTTCTTGCACCTGTTGGAAGTTGCTTGATTGCACTTCCTTTTAACTCAAGTAAATATTATTTCCCTTCTCGGGTCTTTGATGCGGTTGAAAACTTGATAGTCATAGTTACTTTCTTTTCATGATTTAGTCAAGCCATTTTTAATATAAGACTTATTCTCCTTAGGACAGGATAACTATTGAAACATTTAACATATATTTCTTGTCTGATGTTGTTCAGGTTGGTTACAATTCTAATTTTATGTATGTTTTTGCCTTTTCTTTTCCCTAGACAATACTTGATATTTGTTCTTATTGTATATAGTTTTGTATTGGGCTTAGAACTCTCTTATTTAGACAAAAAAAGGGTGGTGTGGTTGGAACTCCTTTAGTCAATAGCCTTTAAGATACCAGCCCACTTTTGGCATGATTTCATGTACTATAAATGCAGAAAAAAATGTGCACAGCTCTTTTTGCTGCTGGATTCAGTTCTAGTTTCCAGCACCTGCAGAGGAATGCGGATCACTACCCTTACTGTGAGTTTATCCCCAAATTAATAAACCTTTGTTATACTCCATCCCAGGCTAGTGTGGAACTCTTTGGTACTACTACATTGGCTACTACAAGATGATCAGTTTTCCTCTACCACGCGCTCTGCACAATGATGTTCTGTCTCACTGCAGGCCTGAAATAAACAGAGCTAGACAACCATGATGGAAACCTCTGAAGTTATGAACCAAGATAGTTTCCTCTGGTCTTTTAGCCCAGGGATTAATAAAATTGACACAGCAGTGGGAAGCTGCTGTGCTTACAAAGTAAAGAATTTCCAAAATGTAGCATGGGACCGTGGTTGCTAGAATCTCACACGAACAGTGAGAGTCTATACGAATGCCAATGTGACTTCATTTGAAAGTAGCAGGGGAAGCGCTCTGTCTAGGTCCTGAGTTCAACCATGAAAAACACCTAGGCAGCATCTGCCAGACACATCTCTGCAGTACAGCATGGGTCCACCCAGGGGCCCCAGCATTCTCTCAGATGCAGGAAGAGTGGCAGCATGAGTTAGCTTGTGATCGACTGGGAAGACAAGGTCCCTCCGGTTGTTACGTTTGTTCATTCTAGTTTTGCTCACTAACTAATGAGAATGGTAAGTTGACCTTGCTCATACAGCTAACCCAGGAAACATTTTCCAAGGTCAAATCCAAGTCCGTTAGCTCTGGAGGTCAATCCTATCTGTTTATTCTAGTGTCTTTGTTCAGCAATAAACCCAAACATAGATAATTCCAACGCAGGAGGTGACCAGCTTAATACAATCGTTTGTTAATCCACAAAGCTCTAGGACATAGAGCATTTTTTTATAGCAGGCACTTTCCAACCTTCTGGTTGTTGTTGTACCTAGCTAGTCTCATACAAAGCTGTACCAGAGAGAGGAAAGGGAGAAGGGCTAGAGAGACAGCCTACCCTGGAGGACCTTTTGATGAAATCAGGAATTTGAAATAAATTAACTTAATTCTGTATTTTTTTTAATTACCAGTTATAACATAACAAAGTGTGACGTGTAAAGTAAGGTTGCACACACTCAAAGCCCAGAAATCACTGCAGAAATGAAATAGCCTGGGAAAGTTCCATTCAAGAGCTGGACTAGAGACCAGCCCTTGTAGAGTAGGTCAAACAAGGACAGACAGACGGCAGCACACAGAGCCTGTTGATATTCAGTCCTCCTGATTGCGTGCAGCAGGAATCCATTCTAAATTACACTTGGAGAAGAACTTCTTAGAAGGTTAATCTACACCTCATAGGATCAACAGGAAGAACAAAGTTGAGAAAATAGACAGGACCTAACTGAAAACTTGTTACCAGAAAGATACAGCCAAGGTCATTTGACAAAGATAGATGAGCTGGGAGAGATGGTTCAGGGGTTAAGAGCACTGACTGATCTGTTCTTCTAGATGTCCTGAGTCCAATTCCAAACAACCACATGGTGAGCTTCAACCATCTATAACCGGATCTGATAAAGATGGCCTGGTGAAATCGCCACTTACCTGAAACCAGAATAGTCACCGAGGAACTGAAGGTCTAAACTATCCCCACTGGTAGAAAAGCTCCCTCTGTATAATTATAAAACATGGGAAACTGAATATCTACATGTAGAAGAAGGAAACTAGACCATTGTTTTCAAGATTGAGCACAACTAACTCACATAGGTTAAGATTCTGAATGTAAGGCCTGAAAAGGCAAAACTGCTGTAGTAAAAGAAGCAGAAGGGAGTTCCAACCTGAACAATGGTTTTGCTTGAGGGTGGAGTTGTTTGTTTGTTTGTGAGAATGGTTTTTAGATGCGTACCCATGGGCATAAGCAGCAAAAACAAAAACAGACACGATATTATATTGTTTTACATTTTCTACATATCCAAGGGAATAATCAAACAAGAGACAACCTCCAACACAGGAGAAAACATTCATAACAAATGAAGGTTTAATATACAAAATACACTTTTTTAAAACTCAATTCTAAAGGAAGAAAACATATGATTTTCTAAAAGGAAAAAAATACATGAATAGACATTTCTTAAGATAAACACACGACCCTTCCAAAGTCAAGGTCTGTGTTGATATCCATGGCACCTGTTACCACTAAAGGCCATTCAGATGGGTGGGGTCTAGGCTGCCACCTGAGGTCATGGTAGTGTCCAGTGGCCACCCCGCAGCCAGGGCAATACCGAGCTGAGTGACTTGTGCTGTCACCTGGGGATATGGTGACATTTAGGTCTGGACTGATGCCAAGGATCATGTATGGGTTCATGTTCCCACTGTAACTGGGGTCTGTGTTGATGACCATGGCCCGTGTTGTTACCAAAGACCACACAGATGCTCCAGTTCTTGGCTGCCATTCGTGGTCATGTTGGGGTCCGAGGGACAAGCCAATGCCAGAGCCTTGACAATCTGAGTGGCCTGTTCTGCCACCTGGAGTCATGGTGTCTTTCAGGCCCAAGCTGCTGCCAAGAGTCATATCTGGATCTGTGGCCCTACCAAAGCCAGGGTCTGTGTTGATGTCCACAGCTTCTGCTACCATGGAAGGCCAAGGGATTGCCTGGGGTTCAGGCCACTACCTGGGGCCATATTGGAATCCAGGGACTATGCTACTGATGGGATCATGAAGATTGGGAAGGCCTATGCTGCCACCTGGGGCTGTGGTGACGTCGGGGGCCCAAACTACTGCTGATGGTTCATGGTCCTGCTGCAACTGGGGCCTGTGTTGATGTCCGTGGACTGTGTTACTGAAGGGGCCCATGTGAACCATGTGCTGAAACACTTTTGAAATATGAGGGTCCTACTGAGCCATCCCTACCTTCATTGGCCCACCCCCTCATAGTAGACTCCAATGACCACTGCACAGGAGAATTAGCATCGCCCCTCATAGGAGAGCTGGGGTTTCGCACTTGGAAAAGCTGGTCCCGTCCCTCCATCACAAGTGTGGAAGTGTGGCTCTGTCCTTCTCCTGAGGGAGGAGTGATTCCAGTGGCCAGCATGGACCCACTCAACTACCACCCAGGCACACATCCAGGGCTTTGGGTTGGCACTCTCTAACATCTACCCCATCTATGACCTGATGGGGAGCTTGGAGAGATTGGTCCTGCAGAACCACGGTCTCAGGATCTCCATGACTCAAGGCAACAGCAAAATATCTGAGAGGAGATTTCTCGAGGGTCCAGTATTGATGGTGTACCCAAAGGCAGAGGCCTTGAACCACCAGCACATTACACAGTGAACATTTGCAAGCAAAACTGTCTGGACAAAAATCGAATGATACACAGCAGTTTCCAATGCCACTAAGAGAAATGAAGAGGCAATGGAGAGGTAGGTAACACAAAGGAGTGAAGTGGAGTTTTTGTTGTTTACTTTTGTTTGGTTGTTTGTTTTTGTATTTGTTCTTTTGTTTTGGTTTTGTTTCTTTGTGTTTGCTTTTCTCTACTTGTTCATTTGTTTAATTATCACTAATATTTTTATTTTATTTCTTATCTTTACTTATTTTTATTATTTGTTTTTAAGTTTTCCTTTGTGGGAGAAAAGCAACAAAGATAAATGGCAGATATGGAGGGACTAGGAAATGGGTGGGATTGGGGTGCATGACGTAAAATTCCCAAAGAATCAAAAAAAATGTTTTAGAAAGAAGAAGATAAAACAATAACCAACAGGTTCAACATCACTGATCTCTAAATAAATGAAAATCAAAATGACAAGGGCATAATGCCTCAGGCCGGTAAGAGAGGCTATCATCAAAAACACAGAAGATGAGAAGTTCAGGTGAGACCTCAAAATATAGGTCAGTAGTATCATAACAATTCATGTAAAGATACATGCAATAGATAACAGGGGAGTGATTTAAAATTGAGAGCCTCCCATGAGGTGCTCCCTAAGGACTTCACATTTATAATTTTAAGTCAGCTAACATGTGTGTGTGTGTGTGTGTGTGTGTGTGTGTGTGTGTGTGTGTGTGTTTAAGCCTCTGCTTGTCAGCAAGACTAAAGCAAACACAAATACACAGATATAAGACATATTCTGGAAACTTAAGTCAGGGAGATCATGATTATGACAGCCTCTTTCTGTAGCACAGTCCGTATCTGAGCTGTCCAAATATTCAGGACACTGTTCTGTTCTTTGCTCTCCTCTGAGAATCTCGAGATAGACACACACACTTTTAAATCTATCTCTCCTGGCTCTGAAACGCAGATCCACTCTGTGAAAGATAAATTGAAGCTTCTTCCTAAAGGTACACCTGGAAGCTGCCAAGGGAAAAGATGTATCAAAGGGAGGACATTGAGACGTCACTCATCCCCCCGTCCGCACCTGTGACTGAGAAGAATGTTTTTCTTTAATACAAT
Source organism: Myodes glareolus (assembly GCF_982192425.1). Lineage (NCBI taxonomy): Eukaryota > Metazoa > Chordata > Mammalia > Rodentia > Cricetidae > Myodes > Myodes glareolus. The sequence goes on along the minus strand of NC_142047.1, from coordinate 25,581,159 downwards.
TTGATATTTGAAAAGAAAATGACAAGAATGAGCTCCCTTTTGTCTGTCGCTCAAATTGTGCCATTGGAGTGCAAATTGAACCGCAGACATTTTGATTTATACCAACTGGGAGAGAGTACCCATGGTGGGGACAGTCCCCTTTACTCCCAGGAAAGCCCGGTTGTGCACATACACACTTCCTTTAAGGGACCACTAACTGTGTTAGTATTCATATTTGTACACACAGGTATAGCTTTATACACTATGCGACAGTATTTCAGAATATTCCTAAAACTGTCATCCATGAGGGAGCAGAGAACAAATTCATGACTGCCTTCTGCAATCTGAGTTCCCCTAGACTTTTAGGAACCTCAGCACAGAATCCACTGGTATTTGTGCTTTTGTTAATGAAAAGAATTTCAATGGTGTGGGAGGTCCTTCTGTATTTGTGTTGCTTTCATTGGTTGGATGAAGAAACTGTCTTGGCCTTTTGATAGGGCAGAACTTAAAGAGGCAGGGAAGACAGAAAAGAATGCTGGGAAGAAGGGCAGTGTGGTAGACACCATGGTCCACCTGCCTGAGATGGATGCTGGTTAGAATCTTTCCCGGTAAAACACGACCTTATGGTAATATACAAATGACTAGAAATGGGTTAGATCAAGATGTGAGAGTTGGCCAAGAAGAGGCTAGATTTAACAGGCTAGGCAGTTATTTAATGAACACAGTTTTCTGTGTGGTTATTTTGGGTATAAGCTAGCCGGACAGTGGGACGCAGCCTATCCATCCTACAACAGAGTGGTGCCCAACATGGTAAACTGACTGCATGTAAAACCTGAAAGGGCTTGAAAAGGAATTCTAGACACAAATATAGAGTTGAACATAGCTTTTTGCTGTTTGCTGGCGGGGTGCCGCAGAGAAATTTTCCTGACTCAGCAGCCGTAGCAGGAAAAAAGCTGTGCAGTTTTAAAATGCGGCTTCCTGGGCTATGCTGCCAGTGTAAACTCCGGCTATAAAGCATTTCAGTGACATTTGTGGGCCCAGGGATTTGTGTGCCCACTCACGATCAGGAGGAAAGTATCTGAGATCATGCCCGTGGCTCAGCTCTTCCTGCCTGGGCAGACGGCAGGATCAAGCTTGCGCAGGCGAGAGAGCATGGCAGATTCCCAGCGCCATACATAGAGATGTTTCCAGGCTGTGCAGTGCTCTGTGTGGCAGATTTGGCTGTAACTCAAATAAAAAAAGAATTTATGCTTTGCACACTCATTCTCAGAGTTAAAGTACTGAGTGTGGCTCCTACCTGGCAGCCCCAGAGCTAGCAGAAATGGTACGTCCACCATTTTGAAATTGGAGAGAGGTGGAGCCAACATTCAGAGCAGCTACGACCAAGTTGCTTAGAATTTTAAAAGTTCTTCAAGACAGTTGAGAATCAAAGATAATGCAATAGGACAGATTCAGACATAAGCGACCCCTAAATGGGTCACAGTGTTAAATAAATGCACGTAGGCTTGAGAGAGAAGAGATAAAGAGTATACAGAGTCATAAAATAAAGTTAATGCTTTAAAAAAAGGATAAAGTCTTTAAAAAAAAAGCAGAGTAAAGTAATTGAGTAAAAATAAGCCATGTAAAAATGGAAAATTCACAGGGAGTCTGGATTACGTGGATTACTTTGAATTTTTTGACTGTAAAGGAGCTAAGTACCGAGGCACATCTCATTGGGTGGACTGCTAAAATAAACCAGGATGTATATTATAAAAGTATTATGACTTCAAAATTTGGGTCTAAGGATATGATGCTTTGGAAGAAAGAGGTTCTTCTTTTGTTTTCATAGAGGATGAGACCCTGTGGATTGCTCCTAGGCCCATTTGGTATGATAGACCACGCCCTCCTGAAAGGTTGCTGAAAACACCCTCAAAAACTTACTTTGCTCAACTGCAGACTAGATGAACCTAGCACACTTCCCTCTCTTCTTCCCCTTCTCTTTTGTCTCTTTATTGTTCCACTCTCTGTGCTGTCCTGGTTCATTTTTTTTTGTCCACTTGACTCCAGCTGGTGATCTGGGAGGAAGAACCTCTCAGCTGAGAAAACGCCTCTCTCCAGATGGCTTATAGGAGAGTCTGTGGGGCATGTTCTTGACTTATGGTTTCTGTAGGAGGGCCAAGCCAACTGTGGGTGGCACCATCCCAGACAGGGGGCCCTAGGATGTATAAAAGAACAAACCCAACAAGCCAGAGCGAACAGGCCAGCAAGCAGCACTCCTCTATGGCCCCTATTTCAATTCTTGTCCTGCTTGTGTTCCTGTCTTGATTTCTTTCAGCAAAAACTATTGCCTGGATGCATGAGATGAAAGAAATCCTTTCCTCCCCAAGTTGCTTTTGGCCCTGCACTAGAAACCCTAGCTGTGACACATGCTCTCTGTCTTCCCTCTCCAGGCTCTCCCCTTATCACCTTCTCTCAATCCCTCATTTACTAAGGCCATCCAACTATCCAAACCAAAATAAAACAAGCAAGGAAGAAAAAGTGTAGTTCACCACAAAGGAAGGATAGTATCATTGAAAGTGTAATAAATCTTATTCCTCAAAGGTCAGGTTAGGGAAGGCCCTGCTTAAATTACTTTGCTAATCCATTGCAGGGAAGCTCGGATCTAAACTTCGTTTGAGTCTGAGAACACACTGTGCCTTGCTATGGGAGTCTAAACCCAAAATTTGCTGAAGAATCAGGCAATCTGAGTTCACATCCCAGTGGAGCAGGAAGGAGGAGGCTTAAGCCGCTTACGCCCTTCATGCTCCTATTTGGAGGGCTCTAAGTAGGGAAACACTAGACATGTTCACATGCATATTTCTATTTATGCTTTCCCGCCAGCAAGCCTCCCAAAGGGAGCTCAATGGGAGGGGATGATTTAGCTGCAATCAGTTTGTTGCCATGCTAACTCTGCTTTAAAAAGGGCAAGTGATGTCTCTCCGCTCCGGCCGGTTGCAGGGAGTGCCAATTTGGTGAGGTTTATCATCTGTCTCTAATAGCAGTGCGCTCCAGAAATGGCACAGGACAATTTTCTGCTTTCATTTCCTCAGCACTTGAGAAAAATCTGGGGGCAATCTTTTAGTCTGAGGCAATACTTCTTAATGGTATTATGTCTTGGAACTGCTACTTAATTCTCCTCTTCGCTCAGTTTCGAAGCTGAGGGCCGAGTTGGCCGCACTGCAGCTGGGTTCACATCAGGAGGGAGATGGGCAACTCAAGAGGCTCGAGCAAGGAGCTTGGCAGAGGAGCTGGGAGAGGGAGTCTGCTCCACCACAGGGCAACTCCTGGCTGAAGGTGGATCGACTTTCTCTGTCCCTTTATCCAGATTTGTCTGCAGCCATCTTCCTTAGCTAAGGTGAGGTCAGCGCCTCCGATTCTGGCGTATCTTTTATTTTGTCTATGCCATAAATCCAAACATCTCTTCCGCTCTTTCTTTAAGGCTGAAGTTTCACAGTGAAAATACAGCAAGCAATGTTTTTTCAGTTCACATTTAGTGTTGGTCCCCACTAACTCTTCATCACCTACTCGCACAGATAGACACATTAATAACTGACATTAAAAATAACAAAGGGAAGTCAAAGAGACAAGAAAAATGAAGGGAAAGAGAACGAGGGGACAGAGAGCAACTAGCTCTTTGTTGTATCTCTTTCTTCCTCCTTCCTTAAAGTAAATCTGGAGTCCTTCTAAAAACCCCCTCCCAGCACAGGTGACAGAAGTGTGCTAAAGGGAAATCACGTGGATTTAAAGCCTGCTTTCCTAAATTCCATCCAAGAAACATTTTAAACTGGTCTGGTTGTTATTCTTTTGATCTCTGGCCCCTTTAAGGGACAAGCCACACCCACTCCCAGTGACCTCTGACCTCTCGTCGCCATCTTTCTTTCTTTCTGTTCCCTTTCTGGACGTGTGAACACGTGTTTTTGTCTTTCTCTCTCCCTTTTCCTATTTCTGTCTTTCTTTCTCTTTTTAAGTAATAAATGTTCAGCCTTATGTTCAGCCTTATGTCTATTTACTATGTCCTGTAAGCCTTTTATCCACCGTCTCCACCCACCCGCTTGGGTGACTCTCCTGGCCGCATGGCAGCACCAGCCTGTCCGGGATGAGCCACCGCTCTGCCAATGGCCGTGGGGAATCTGCACCGCTCTAGCCGTCTCTGCCTGGACTAGCGGCTGTGGTCACCCCAGCATTATATTTTTTAAGGAATAAAACTGGTAAGATGTCTCAGCAGACAAAAGCACTTTTCTGGAAAACATGGTGTCCTGAGTTCCATCCCAGAACCCACATCTGAAGGAGAATACTGACTCCAAAAGTTGTCTGAATGCCACATTGGCACACAATCACCCGCTCTCTCTGTCTCTCTCTGTCTTTCTCTATCTCTCTCTTTCTTGCTCTTGTGTAGGCCCAAAATTATGAGCCTATTTCCACGTTGACCAAAGGTCAGAGAGTTGGAACTTTCAAAGTTATTGTGTTTCTACCTGAAGCAAAGGCCCCACCTAGAAGTCGAGTCAGAGAGTTCTGCTCTCTCAAGGTTATTATCAACAGGTGTGGCTAATTGCCAGACCCTGTGCTCCAGGAATAGAGAAGTAGATCTATTCCTACCTCAAACAAAAGGTTAAGGATCCAACTAAGTTCCAGCTCCCTTTATGGAAATATCTTAGGATTTCACCCAGGGAGTGGTTTGCCTGCAGAGTGTTTTGGTCTAGGGTGTGAGCGTGACTTGGTGACTTGTTTTGTTCTGGCAACAGACTGTTTAACTATGAATGTAGCCCAGGACTTTCAATTGATACATTATTTTCCTTGTATCTTGTTAATGCAGTCTTTTGTCTTACTCCTACCTTTTGGGGTCAAGGGCATTGGGGCCAAGCTGTTGTAAATTAAACACAGATGAATTTTCAGTACTCACTGAAAAATTCCCTCCCGATACTACACTAGATGTTTCTGCGTTTTATTATTTTCATTGGCGTCTTTGTTTTCTTTATTGTATTTCTAAATTCCCACGCGTCCACTCTGGAGAAAGGTATTTTTGTTGAGGCTGGCCCCCAACACTCTCTAACTCTCTCTGTCTCTGTCTCTCTCACATACTAATCATAACTAAAATATTTTAAATTTAAGATTACTTTTATGAGAAATTTCTGAACACTGAGCCGAAACACTCTGCACATCATATCTATTTAAAGTCACGATAGTTCTGAAGTGAGTGCTGATTCCACCTGAAGGCCAGGTGCATGGTCGAGACCACCCAGAACTGGGTCAGAATCCAACTGCTCTGTCTTTTAAGGCCTTTAGACCGTATGCTGTGACTAAAGCCCTGCCTTCTCACTGAATACACTTAAAGCAAAATCCCAGGTGTCTCTACCTCAGTGTGACAACAGCAATGTACGTTTGTGGGAGACATTTTATGAAAACAGTTCCCCAAGATGCATTAAGGAAGAAACTAAGTTTTCTAAAATAAAAGGCATTTTAGGCAAAATGGACAGCCACCTGTGTGTGAGCAGTTTGACACAAAAATCAGGATTTTGGCAGGGAAAAATCTGGCTTATGGTGTATCCACAACTCAAGAGCTATACCCAAAGATAGATAAGGGTGGAGGCAGGGAAAGAATTCACGGGAATTTATCAAGGAAACGACACATCTATTACACTTTGGCTGCAAGCAATCTATTTATAGCATGCAAATGTGTCATTTCTTCTTAACTATTTTACATTACCATTTAGGAATGGTGGGGGGGTCGGAGAGCAGAAAGTAGTGATTGCAAATAGTCTGATTATCTTGACAACCACCGTGCAGCCTCTTAAGTGTGACACTCCTGCAAACCTCTTTAACAGCCCCATGAAATTCGGGAACATCACTTGGTTCCACTACCTACAGGGAAATACAATTCTCGTCAGGAGTTACCTGCGGCTGATGCAGCTGACAAATGTTCTCTAATCAAGTCTAGAAGCATCTCAGACAGGTGTGCCTCCCTCCCCCCAGCCTGGGAAATCACCCTGAATAATTCATTATCTAATATGTTTCTCTAAGCCAATCTACCTGTGGTTTGAAAAATAAAATCCCGTTGTGCCACTTTTCGTGTGGAAACAGAGAAGCTTTAGGCTGCTCATTAGAAACGGTACATAATTCCTTTCCCTTTTTTGCTATTGAAAAACTTACATTAGGATCATATAGATTCTGCCACTCTAGCCAACTTCATCGCTGACTTTTACATCATACTCTTGATCTTTTCTGCATTTCAGAATAATCTTCCCAGGGAATTCCATCCCGTTTCTTAATCAGCATCCCCTTCTGAACCCAGCGTAGACACAGGCATGAATGCACTTGTTCTGCAGGCCCGGGAGAAATGACCCCTCAGATCCCCAGGATGAGTAAGCTCAGGTCTCCTTCCAGTTCAGTTTCTCTGTTTCTACCTACAGGCTCACAGCCCACAGTGGCAGCTGGGATGCTGGTTTACTTAACCATCTGGGTCTCAAAGGAGTGTGGTCACGTCGTATGCCCTTATGTTTCTACAACCCACACTGTTTCCTTTCACCTGTGATCTGCAAGTGGTAGTATGTTGTCGGGGTCTGATGCCCCAACATAAACTACTTTTCCCTCTCTGGACCAGCGTGGAGGCGCAGGAATAATTGAGACCCAGTTCACACAGCAATATGGGAAGGGAGTCTCATGCTTTATTCAAATCCTGAAGATCACCCGCGTTTATTTTCCAAACACCTTTTATTCCCCAAGGTAAACTAAGGTAGAAGTTTATTATCTCTTTTTGGGAGGGTGGGGAAATAGCAGGACTATAGTCCTGCACAGTCACTAGATTGGAATGCACACCTCTTCTTGAGCAATCTACATAATTACAAAAGAAAAGGAGCAGTAAGTCCTGAGCCTTTACCAGGGTAGCAGCAGCCTGTCTGGCAAGATAGTGACTGCTTTAAATACCCACCATGGCCCAAGAGCATGGCTGTCACACCATGTAGAAATATGGGCCTACAGTGTGTGCCTGAGGAATTTGCTAAGATACAGACACTGGACTCGGTCATATTCTTTCCAACAGCCCTGGGGAAGCTCAGATTAGGGGTATTTGTAGCAAGTGTCAAGGTGATACTGAGGCTGATGGTCTGGGATCACACTCTGGAGAAATCCCAAGTCCTGTTGTTACCTAAAAATGCCTAAGGGATAAAGAAACCTGAATTTCCCTTCCCTACGGTTGACACTCAGTGAATCTCTGTTCACAAGCTGTCTGGGTGTGTTTATATAAGTAGGCATGTTGAAATTTGGAGCTCTTCAAGAGCAAAGACCCTGCTTCAGTGTCTTCAGCGTAGTTAGGAACTCAAAGAAGATGGTTAATGCAGCTGAATATTATTCACTACAGTAGATTCTGGAATTCTCAGAATTGTTATTGATAGATTTGGCTATTCAGAAGGAACTGAACAAAACTCTGTGTGTGTGTGTGTGTGTGTGTGTGTGTGTGTGTGTGTACATGTGGAGTTGTGCATGTAGATGTCAGAGATCAACCCTGAGTGTTATTACTAAAGACCCACCCACTTTGATGTTTGAGACAGGATCTCTCATTAGGACCTAGGACTCATTGATTAGGTTAGAATGGTTAGTCCTACACCCCAAAGGTTTCACAACCTCCAAAACAATGCCTCTAGCTAGAAGCCAAATGTTCAAACACATGAACCTGAGGGGACATTTTACACTCTGCTTCCTGATTCTAGACACATGTGAGCATCTGCCTCACACTTCTGCCACCATGGCTTCTCCACCACAAAACCCTTGGACCTTGAGCCAAAATCATCCCTCCTTACTGAAACTGCCTCTTCCGGGTATTTTGTTATGGCAGCAAAGTAACTAATACAGGTTATAAATAAATACTGGTGATCTTAGAAAGAATTCTAGGTGACATACACAGTTGAGGACTGTTGTGATATTAAAGTCATCATCCCTTTTTGTGTCAATGTAGATAAAACAGACAGTGGCCACGTCTCAAACTCAGCCATACTGCATTACTTTCACAGGCTGAAATCATGTGATGTCCACCACTTGCTGCAAAATCCAAATTACAAAATCCAAAACTTTCTGAATGCCAACATGGGGTCACAAGTAGAAAATTCCATACTATAAAACTTTATGTCAAGAACAAAGTGATTTCAAATATAATCATAGTATCTATGGTACAGTACAGTATGGACTTTGAACATCCTCTGAAGGCCCAAGAGTTAAAAGTTTGTCCCTGTTGGGAGATGGTAAGACCACTAAAAGATAAGGCTTAGTGAGAAGTCTTTCAGGAATTGCAAGACCACAAACCCATCCTCTGTTCACTCGCTGACCTCCCCAACATGCTCCAACCCATAGCATGATACCTTACCAAATAAGCATGGGCTGCAACCTCTAAAACTATGGCTCAAAATTAAAGTTTCCTCTCTGTTTTTTTTAATTTTATTGATTTTTATTGATCTCCACATTTTTCTCTTCTCCCCTCTCTGCATCTCCCCTCCCCTTAGACCCACTCCCAAGGTCCGATGCTCCCAATTTACTCAGGAGATCTTGTCTTTTTCTATTACCCATTTAGATTAGATCTATGTATGTCTTTCTAAGGGTCCTCATTGTTGTCTAAGTTCTCTGGGGTTGTGATTTGTAGGCTGATTTTCTTTGCTTTCTGTTTAAAAACCACTTTATGAGTGACTCCATGTGATAATTGTCTTTCTGGGTCTGAGTTACCTCACTCAAATTATGTTTTCTAGCTCCATCCATTTGCCTGCGTAATTCAAGATGTCGTTATTTTTTCTGCCGTGTAGTACTCCATTGTGTAAATGTACCACATTTTCCTTATCCATTCTTCAGTCCAAGGGCATTTAGGTTGTTTCCAGGTTCTGGATATGACAAACAATGTTGCTATGAATATAATTGAGCACATGTCCTTGTGATACAATTGAATATCCTTTAGATATATACCCAAAAGTGGTGTTACTGGCTATTGATGAAGATTGTTTTCTAATTTTCGGAGAAATCACTACACTGATATGTAAAGAGGCTGTACCAGCTTGCACTCCCACCAGCAATTCAGGAGTGTTCCTTTTACCCCACAACCTCTCCAGCATAAGTTGTCATCAGTGTTTTTGATCTTGGCCATTTTTACAGGTGTAAGATGGAATCTTGGAGTTGCTTTGATTTGCTTTTCTCTGATGACTAAGAATGTCTATCAGCCATTTTAGATTCCTCTGTTGAGAGTTCTCTGTTTAGGTCTATACTCCATTTTTTTATTGGATTATTTGTTCTTCTGATGACCAATTTCTTGAGTTCTTTGTATATTTTGGAGATCAGACCTCTGTCTGATGTGGGGTTGGTGAAGGTTGTCGTTTGTCTTGTTGACCGTGTCCTTTGTTTTACAGAAGCTTTTTAGTTTCAGGAGGTCCCATTAATTAATTGTTTCTTTCAGTGTCTGTGCTGCTGGGGTTGTATTTAGGAAGTGGTCTCCTGTGCCAATGCATTCAAGTGTACTTCCCACATTCTCTTCCATGAGATTCATGTGGCTGGCTTTATGTTGAGGTCTTTGACTCATCTGGACTTGAGTTTTGTGCATGGTGATAGATGTGGATCTATTTTCATTCTTCTACATGCTGATATCCAGTTACACCAGAACCATTTGTTAAATATGCTTTCCTTTTTCCATTTGATAATTTTTGCTTCTTTGTCCAAAACAGGTGTTGGAAGGAGTGTAGATTAGTATCTGGGTCTTTGATTCGGTTCCATTGTTCCTCCTGTCTATTTTTTATGCCAATACGAGACTGTTTTCAGTACTGTAGCTCTGTAGTAGAGTTTGAAGTTAGAGATTGTGATGCCTCCAGAAGTTCTTTTATTGTACAGGATTGTTTTGACTATCCTGAGTTTTTTTGCTTTTCCATATGAAGTTGAGTACCATTCTTTTGAGTCTGTGAAGAATTTTGCTGGGATTTTGATGGGCACTGCATTGAATCTATAGATTGCTTTTGGTAAGATTGCCATTTTTACTAAGTTAATTCTCCCTACCCAAGATCATGGGAGAGCTTTCCACTTTCTGGTGTCTTCTTCAATTTCTTTCTTCAAAGATTTAAAGTTCTTGTCATACAAGTCTTTTACTTGTTTGGTTAGAGTTACTCTGAGACATGTTATACTATTTATGGCTATTGTGCAAGGTGATGTTTCTCATCCCATTTATCATCTGTGTAAAGGTGGGTTACTGATTTTTTTTAGTTAATCTTGTTTTCTGCTACATTACTGAAAGTGTTTATGAGCTGTAGAAGTTCCTTGGTAGAATTTTTGGGATCACTTGTAAACTATCATATCATTAACAAATAGTAAGAGTTTGACTTCTTCTTTTCCAATTAGTATCCCCTTGATCTCCCTTTGGTGTCTTATTGCTCTAGCTAGGACCTAAAGAACTATATTGAATAGATATGGAGAGAGTGGACAGCCTTGTCTTGTTCCTGATTTCAGTGGAATCACTGGGAGTTTCTCTTTATTTAGTTTGATGTTGGCTGTAGGCTTGCTGTATATTGCCTTTATTATGTTTAGGTATGTTCCTTGTATCCCTGCTCTCTCCAAGACCTTTATCATGAAGGGATGTTGTATTTTCTCAAAAGCTTTTTCAGCATCTAATAAGATGATATGTGATTTTTATTTTCAAGTTTGTTTATATATATGGTGGATTATATTGACAGATTTTCGTATGTTGAATAATCCCAGCATTACTGGGATAAAGCCTACTTGATCATGGTGGATGATGGTTCTGATGTGTTCTTGGATTCGATTTGCCAGTAATTTATTATTTTTGCATCAATGTTCATGAATGAGATTCGTCTGTAATTCTCTTTCTTAGTAAGTCTTTATGTAGTTTGGGTATCAGGGTAATTGTAGCCTCATAAAGAGTTTGGCAATGTTCCTTCTGTTTCCATTGTGTGGAAAAAATCGAGGAGTATTGGTATTAGTTCTTCTTTGAAAAACTTGTAGAATTCTGAGCTGAAGTCATCTGGTCCTGGGCTTTTTTTTTTGGTTGGGAGGCTTTTGATGACTGTTTCTATTTCTTCAACAGTCATAGGTCTGTAATTTGTATATCTGGTCTTGATTTAATTTTGGAAAGTGATATTTATCCAGAAAGTTGTCCATTTTCTTTAAGTTTTCCAATTTTGTGAAATACAGGTTTTCAAAATATGACCTGATTATTCTCTGTATTCTCCTCCCCATCTGTTGTTCTGTCTACTTTTTTCTTCCTGATTTTGTTAATTTGGATATTCTCTCTACCTTTTGGTTAGTTTAGGTAAAGGTTTATCTATTTTGTTGATTTTCTCAAAGAATCAACTTTTTGTCTCATTGATTTTTTGTATTCTTTCTTGTTTCTATTTTATTGATTTCAGTTCTCAATTTGATTATTTCCTCCCCTCTAGTTCTCTTAGGTGAGTTTGCTTCTTTTTGCTCTAAAGTTTTCAAATGTTCTGTTAATTCGTTAGTATGGGAATTTCCAGTTTCTTTATGTAGGCATTTAATGCTATGAACTTTCCTCTTAACACTGCTTTCATTGTGTCCCATAAATTTGGGTATGTTGTGTGGTCATTTTCATTGAATTTTAGGAAGTTTTTAATTTCTCCCTTTATTTCTTCCTTGACCCATTGATGATTCAGGTGAGCATTGTTTGATTTCCATGTGTTTGTAGGCTTTCTGGAGTTAGTGTTGCTGTTGAAGTCTAGTTTTAAGTCACAGTGATCTGATAAGATACATGTGGTTATTCCAATTTCTTATATATGTTGAGGTTTGTTTGGTTACCGAGTATGTGGTCAGTTTTTGAGAAGGTTCCATAAGGTGCTGAGAAGAAGGTATATTCTTTTATGTTTGGGTGGAATATTCTATAGATGTCTGTTAAGTCTGTCTGAGTCATAACATCTGTTAGTTCCCTTATTTCTCTGTTCATTTTTTGTCTGACTGACATGTCCAGTGGTAAGAGTGGAGTGTAGAAGTCTCCCCTATTAGTGTGTGAGGTTTAATGTATGGTTTAAACTTTAGAAGTGTTCATTTTACATATGAGGGGTGCCCTTGTATTGGGGGCATAGATTTTCATTATTGAGATTTCCTCTTGATCAATTTTTCCTGTGACTAATATGAAATGTCTTTCTTTGTCTCTTTTGATTGATCTTAGTTTGAAGTCTATTTTGTTAGATATTAGGATAGCTATACCAGCTTGTTTCTTATGTCCATTTGATTAGAAAATATTTTCCCAACCCTTTACTCTGAGGCGATATCTGTCTTTGAGGTTGAGGTGTGTTTCTTGTATGCAGCAGAAGGATGGATTCTGTTTTTGTATACAATTTGTTAGCCTGTGTCTTTTTAGAGATGAGTTGAGTCAATTTATATTAGTGGATATTAATGCCCAGTGATTGCTATCTCCTGTTAATTTGGTTTTTGTTGGTGGTGAAGTTATTTTGTGTGTTTTTCCCTTTTTTGGGATTTGCTGCTGTGAGATCATCAATTGTCTATGTTTTTGTTGATGTGGTCAACTTCCTTGGGTTGAAGTTTTCCTTCTAGTATTTTGTGTAGGACTGGGTTTGTGGCTAGTATTAATTAAAACTGGATTTGTCATGGAATATCTTCCTTTATCCTTCTATGGTGATTGAAGGTTTTTCTGGGTATAATAGTCTAGGCTGGCATTCGAGGTCTCTTAATGTCTGCATAACACTTGACCACAACCTTCTGGCTTTCATTGTCTCCATTGAGAAGTCAGGTGTAATTCTTATAGGTCTGCCTTTATATGTTACTTGGCCTTTTTTCTTTGCAGCTCTTAATATTCTTTCTTTATTCTGTATGCTCAGTGTTTTGATTATTATGTGATGAGAGGACTTTTGGATTTTTTTTTTGATCCAGTTTGTTTGGTGTTCTGTATGCTTCTTATATCTTCATAGGTATATCTTTCTTTAGGTTGGGAAAGTTTTCTTCTATGATTTTGTTAAATATATTTCTGTGCTTTTGAGTTGAACTTATCCTTCTTCTATACCTATTATTCTTAGGTTTGGTCTTTTCATGGTGTCCCATATTTCCTGGATATTTTTGGTTAAGCTTTTGTTAGATTTAATGTTTTCTTTGACAGATGAGTCTATTTCCTCTATTGTATCTTCAACACTTGAGATTCTCTCTTCCATCTCTTATCTTCTGCAGTTTATGCTTGCATTTGTGGTTCCTGATCGTTTTCTCATGATTTCTGTTTCTATCATTCCCTTGGCTTGTGTTTTCTTTATTGTCTCTATTTCAGTTTTTTTTTTCAGGTTTTGAATAGTTTCTTTAATATGTTTGATTTCTTTTTCTTGGTTTTTTTTAAGAGATTTGCTGATGTCTTCCAATTTTTTGTTTGTCTTTTCCTCCATTTCTTTGAGGGAATTTTTCATTTGCTCTTTAAAAGTTTCAAACATTCTCCTGAAGTTATTTTTTAAGTCATTTTCTTCTGCTTTATCGATGTTTGGTTGTTCAAGTCTTGCTGTTGTAGGGTCGCTAGGTTTTACTGGTGAAATGTTACTCTTTGTGGTGCTGTGTGTGTTCTTACCTTGACTACTCATCTTTTCCTCTAATTGGTGTGGTTGGGGCTGTCTGTGATTCTGGTGATTAATCTTCTAGGTGCCAATGAATCCAAGACTCAGATGTTTGTTCCTCATGGTACAATCATTGCCACAGTTCTAATTACCCCGTGGGTTACTCCATGTTCCTGGAGGTCACTCAGAGCTACTGGGCTTTGCTCTGCTCGTGTGGAGTTTGCTATCTCAGGCCTGCTCTGGCCTAGGTTGTCAGCTCAGACATGATTCTGTAATTTTAAATGTCTCTGGTCTGGACCTGCAGAGGTCCCTGGCTTGAGGTTTATCCTGCTCCTGTGGAGCCCACTGCCTCAGGACTGCTCTGGCCTAGGTCACTGCCCCAGTCCTGCCTCCACAACTGACCTTGGTCTGGACCTGCTTCTGCTCCCATGGAGTTCACTATCCCAGGCCCATTCAGGCCCAGGTTGCTGACTCAATCCTGCTCTTTTGGAGTTTGCTGTCTCAGAGCTGCTCTGGCCTAGATCACTGGTTTAGTCTTGCTCCTGCATGACTGCAGGCTCTCTCTGGGACAGAAAGCTGAGATCGCAGGTAGCAGGTGGAGTTAATTGGAGGCTATGGTTCCCTGGGCAGGGACAGGTTGAGCATGCAGCCACGGAGGCTGCCCAGGCTGCCTGGCTCCCTCCTCCCCAGTTGCACTCTAAAGTTTCCTTTTTGTTAGTTGATTGTTTGGGGTATTTTGTTATAGTGGTAGAAGTACACATGAAGTCAGTGAATTTTGTTTAGACTTGGTTCTAATCCCAAAACATTTCATTGTGTGTATATAACTATTCCAAACTATAAGAAAGAAACAAAATCTGAAAAACTGCTTGTCTCAAGCATTTTAGGCATAGGGAACAACTTTCATTAGTGTCTATTGAGAAAGCAATTTAACCTTTTTAATTTGTTTCATCATCCATAGATGAGAATAAAATACCTAATACCTTTAGTAATTCCTGAATAACTGAATACAGAGCATTCATTGAGTCAATCCTTACTCTTTCATTTATTATGTCATTAGCACACTTGACAAATATTTATTGATCACCTGCCACATGCCGAGCACCATTATAGACAATGTAAAGAAAATCTTGATCAAAGCAATTATCACAATAGTGCAGCTCATTCTTGTCCTCACAGCACTTGTTTGGAAACATAGCTTACCACCACTGATATCTGAGCAGGAGATAAAGATGGTTACTTGTGCAAAATGAAAAGGTAGGACAGAAGACAACATGTTTTGTTTACTTCAGGAGAGTGCTCAGACTAGTCCATGAGTCTATAGTTATGATGAATATGTCAATGCAGCATTATCACAAATTCAAAGATTCAAATACATATTTTCCTTCTCTGATCATAAGCCAAAGGGATAATATATCTATGGAAACAAGGCTTCAGAAGGGGTTTTGAAGATCAATGAACAAGCGCCCTCATTCATTGTTTAGCTGAGAGCATCAGCCTTCTGTCACCCCCCTGACCCTTTCAGAACAGGAATGTCATGATTTTCAATGGTGAGTCCTCCATAGTGCTTAATCAATACCTACAGTGCTTGCAGGTGTAAGGCAATGAATGCAACCTGCACAAATAAGAGTCAACAGCAATCTTTGCCCAAGGACTGAGCTTTGAATATCAGGTAACCAAATGGGCAGCTTCTCAATATGGTGTTTGAAAGCATGACTAAAGTCTATAATTATCTCTCTCCTCTCGAATAACACCATACATAAGCATCATAAAGGATTAAATAAATTTTATAACAAATAAGTCTCTTTTCACTGTAAATTAATAAATTTCCTTTTCACATTATTTTAGCTATCTGGGTCCTTAGCCTTTACTTAATGACGATGCACTTGATTAAATAAAATGAAAGAAAAATGAAAGTTCTTTCAGACATTAAAATGAGTAATGAGTTTAGACTTAATCCAAAAGCAATTTGACTTTAAACATTCATATGAAATTAAATGAGCCATTGAATTTGCTATATAAGCAAGCATTAATCTTATCAAGCTATAAAAACTAGAAAGCTATACAGTCACCCATTAATTTCAGAGCCTAATACAAGGTCTGTTTAATGCCTACACTCCATTAAAAAGTCTTATGCCACAATATAAGTGCTTTTTCATAAAAGTTTAAACCCCCATTCATTTTTTCACTGCTCCACTCATGTGATAATCTCCTCTGACAAGATTATGGCTGCAAATCCGAGTACAGTCTGTAATGTCATGTGAAACAAATTTTGCTCAGGCGAACTTCCATCAAAAAATAAAATAAAAAAAAGGGGGTATTTATATCATTGGCAGGATCATGTACATAAATCACATGGCCCACTCCTCCTCTACCCAAGGGTGTTTCCCTTGGAGAAGGCGCTTTTACATTTCTCCCACTAAGTAGATAGACACCACTGTCGCTCGGAAGCAAAATTCTTTCATAGAATCACACGGGACAAAAGCACTATTCTAGGACAAATGAACTGTATGCTATAAGCAGATACACAGTTCAAGGTTGAAATCAAATCACATGATCATTTTGCTCATTTAAAATACTCATAAAAAACTGAATCATAAGGTTTTTTTGGAAAATTTTTATTATTTTATTTTTATTTATTTATTCTTTTCTCATACAATACATCCTAACTGCAGCCTTCTCTGCCTCCCCTTCCTAATCTCCCTCCACACCTCCCCTCTCTCCCAGATCCACTGTTCCTCTGTTTATCTTCTGAAAAGATCAGGCCTCTGAGGGAGGAATATCAACTAGGCATAACAACCACAACCCAGTAGTAGGAAATGGGTCCCAGGAGCAGGCAAAAGAGTTGAAGACCCCCCCCCAGTCCCATTGTTAGGAGTTCAAGAAAACCGCCAAGCTAAGCAACCACAACATGTATCCAAAGGGCCTGGTGTAGACCTAGTTAGTTGATTTTATATGCTTTCTTGTAATATTCTTGACCCCCTCTTGCTCCCAAAATCTTTCCACCCCCTTTCCCTTAGGAGTCCCTGAGCTCGGCCTAATGTTTTGCTATGGCTCTCTGTATCTGTTCCTATAAGCTGCTGAAGGAAACCTCTCTGGTGACAACTGGGTTAGGCACCAATCCTATGAGTATAGCAGAATATCATTTGGAATAATTTCATTGGCTTTCTTTGTCAGTTGTGTTTGATTCTACCCTAGGTCGCTAAGGCTTGTGGCATCCAGACACTGGCCATCTAGGCAGTATGGTGCTGTTTGGTATGTATCATCACACTTTCCTCGTGAGATCACAGTTAAAGAAGGCGTGTAAGAGTAGTAGCATTTTGTAAGTTATTGTATAGATACACATACAAAGTTTAAGTGAGGTATTACCATCTGGGTTGATAACGCTCCTTCTGAGAGCCAAAGACCACTTAACAAAAACCCCAACACCAAGTATAAGAAGCCCTATTTTGAGTTGTTTGTCAGGGTTGCTCAAAAAACTCCCAAAACATACAGGCTGTTGTTATTACCTTTGGTTGACCCCTAGAGGTGAAAGGTAAGTACCTATTGCCAAAGACACTATGCACTTCAGACATGGGGCCCAGTGGCTCCTGAGCTGGAACTGACCTACAGGTCTCCTTTCTGGGGACTAACTAACTAACTTTAATGAGAAGACACCATGCAAGTTTTCAAGGAATAAAGCAAACAACCCTCATACCCAGCTGTGATGCTATGAACCACAACAACCAGCATGGCGTGATAACCACAAAGGTACAGAAGTGGCAAGCATACCTTGGTGACATCCAACAGCTCTCTAGCTGGATTTTAAGGCCTGCCCAAAAAGAGGGAAATCATGGCTGGTACTGGAAACCTAGGCAACTTCTGGGACCAGTGAAGTCAAGAATCTTGGAGGATAGCCTACAACCACCGCTTTACTAAACCAGTATAATCCCTAACTACATTCTAAATATTTATCCTTAGACTTATAGATAAGCATAGTCTTTATCTCTCATCAAGGAAACTTCTCTTTGCAGCAGATGGAAACCAATGCAGAAAACCACAACCAATCAAGATGCAGAGCTGTGGAGGCCAGTCCCAACAGAAACATCTATAATGCACCTCCCAAACTTAAGGCTCGGGGATTACTGTGAAAGAAGGGACAAAAACATTACAAGAGTCAGAGGATCAGGGAGTTTTCTGTGAGTCTGTGTCTCCTAGGAAAATCAGAAGTGTACCAAAGTCAAGTCATATCAATATGACAGGGAGAAAGTCTTCCCCAGGGAAGAGCACACCGATTAGTCATTCAATATCAAATGATCAGCCCTGAAAATACATATACAAGCAATATTGTACAAACTGAGAGGGTTGTATATGTGTGTTGAATGTGTGTATATACATTCATATGTATATATGTGTTTGCGTGTATATATGTATACACATATGTATTTGTGCATGTATGTATATATGTGGATATATATGTATATGTGCATATATGTATATATGTGGATATATACATGTGTGTGTAACAATAATTAATGAAAAAGAGGTCATGAATTTGAAAGAACAAGGAGGGTTTGAAGGGAGGAAAGGGAAGGGGAAATGATATAATAATATTAATCTCAAAAATAAAAGACATTTTTCTTTTCTTTTTTTCTTTTTATTTGTTCTTCTTTTAGTACATCACAATGGCAGACTCCCCCACTCCACTTTTTCCAGCCCCTCCCCATTTCCCATGTCCTCCAGATCCACTGTTCCTGTGTTTCCCTTCAGAAAAGCACAGGCTTCCGGGGGATATCAACCAAACACAGCATAACAATATGCAATAAGACTAGGCACAAGCCCTCAATCAAGACTGGACAAGGCAACTCAGTAGAAGGAAAAGGGTCTTAAAAGCAGGCAAAAGAGTCAGAGACAACCCCTACTCCCACTGTTAAGAGTCCTACAGATACCCCAAGCTGAACACCCACAGCATATATGTAGAGGACCTGGTGCCAACCCATGTAGGCTCCATGATTGCACTTCAGTCACTGTGAGCCGCTATGAGCCCTGCTTAGTTGATTCTATAGACCATGTTCTCCCAGCGTCCTTGATCCCTCTAAGGTCTACAATCCTTCCTCCCCCTCTTCTGCAGGGTTCTCTGAGCTCCGCCCAATGTTTGGCTTTGAGTCTGTACATCTGCTCCCATCAGCGGCAAAGGAAGCCTCTCTGGTGGCGATTGGGATAAGCACCCATTCTGTGTCTCTGGGCCATCCAGCTTCCAGTTCCTAGTCACCTAGGTAATGTCAGGCATGAGCTACCTCTTCCAGTGTGGGCCTCAAGTTGGACTAGTCATTGGTTGGTTCTCCTGCAGACTCTGAGCCACCATTGCCCCAGCACATCTTACAGGACAGATTGTAGGTCAAAGGTTTTGTGGCTAGGTTGGTGTCCCAGCCCCATCACTGGCAGCCTTGTCTGGTTACAGAAGATGGCCAGTTGAGGTTCCATAATTTCCATTACTAGGAGTCCTTGCTATTACTCCTTTGGTCTCTGGTTTCTTTAAGGGACAAGCCACGCCCACTCCCAGCGACCTCTGACCTCTCGTTGCCATCTTTAATCTCTTTCTGTTTTCTCTCTTGGCACGTGCACACATGTCTCTTCTGTGTCTCTCTGTCTCTCTGTCTCTCTCTCTCTCTGTCTCTCTGTCTCTTTCTCTTTCTCTCCCTCTCCTTCTCCCTCTCCCTTTCTCTCTCTGCCCCCTCCCTTTCTCCTCCATAACCCTCTGAATAAGTATTTCAATCTCACTCTACATGCAGTGTCTATCCAGTCTCTGTCTCCTGCCCGCCTTCCATGTGTCTGCTTGCTGCACTGGCTGCTCCCAGAGCCCGCACTGCCTGCCGTCTCTCTCCCGGGATGCGGGAACTGCCCGGGGATCTTGGGCAGGGTGCTCAGGGGGCATGCCAGCATTTTTTAAAGAATATTACTTGCTAAGGTCACTCTCACAGGTTCCAGGAAGTTTCTACTTCCCTACGTTTCTACATCGTCCTCTAAATGCCCCCAATTCCAGTTGTATGTCTGTCTATCCCTCCGTACCCTACCTGATCCCTACTGTTCCCATCCTCACCTGCTCCCAGTCCACTTGCAGAATCTATTCTCTTTCCCTTTTTCAGGGAGATCCATGCACCCTCTTTGTTCCTTAGTCACTCTGGGTCTGTGGACTGTAGCATGATTATCCTTTTCTTAATAACTAATATTTACTTATAAGTGAGTACGTATCCTATTTAAAGAGACATGGCTTTTTTTAAAAAGAGTATTAGTGTTTTCTTCATTGCCTTGTAACATAGTAAACTAGGGGCAATTTCAGTTTGAATTTAATGCTGAACGCAATTTTATCTTCATGATATCAGCATTCAAAGTGCAAAATTTGGCAAACCATGAGGGCCACTTTCAATTTTATTATATGCCATTGCAACCTGGAGAGGGAAGCAAAAAAGTAAAGTTTATCAGGAATACAGTCAAAGTAGATCACTGTGGTACCTGTCCAGAATCCTAGCATGTGAGATGTGAAAACTCAAAGATCAGAAGTTCAAGGTCATCCTTGGCTACATGATAAGTTTCAAAAAAAAAAAACATATTTTGACATGAACTTACAGTACTTATAATTTCATTGTATTTAGATTAGGCCAAGAAATTACTTCCTTCACTTATCTTAAATCCCTGTCAATCAATATTTGTTCTTATTATTTAAAGACTAGCTAATAATTCATTAGCAGCTTAATATTTGGTATTTGAAAGTTATAGGAATAAATTTAAATAATGAAGTTTATTATTAATGAGAAAGATTTCGTGGTGTCAGAAGCAAACCATTGCAGACATTTTTTTTTAATAAAGCATAGCTTCCAATACAAACTTATTCATCCCCAGGCTGCCACTCAAGAGTTCCAGCATCTGGCTCCAAAGCATGGGATGTGGGTTTGGCATTGTTTTCTGTGCAGTGTGACTCCACCTCTTTGTTAACTTTCTCTCCCAGCATAGTGCCAAAACATGGCAGCCGCTCAAGGCCTGCTACCACTACCAGAGTGGCTTAAGCAAGTCCCAGTACCACCTTGTCCAGCAGAGTACAAGTCCCTAGAGGGGCATGTCGGAAGCTTTTATTTCTTTGTACTCCCCATAAGATGTAGTAAAGCTACTTTTCGCAAGTTGACATTATTTATAGACACTCAATCACAGGTACCTTGACATTAGGGGTCCTCCTCAAGAACAAAAAGAAGGCACATGGCTCTCCATTTTGAAATTGAGAAAATAGGAGTTTAAGAGTCGAAGTCTTAAATATAAGGAAGAGTTGAACACGAAATAGACATTTAGCTGTGATGTCTGTCCATGTTGTCCTGACAGAAAGTCACCTTCTAACATAAGAACTGAGCCCTGTGGTGTATTAAAGAAGCCCGTCCTTGGTGAGCATCAGTGGGGTCCCCAGGATATTCATTATCCTGATACTAGCAATCATTTCTTTGTAAATTAGCCAGAGTTGCCTCTCCTCACCTGTAACCAGGACTCTGAGTGAAGGTTGTCTCTTCCGTCCTTCCCTTCCCTGTCTTCCCAGCTGGGGCTGTGATGGGCCACACTGCGTGCCTTGTCGCGTTCCAGAGATCAAATGACCCAACAGAGATAGACTTGCCCGCACTGTCCAAATTGACCTGAATTTAGTCCTCCACAGCAATTTGTTCTTTCTTCTTAGCATTCTCAGGGAACACTAAAAGGGAGTTTATTTCTAGGAAACCTCCTACTGTTTGCAAAAGTGGAAATTGTTTGTTCTTACAGAGAGCAAGCAAGATCATTTATATGAAAATGACTAAGCGTTGCCCGGCGTTTTAGAAACAGACGAAATCATTGTTTTTTCTTTACTCTTAAGAGAAAAAGAACGAGGGCTGGGGAGACGGCTTGATGGGTTAAGCGCTTGCCCCGCAAGCCTGATGACCTGAGTTTGGATCCCCAGAACCCGCATGAAAGGAAGATTCAGTAGCACAGGCATCCATGATCCCAGTGCCCTCATGGGAAGATGGGAGGCAGATGCAGGAAAATCCCTGGAAGCTCACAGGACCGGCAGAGACCAAGAGACCATGTCCCAAGCAAGGCAGAAGATGAGGACTACCACCTTTCCCCTCCAAGGGCATCATGATACACATGCCTCCCACACACATGCTCACACACAAGAATGATCACATTCAAAACTTTACGATAATTATTGACCATTCAAAGTCATAGAAAATTTATTTGAGTATTTTATATGTGAATATATAATCAAAATGCATCAAAAAAGAGGCAGCGCATATTGATAAGCATATGGGAATGATACCATAGCTCCCATCTCCAGGCAGAGCAATTGCACAATAGCCCAAGCACAAGCAAGTGCACGCAAACTCACAATGAGAAAGCAAAATTGGCCAAGACAACCTGTCAGCGGGCGAAAAGCATACTGATGACACACACTCCTAGCCAATCACAACATGCCAGCCGTGACCACCAGTTTCAAAAGCACCAACCAGAAATGTTTGTGCGGCAGCTTAATTTCCCTAGTCCCATAAAACCCCCAACCTGTTTACAACAATGAGCTTCTGTATTGGAATCTCCCAGAGTCTAAGCCGTTGCCTCCATGTTTTCTCACCCCCTTCCCCCCGTCCTGCATGGCAGGCAGCAGCAGCAACAAATCCACAAAAACTACACCAACTTATATTCCTTGATCATCTATCCCCTTATTTATGAGCTATAGATGATTTCATCTACTTCTCAATAACATGTGGGATTAAACTACACAATGCATGTAAACACTGCTTATGGACTCTAGCATAATGTATAGATCATCATGGTTGTCATCAACTTAATATTTATTGAGATATTACTACAGGAAGAGCTGGCCACCACATGCACAAACACACACAAACATACGTACCCATGAATGTTCATTCACTAAAAATTTACATCCTGAAGACACTACTAAGACAATTATACTGCTAACAGTTTTTCTCCTGACAAAATTCGCAGCAAGACATATTGCCAGAAATGAACTTCTTCTTTATTAAATAACCACAGACCTGTATTGCTGAGACTCCAGTGGAATCAACAGAGCCATATTAACCTCAATCCTCGTTAGAAGCATGCCTACAGACCACCTGAGAAAGGGACACACCCAGCCAAGAACTCATCCACTGTTAACCACTGTGCAGGAAGTTATTACAGCAGCACCCACTCCCATGATCCCATGGGTCTGTGCATGACGTAAGTCAGTGGAAGGCCAATAGACGTAGCTTAGTGGGCAGAGTGCTTGTCTGTCCTGCACTAAGCTGTGATTTTGACGCTCAGAGCCTGAAAAGCTGAGTATGGCGGTACACACTTGCAATCGCAGCACTTGAAACACAGAATAAGATTTTCCTCTGCTGCTCAGGCTTGTATATCATCCCAAGTCAAGATAACCCACTGAAGGTACTACCTTTGCCAGACTGTAACAATCAAGCCTGCTCTGGGCCCACACGAGACCAACCCTATCAAGTCAAGGAAGGAGAATGGACGCATGAGGTCCTACCCTCTACTGTAGAACTATTGGCTATTGATAGAACCTCGGAGAGACAGAACCACTGTCCTTAGCTATGTTCCCGTGGCTGGATCCTCCAAGCTCCCGTGAATAGCTCCAAACTCATTGTAACGTAGACTGCTCTGGCTGATGTCAATGAGTCACAGAACAAAATGAATAGACGTGAATGTGAGACAGAGGGTAAGAAAGGGGAGATAGAGAAGTGGGGGGTGAGAGTGGTCAGCACACATCACAAACACATGCAAAATTTAATTAATAAAAAGGAAATGTGTGTGTGTGTGTGTGTGTGTGTGTGTGTGTGTGTGAGAGAGAGAGAGAGGGGGGGGTAGGAGATTTGCTAGCGAATAGAATGACCACACCTGATAAAATTTTACCTACTGATTCTCGGCTATGATAAGATGAACATTCCCTTCTTCAGTGTACACCAGATAAGGGACTTCTGGAAGAGCATGGCCTCTGGGAAAATGTATTTTCAATCAATACAGCTTAAGCAGTACAGTCCTTGAAGGAAACTCATTAAACTTAACAGGTTTAGGGTAAAACAGCTTTCTTAAACATGGAAAATTAAAACTAAATAATAGGGCAAA
Organism: Myodes glareolus; assembly: GCF_982192425.1. Classification (NCBI taxonomy): domain Eukaryota; kingdom Metazoa; phylum Chordata; class Mammalia; order Rodentia; family Cricetidae; genus Myodes; species Myodes glareolus. Next base: position 25,557,499 of record NC_142047.1, on the reverse strand, counting down.
ACCACAAGAAAAAGTAGACATTTTTCATTAATCTTCCTTAAGGGCATCATAAATTATGTATTTTTTAAATAAAATTATTAAAATTACTTTTTTGGCAAGTCCTTCTTAAATTCTCAGGTTAAAGGTATTCTACATGAAAATTGCCATAAATTATAGGTGGATGGGAATGAAAGTTCCCGTGAATTACTGCACAGCAGACCGATGGCAGATGACGATGATGTATTTCAAAAGGTGGGAAATGATTTTCGGTGTCTTCACCACACAGACTGGGGAAAATGTTGTGAAATTCTATGTTGTGTTTAACCTGGTTTAAGTGTTATACAGTGTACACAAGTATTGAAGCATTGCATGCTGCTGCATAAATACCCACCATCATTATGCTGCTAATCACCTGAGAAATAAATTTAATTTAAAAAATGAAGAGAAGCCGGGCAGTGGTGGTGCCCGCCCTTAATCCCAGCACTCAGAAGGCAGAGGCAGGCGGATCTCTGTGAGTTCGAGGCCAGCCTGGTGTACTGTAGGAGGAAGGGTCACTTGTTCATCCCGGCTGCCCAGTCACGAAATAATCACACAGAAACCATATTATTTAAATCACTGCTTGGCCCATTAACTCTAGCTTCTTATTGGCTAACTATTACATACTAATTTAACCCATCTCCATTAATCTGTGCATCACCACGTGACAATGGTTTACCAGAAAAGTTTCAGCATGTCTGACTCTGGCAGCAGCTCCATAGCTTCTCCCTGACTCCGCCTCTTTCTCCCAGCATTCAGTTTAGTTTTCCCTGTGTAGCCCTGTTCCCCTATAGCTCTACTATAGGCCCAAAGCAGTTCCTTTATTAACCAATGATATCCACAGCATGCAGAGGGGAATCCCACATTAGCTACAAAAGCTAGTTCCAGGACAGGGCTGCTACACAGAGAAACCCTGTCTCAAAAAAACAAAAGAGAAAAAAAGAAAAAGTGAACTATGTATAATCAAGTGATGTATATCTGTTTAAAATAAATTTGACTTATATAAAAGAATGGGTTGGGGGCATGGGTGGGGCATAAGACATCAGAGAGGACCCGGCAGCCATGAGGTGCAGGCAGGGCAGGTGCCACTATGATGGGCAAGTCTGTGGTAGAGAGATAGGAGAGGAAGAGACGTAGAATGGTTTGTGTGCAATGAAGAGAAGTAGGTTTGGAGACAATAAGGTGGTGAGGGACAAACAGCCTGGGGAGAGTAACCTATGCTGCCACCTGAGGTCGTGATGTCCCAGAAAATGCTGCCACCAAAGGTCATGTCTGGCACCCTAGCCCTGCAGCAACAGGGGTCTGTCTGGGTTAATGTCCAAAGCCCATGTTAGCACCAAAGGTCACGTAAATGTCCCTAACCTGGGCTGCCGCCTGGGCCCATGTTGATGTCTGAGGGCTGCACAGAGCTGTACTTGCCCCTCTCCTGGGCAGCATGGTAGAGCTGCTCCCGAGGGCTTAAGAGTTGGAGATCTGGATCTGGCCCCACCCCTCAGCTATAGCACTCCGAAAAGTAGATCCGCACCCTACCTGGGCAACACAGTAGAGCTGGACCTGTTGGTGGCAGTATGGGCAAGCCAGCCCAAGGGCATAAGCCTGGGAGAGTCGACCCTACCCCCCTGTTGGTCGTGTGCTAGAGAGACGGCCCTGCCCTTTGCCTGGGCAGCATGGGAGAGCTGACCCCGAGAGTGTGAAAGCAGAGCTAGCCTCACCCCTCGCCACCTGCAGCACTCAAAAGAGTGGGCCCCTCAGCTTATCTGGGCAGCTTAGTAGAGCTGGCCTTGGTGTTGTGGGAGCAAGAGAACCGGCTCCAGGACTTGGTAGGGTGGTGTGGAAGAACCAGCCCCAAGGCCATGAGAGCAGGAGAGCTGCGTCCCCTCCTGCCTCTGCCACTCTCGCCAGCTGCCATAGGCAGGGAAACAGGCCCCACTCCTACCTGGTCAAAGCAGGAGAGCAGGCTCTGGTGGTGTGGGTACAGGAGAGTGGAGGGCTCGCCACCTCAGCTACTACCCAAGTTCAGACCCAGGGCTTTGAGTTGGCCCACCCCAAATCTGCCCCATCTAAGAACTGCTGGAACAGGTGAAGGGGCCAGTCCTGCAAAAGCAAAGCTGCAGGATCTCTATGACACGAGGTAACAACAGGATACCCAAGAGGTATCCAGTGAGGATCCAGTGTTGAGGCCTTGAACCAGACCAGTAATTCATTGCAATGAGCATTTGCAAGTAAAGCTGTTTGAGCAAAAGGGTCTACTGTGTGTCACACCACAGCTTCCATGATGAGACTTTTGTTCTTGTTTTGTTTTCTTTTGTAGAGGAGATTGCAAGGGCAGAGGGAAGATATGGAGGGGCAAGGAGGTGAGTCGGATTGGGGTGCATGATGTGAAATTCACAAAGAGTCAGTAAAAAGATTTTTAAAAAAAAGAATGGGTTAATCTAAGACTAGACATTCAAGGATGTTATTCAGAAGAACATCTACATGAAAGAAGATGATGAAGGAACCCCGAGAGCCTACGGAAATGATCAGATCACTTAGCAATCTGGTCCCAAAAGATGAGCAGGAGGGATGCTGGCTTCAGGCTACCTAGACGGCATGAAATCTTAGGGAGACTGGGTAAAGCTAAAAATGAGCCCACATGGCAAAGTCACCTTGGAGAAGCCCCTTCTCCCTGGAATGGTTTTATCTCAGTATCCTTGCCACACTCACTGCCTGGGAGAAGCTGATGGGGAACATCAATTGGACACACAGCTGCTTTGGACCTGAGTGAGTAGCAGGTGCCCTTGGTCAGTTACATCAGGAGATCTGCAAACCTCCACACCAGGGCTGCCACCAGCGATAAAATATGAGCTCCCAATTTTTACAAAAGAAGTTTCCTTGTTATTGAAATAATTAATATGAAAGGTAATTAATTAGTGCCCCATGGAGGAAATAGCCTCATCTGCTTCTATTTTCAAGTGCTGTATTTGGTAAGATCTGGACTTTGAAACAAGAGTGATGAGCGAAACATCTTCTCTCCCAGCTCCCTTGCAAGGAGAAAGGCTATCAAAGCATTTTGTCAGTGTCCAAGAAACAAATTGGTGTTCAGTGTTTATTAATAGGCAAGGTGACTATTGCATTAGACCGTAGCTCAGGCGCCTGTGACTCACCCTCGTCTCTTGCCACGGACCGGCTCAGGGGAGCCACTCAGACCGTGGGAGAACAAGGGTGAAGGCTGCAGGAGAAATCAGGAATCGGCGCAGGAATGACAGTCAGACACACTCTGAGTGAATATGCTGCTGCAATTTTAATTCAGCCAGGCGAAAGCTTTTATACCATTACAATTCAGAAACTTGGCAAAGGCATACATCAGCAAATAAAACAAAAGGAATCAACGTTTCTATGTAACAAGAACAGCAAATTTATGTGTCCATAGTCTATTCTAAATGTCAGTTGCGGTTATTGCTCAAGGACATGTTGAAACTCGTCCCACACCACTGACCTCAACTCTCCTCCCTACCTGACTCTCCATGATTTCTCCTGATAAGAGCAATTCCTTTATCACCAAGGAGTTGTCCTAATGATGACCCCCTATTCCCAGAAATGGCTACTTCCTTAAAGGCTACAATAAATGGTAGAGCTCAAAAATGTCCTCAGCAGTCTTGTTCATATCAGCAACTTTTTTGGAATAGTCTGATCTGTTGGCAAGATGCAAGAATCACACAGAACAGAAAAACAAAGAAAAGACAGCCATATCAGTGCCAAGGGCAGCGAGTTCGAGTCAGTGCAAATGGCGACTCAGGTGGCATCATGACCACAACTGATTGCCAAGGGACAGCCTGGGGCGATGGCTCCGTGGAGCATAATCCCCATTCCTACGGCAACAGTCCGTCCGGTCAGCATTTCTGCTACACCGGCGTGACAGCCGTGGATGTAGCAGTCTCTCAATGTGACTGTACTGGGAACTTAGCTAATTCAAGGTTCAGTCATCAAAATTTTTGTGTGTCGTTTACTTAATGCCTATGAAATCTGTAAAGGGTGGATTTCATTATGATGTTTTCATCCAAGCCCAAGAGGTACTTTGATCTTATTCACAAACAGCCCTACCACTCTCTGCCTCCGTGTCTTCATTATCGGTTCCTATTTTTGAGTGAAAATTTGGCCTATTTATCTTTCTGAGTCAGGTTGATTTCACTTAACATAATGATATCCAATCCATCCAGTCCCGAAGATGAAATAGCTTTATTTTGCTTTATGACTGTTTGCTTTGTACATATTTACTGCCCTTTTCTTACCCATTCTTCTGTTCATGGAATTGGGCTGATTCTGCAGCTTGGTTATCCCGAATAGTGTAGTGTGTGGATTATAAGCTCTGTGATGCCCTGACTTAGATTCCTTTGGTATATCACAGAAATAGTATAGGTGGATCAATGGTATGTTGTTTTATGTTGTTTTTCTAATAATAGCCATATAATGGTGGGTTAATTTACATCCCCAACCAATGGTGTACAGGGGTCCTTTTTCTCCCCTGCATTTTTTTCTGTATGATTTCAACATTTTTTTACTTATTTTTTTATTTGTTTGTTTATAAAAATTTCCACTTCCTCCCCTCCTCCCCATACCCTCCCATTCCCCCCACTCCCTCTCCTCCCCCCCACTCCCTCTCCTCCCCCCCCCACTTCCTCTCCTCCTCCCTCTCCAGTCCAAAGAGCAGTCAGGGTTTCCTGCCCTGTGGGAAGTTCAAGTTCCTCCCCCCTCCCTCCAGGCCTAGGAAGGTGAGCATCCAAACAGACTAGGATCCCAAACAGCCAGTACATGCAGACGAAACAAGACCCAGTGCCATTGTCAATGGCTTCTCAGTCAGCCCCCATGTCAGCCACATTCAGAGAATCCGGTTTTATCACATGCTCATTCAGTCCCAGTCCAGCTGGCCTTGGTGAGCTCTCAATAAGAAGGTGAACCTGAAGAAAACCATATAGTTATCCTCCTGGATATAGGAAGTAGTCAAGATTGCAAGGCAAACTTGGGTGCACGGGGGGAGGGGGTGGAAGTATGGGGAGATGGTTAGAGAGAAGGGAGAGGGGGAGGATTGCGGATGGTGTGGGGGAATAAGATGGGGGGAGGAAGGATGGATATGGGAGCAGGCAAGTATATATCTCAACTAAGGGAGCCATTTTAGGGTTGGAAAGAGACTTGTTTCTGGAGGGGTTCTCAGGCCCAAGGAGAGGTCCCCAGATTCTTCCCTGGGCAGCAGGGGAGAGGGTGCCTGAACTGGCCTTGGCCCATAACCATACTGATGAATATTTTGCATATCACCATAGAACCTTCATTTGGCGATGGATGGAGATAGAGACAGAGACACATATTGGAACACTGGACTTTACTCCCTAGATCCAAATGAGAAGCAGAAGGAGGGAAAACGTGAGCAAGCTAGGCAGGACCAGAGGGAACCTTCATCCGACGATGGATGGCGATACAGACGGAGACCCACATTGGAGCACCGGACTGAGCCCCCCAAGGTTCAAATGAGGAGCAGAAGGAGGAAGAACATGAAAAAGGAAATCAGGACCACGAGGGGTGCGTTCACCCACTGATACAAGGGGACTGATCGAATGAGAGCTCTCCCCTGCATTTTTACCATCATTTTGTTTTGTTTTCTTGGTGACAGTCATTCCAACTTGGGTGGAGCCTCATCATAGGCGTCCCCTGTGCTGCACAATGATGTCTTGGTCTAGACTTGAAACACAGTCTCACTTAAGCCTTACACACAAGACAGATGCTACAGGTCTGTATTTCCATGTAATAGTATTCAATATGTTCACTGCTTCCACAGGAACCTGGGAAAGATTTCTGAGCACAAAATTCCATTCTGTATTACTAGCCGAACAATAGCGTAAGACCATCCAAAAGTTTCAGATAGAAATAATATACGAATATAACACAGAGAGCATTAGTGCTATGGAAGTACTCCAATCTATGTTGAACACTTAAATATTATATGCATGAGACCATCTGAGACCCAGGTCAGTTTGCACCCATGTTGCTACGATTTGATAACTCTGATCATCCCAACGAATGAGATATTTGAGAATTAATTATATAACTGATTTTGATGACTTCTTCTTTAGAAATTATGATTTAAAATATCTGTACCTAATCAGTTCAACTTTCAAAACCAATCAGAGTAAAAGGTTGATATTTAAATATGTTTATCCTCCAAGCAGGTGTTCTCATTGACATACTATACCCTGACTCACAAATGCAAGATCTATATAAAATTACAGGTCTTGAGAAAAGGGAAATTTTTGAGAAGTAATGTAAATGACTAAGTAGAAATGCCAATGAACATAGTAAGCCATGGTCCTGTTTTCATAATGTGCCCTGACTGTGGTATTGTACAAGAGTCATGGGAATTTCACAAATGGAGACAGACAGACAGACAGACAGACAGATAGACAGACACACACACACACACACACACATGCATACACGCACACAGACATACACACAGCATTTATTTACAGTGTCATCCTTGAGAGAAATCATTTGAATGACTGAGCTCTCTTTTCTGACAGGGCGCTTGCAAATGCTCTGGTTCTTACCATACTGCTAAGCATGTGCCTCTAGGTGGTGTCATAATTACTGAATCTTGGCCAATCAAAGATGTATCTGCCACTTCTGCATCTAGACACCCAAACCAAAAATGGTTCTTTGGGGAAGGCACAAGCAAAAGGATTCCTTGTAGGCTGCACTTGCCCATTCCTGTAGTCTAAATATGCTTGCTTGTCCTCTGTCCTTGCCTTACCAACATAAGGTCACTGAATGTGGAGTTGAGATGCACTAGGCAGTATTTCTAATGAGTTTAGAAATAAAGAGCTTCAAAAGTAAAGATAGCAGTAAAATGAAATAGCATAAGAAATGATGTTTTTGTTTTTATATTACTTAACTACAAATTCATATAGTCTAACTTTTATAATCTACCTTTCATTTCAAAACCAATTCATAAAATCCCTAAAAATTTAGCACTGTGCTCTCACAAGCCGTGGTGAGCTAGCTCCTGCCTGCCCGGCTCAATCCACAGTCGTATTCTAGCTTCTGTAGAGATTTAGTAGAACACAGAAGCACTGATGAAAGCCGAGGTCCCTGATAACCTGCACGGAACAGACGTTCCTCTCTCCCGCTTCTTCTAACGCACGCTGGAGAGAAGTAAGAAATAAGCCCTCGGACTGCGAAGCTACTTGATTGCAAGGCTATTTGTTGGCACAGCTGCTGCTGGAAAACAAACGAGCTCTCTCATTCATGGATTTCTACATTTGGTGAATCATCAAGCTCAGCTGAAACGTCTGTGGAATGCAGGCTTCTGCATGCCGGCTGACTAAGAATCTCCAGGATCTGAGGATGCAGAGCCTCCACACTCACTAGCCAACTCTGGGGGCTGATGATCAAACTAATTCCATTTTTTCTTGAAGTTGAAGCAGGAATTTGACGGGTAAAGGGGGAAAGTGGGTGCCAAAGGAGAAGATTATCTAGCTGAGCCTATTAGTGGGTTCAGTGTGTTCCAGAGTAATAAGGGGCCCTGAGTGAAGACATAGAGGAAGATGGGGGAAGAGGAAACAATTAAATGATCTGTTTCTGTGCAGCGCCTGAGGATGGGAGGGCAGGGTAGAGGAGGGTATACGGAGGAGTATAAGCAATACTAAAGACCTTTGAAAATGTCACATTAAAAACCTACTACTGTAGGGGCTGTCTAAAATATATGCATACACACATATAAAAGGGATTTAAATGGAGTTACCATATAACAATGAAGCAAGATTTCCCCCAGATACCAGACTAAAAAATAAAATAATAAAATAAAAGCTCAGTGCCAGGCATATGGGTTACCTCCTTCATTGGTCAGTAGGATCCCATAGACCCCACTAACTTATAGGCTGTTGCCATTGCTCTTGGTTATACTCCAAAACTTGATGGTAAGTCATGTTGCTGGAGATGCCACATACTTGAGCATAGACATGAAGAAATCAAGCTCATCCCTAGCTGGAAGTTTCATCCCTCCTGGCTAGCTTTTATAGTGCATGAGACCAGGGAAGAGAAGCCATCAACAGTCTCACCCTGTAGTCAACCTTGCAAGCAACATTAACAACCGACATGACAAGGAATGCCTACTGGTGCAATAGTGGCACAATATTATAGAAATAAGCAACCAATTTCTCCTTGGATTTTTAAAGCCCTTATCACAAGATGCAACCCATGCCTGGTACCTTTTTTATCTTACTTTTTTAAATTTTGTTTTTATTGAGCTATACGTTTTTCTCTACTCTCCTCCCTTCCTCCCCTCTTGCCTCTTCTGCCCTCTTTTGTGACCCCCATGCCCCCAGTTTAATCAGGAGATCTTGTCTTAGTATGTATGTCTCTCTTAGTTCCCTCTTTGTTGTCTATTTTCTCTGGAGTTGTGCATGCCTGGTACTTTTAATTAGACCAAAAATCCTTCACTGTCTAGGTCACAAGCCATAGGTGCGACCTAGTACTATTAATCTTCTAAGTAAGCAAAGTATTAAACTTCCCCCTAAATTCTGATCTTTTTGGTAAGAGGAATATTCTTTTTCATTAAAATAAGTTTTCCATACAATATCTTCTGATCTTGGTTTTCCCTCACTCCCAGATCCTCCCTAAGTCGAGCCCCATGTGTTTTTGCCTTCTCTGATTAGAAAGGAAAGAGGCTAATAAGTAAACAATCAAACCAGAATAAAGCAAAGAGAGGAAAAAATAAGATATACACATACATACAGAGACAAACACACAAAACTCATAAAAACACATAATCAGAAACCATAGTATATAAGCAAGTAGGTTTTTGAAAAAAAGGTTCAAACAATGCAATATGAGATAAAAACATCTTCAAAAGTACCATTGAGTTCATATTGTAAATGTTGGGCACCAACTTCTGGCATGTGGCCTACTCTTGGTTGTAGGTTTTATACCCAATAAGCTTTCATCAGAAAAAAAAATGAATTTTCCTTTGTAGGGAGTTGTCCATTGAAGACAGCTTCTGAGTTAGGGGTGGGGGCTCATGTCTAGCTCTCCTGTGTGAGATGGATATTCTGACGCAATGTACTCAGACTTCAGGTTGCTGATAGCGGGATAAAGTCTGTCCCAGAAACACTGCCACTGAACCTGGCTATGACACCAGGCTACAAGTTGGAAACCTGGTAGATGAGAAGCCTAGTAGTGCTTCTTAGTTTCTGTTGGCACCAGGCTAGACTTGACAAGTGATGGGGTCTCCCAGGGTTCCAGATAGGAAAGATGGAGACTAGATCTTGTAGATGCCACATCTCACGCATCTCCATTTCTCCTTCTTCCCTGCCTCTCCAACACCTCTCCATTCATCCTTGTAGCATTGGGAGCTGTGTGTCACATCCTTTTGTCCAATCAGCTTTGCTCGCGAATGTGCATTTCAATGAGTCACTGGTCTTGTTCAAGGCCCCTGGTTTCTGGTACACCATCATCACTCGATCTTCATCAGAACTCTCCTGGGATATCCCGCAGCACCCCGAGTCTTGGAGATCCTTCAGATATTGTTCCACAAGACGAGTTCCTTCACAAGTTCCAGCAGGTCCTAGATGGGGTAGATGTTAGGGTGGGCCAACCCAAGGCCCAGCTGTGGGCCTGGGTGGTAGCTGAGCTGATCATTCTGGGCCATTGGGGCCACCTGCCTCAGATAAAGGTGTGGAGCCAGCTCCCCTATGCCCAAACCATCAGGGTCCATACTCCCGCACCTGTACGGACCATGGGGCCATCTCTCCCATGAGGATCTGGGCCAGCTCTCTTGATGCAGTGCCCAACTTTCCCTAGCCCAGCAAATGTGAGACTGACTCAGGATGGAACTCTAATTCCATCACGCATGATTCCTATGCCCCCCTGAGGTGGCATGCGCCACTGACATGAAGACAGACCCCAAATACAGCTGGACCACAGACCCAAACAGAGCCTTCAGTAGCAGCATGGACCTGGACAACATCCTGGCTCTGGGTTGAAGCACTGGCCACTCAGATTCAGATGGCTGTGGCAGCATTATGGCCCTCAGACACCACCAAGACCTCAAGTTGTAGCCCCAACCCCTTGGTTCTGTGCGACCTTTGGTGGCAATACAGGATGTGGACTTAAGCACAGACCCCAGTCACAGTAGGACCCAGACATGGTCCTCGACAGTGACTGGGTCTTGAAGTCACCACTGAGCCAGATGGTAGTGCTTGCCACTGAGATCGCCATGGCCCCAGCAGCAGTGTGGCCCTCTGACACCAAGTTCTTGTCTTGGTATCCATAGATTAGTGTGTCTCTTATGCCTCATCCGAAAACCTTCTATTTGCAGAGGATGACAGTGCAGAGGCCCATATCTCTGCACATGTCAATGTGCCAAGAATAAGAAACCATGATATGCAGCTCTAGATGTGACATCCATGTCTCAGTCCCACCTTCAAAGGTTCAGAGATAATGACAAAAGAGGGAACCAGAGACTGTAAAAGCAGAAAGAGATGGGCATCTGCAGCGAAAAACTATGTGCTAGGCGTGATAGTGCCATTGCACTAATGAACTCACAGTGGCTGTGACTGAATTCATAAGATCTACACAAGATAAATTCAGTTAAAATTCCAGCCCAAGTGGAGGAGTTCGTGAAGTCCCACCCCTGTCTGAGGGGCATTTTGTGACCGATGGCTGCTGTCCCTGAGAGACTACCCTTGCTCTAATAGATGGTCTCACATACATGCTCATGCAAGCTGCACTAAATTAACTCTGTGGGTATTAAAAAGAAAGGCAAGGCACCTGATGTTTGGAGGGATGAAGAGGCAGGGCCATAGCAAAGAAATTAGAAGGAAGGGAGTGGCTACAGATTTGATCAAAACACATTATACACATGAATTAATAGTAAAGAAAATAATTTTTTTAGAACTGTCTAGACTCCACCCCAGATTTCCTGAGTCAGAACTGGCATTTTTTAACAAGAAGATTCACATGTACATTAAACTTTCAAAGCCTACAGAATGAGAAAAGATCTTCACCAACCCCACATCAGACAGAGGGCTGGTCTCCAAAATATACAAAGAACTCAAGAAATTGACCTTCAAAAGAAAAATAATCCAATAAAAAAAGGTGGAGTACAGACCTAAACATAGAACCCTCGACAGAGGAATCTAAAATGGTTGAAAGACACTTTAGAAAATGTTCAACATACTTAGCCATCAGAGAAATGCAAATCAAAACAACTCTGAGATACCATCTTACACCTGTAAGAATGGCCAAGATCAAAAACACTGATGACAACTTATGCTGGAGAGGTTGTGGAGAAAAGGGAGCATTTCTGCATTGCTGGAGGGAGTGCAAGCTGGTACAACCCCTTTGGATGTCAGTATGTCAATTTCTCAGAAAATTAGGAAACAACTTACACCAAGACCCAGAAATATCACTGTTGGGTATATACCCAAAAAATACTCAATCGTACCACAAGGACATGTGCTCAGCTATGTTCATAGCAGCATTATTTGTCACAACCAGAACCTGGAAACAACCTAAATGCCCCTCAACTAAAAAATGGATAAAGAAGATGTCGTACATTTACACAATGAAGCACTACACAATAGAAAATAATAATGACATCTTGAAATTTGCAGGCAAATGGATAGATCTAGAAAACACCATATTGAGTGAGGTAACCCAAACCCAGAAAGACAATTATCATAAGTATTCATTCATGAATGGCTTTTAGAAAGCAAAGAAAAACCAGGCTACAACTCACAATCCCAGAGAACCTAGACAACAATGCGGACCCTGAGAGAGACTTACATGGATCTAATCTACATGGGAAGTAGAAAAAGACAAGATCTCCTGAGTAAATTGAGAGAATGGGGATCATGAGAGAGGGTAGAAGGAGACCACGGAGGAAGGGGGGAGAGTGGAGAAAAAAATATAGCTCAATAAAAACAACCAAAAAGAAGTTTCAAAGCCAGATACATCACAATTTATACAGACTCAGCAAGAAAAATCTAACATTATAAACATGGATAATCCATTCAGAGTCTTCATGGAGAAACTCACGACTTTTCTAGTTTAGCATTGTTTTCATCTTTCTTATACAGGAACTGCGCACCACACTTCCGTGTTTTCAGCCTCTGTGGTTGTTGACCTTTTCCCTGATAAAGGATGCGAAATTAGGAAGTCTGAATAGGACCCACCCTAGGGTGCATGTGTAGACTACCAGAGAGCAGAGATGATGCTTCTAACCTACTGTTTCTATTTTTAGTTTTCTTGTATTAATAATTGATTGTAAATATTGAATGTTTTTAAATGCCCCTCCTTGTTATATTTCTCTTTTAACAAACCTAAGCAATTTGGTTGTTATTGGTTTGTTTGTTTTTTTCTTTCTCAGATCCCTGCTAAGCCATCTCTTCTTGTATCATAAATAGAGCCCCCCAAAGATTGTTTTCCCCTCTGAATGCATTCAGGGTTATAGCTCTAGTTCTCATTATGAATTCAAATAGGCCATTTTTAATAGCATAAAGATGTCATTAAATGCATCTGTCTCTGGCCCAGAGGGAGACACTGGCTGGGGTTACAGGAGAATTTTGTGTCTGATGAGCATGTTTTTTTCCTCTGGGTTTCCTAGTTCCTCAACCACTAAACATGGTGTAGCTCTCCTTATTTAAAAAAGGTGCAGAGCCATCCTCACTAAGGCAGATTAAGGCAAAGAGACAAGACAGGGAAGAGCCTGGGTGAGGTCAGACACTTGCTGCTCAGACCCTGTGTCTTTGGGAGCCACTCTTTGCTCGTTCTCGGCCACGACAGTTTGAGGGACACTCCTTCACCTGCCATTCCAGTAGAAGGCAAACAAGGCCAGCCATGCGAAGCTGAGCACACCATCAAACCCACGCAACGGTAAGTTCAGTGTACCCAGGCACCAAGCCAAACCCCTAAGAACCTTACCGCAGACGGCCATAAGAACCGTCAGGGAAAGAAAGCCTCCAACTTGCTGCTGGGATTGCTGCACTCCAGAGATCTGGCTCCAGAACTTTGTGAAACCATCTTTGCTTCACTGCATCCAAAGCCCACCTAAAAATGAACTTTCCAAGAAGAAAGCAGAACTTGAAGGTGGAAAAGAGACTTCTGGGGGCATCATGAAGTCCCTGTCAGAACCTTACTTTACATGTGGAATACCATATTTATGAGCCTATGAATTCCCTTTCAGTTTAATGAAGCTGAAGTGTGATATATACATTTCTGCCAAAAAAAATATCTTTACTAATATAGAATGAAAAAAAGAAAAATATGTTCTGACTAGTGACCTTGACTGAAGTCCCTCCCCCTTAGGTTGCAAAGCAATATATTCCCCATAGAAGCAGAAGAAAGCAAAGCCTGTAGAGACAAGTGGAAAGTGATTATAGTTCACATCTGCAGTTGATTTTCTGGGCACACTACATTCTGCCCCATTACTAAATTAAGCGAAGCTGGGCTAAGCTATAACCTTGCAATACCTGTTTGCTCACTATAACCTGCGTGTGGTGATAGAACCTATAGATGGAGTTGGTGAATGGATCCGGTACAGCTATCATGTAAAGCACGGTGAATAAGTAGCATGGAGCGATGTGTCTATGGTCTCTAAGTCTTCCTTTCTTTCCCTTCTCCTTCCCTAAGTCCAGTATTTCCTTTTCTCAAGCAAAGAATGCACAGGGCTGAGCAACCAGAGACAAGAGCTCTTGGGCCTGGACCTCAGGTACCTCAGGGTCTGATGAAAGGACCTGCATTGTAAGTTTGGATTGACTTGCCACATGTCTGGTTCTTAGAGTAAAGAACCAAGACCTCAAAGACAAGAGATTCCATCTCAACCTCCAACATGGGCAAGGAAGACTCACAAAATGGACAACCTTGAGCTGATCTCTGTGCTGTATGGTGACACTGTGGCCAGCAGCTTCTTAAAGAGATTGATGAGAACGTTTCATGTGGATCTCCTCCCTGCAGAGGCATGAAGCATTTCATTGTGGGTCAAGTACAAAATTGTGGGCAGAACAGACCCTCAAATTAACATGACACGTTATTCATGAGAAATAATTTAAGCTGGCTTCAGCATTTTAAAAGGATCCCCAATTGCTGCCAAGTCTCTAATTCTCCTCGAAAATTATGAAAGTTGAGGCTTGTGAGTCAATAAAAGGCTAAAATGGGAATCTGGTGATTCTGTTATTAGAGAGCAAAAAATAAAGTCAGAAGGCAGAGGCGGGGGTGTGATTAACGTGGAACAATAAGATCTTAGAAGCATGTTGATCTCCAAGGGTGCATCTCAGCATGCCTCCAGATGACTGCAGGAGATCAAGACACCCTGGCAAGAAATGCAATATAAATCCATATAGCTGAACCCAGTATCCAAGTACTTTTGTTTTTAAGAACCATTCTGAGCTATAGAATGCTTCCGCTCTGCAGTTGAGTTATGCAGATCAAATAGAAAAATGGGAGGGTGACGACACCTCACGTGTAGCCAAACTCACAGCTCCACATGTCTATCACATGGACAAAAGTTCACACAGGGCAAAAGTTTATGTTTAACACATAATAGATGGATTTTATTACACACACACTAAGCACACATACACTGGGAACTGTAAGACAAGCCATCTGCACCTGCATAGTCATGCCTCCCAACCCTATTCACTCTCATCCTCCAGTGCCACAGCCAACATGGATAGTAGACCAGATATGTCACACCCAATGCCTCCCACATTCAGAGAAGGTCCTCTTTCCTTGATTAGTGCGATGGTTTAGAAGAAAATGGCCCCCAAAAAGAGTGGCATTTTTAAGAGGTGTGGCTTTGTTGGAGTGGGTATGGCCTTGTTGAAGGAAGTGTGTCACTGCAGAGGCAGGCTTTGAGGTCTCAAAGTGTCTTCGTTAAGTTCCTGTTGCCTTTGGATTAAAATGTAGAATTCTCCAGCATCATGTCTGCCTGCATGCCACCATTTCGCACCATGATGAAAATGGACTAAACCTCTGAAAATGTAAGCCTCCCCGATCAAATGTTTTTCCTTTGTAAGAGTTGCTGTGGTCATGGTGTCTCTTCACAGCAATAGACACCCTAACTAAGACGGTCATCTCTGGAAATGTACCACAGACACACCCAGATACGTGCTTTACTCATCTGCCAGGCCCACCTCAGTCTAATGGAGCTGTCAATCAAGATTAACCATCATGGGTCAGCATGACACCCAAATACATCTCTGTCCGCCAGTGGTTCCCAAGCTTCCTAATGCTGCAACTCTTGAACACAATTCCTCTTGTTGTGTTGACTTCCGATCGTGAAATTAGTTTTGTTGCTACTTCATAACTGTAATTTTGCTACTGCTATGAATCATAATGTAAATATCCGTTGTGCAGATGACCTTAGGTGACACCTGTGAAAGGGGCATTCAATACCAAGTGGTCGAGACCCACAGGTTGAGAACCCCTGCCGTAAACCATACCATTCCATTCCACTCTATACTGAAATGGATCATGTCTATCTCGTAAAGCAAAACACACTCAACCCATTTGTAAAGGTCTCAATAGTCTTAATTCCAACACTGTTCAAGAATCCAAGTTCAAGGTTTCCTCTGAAACTCAAGACCAAGCAAGTTACATACTTTCAATACACAGCGTCATTGAGTGCACAATCCCATTTCAAGAGAGATGAACTGGATAGCGGTGAAATATTAGTCCAATGTCAGACTGAAATCAGCAGTGACAGGGAAACCCTAGAGCTCGACAACCAGTCTCCAGGACACATAATGTTGTGATGTGAACTTCAGCAAGCGAGAGTAGTCCGATCCCTATGACCTTGTCGTTTGCCATCCATATCACCTCTCCTCTCGGGATGGCTCCACTTCTGTTGGTGTTCTGTGTTGCAAACGTCGTTCAAAGAAGGAGAGACATCCCAGAATGTAATTTTAGGCCCTCTGGAAGCAAGGAGGAACATGTTCTGTAAACTGAACCCTGAACCTCTGTTCAGAAGCGTATTTATTGATTGTACACAAAGGTTGTGTTTGGGGTACAATGAGTTCGTCATACCTAAGCCCCTTTGATCTGTTCAATATACATGAGGGAAATCACCACACCCTCCAACCTCTAGTCCTTATTGTACTGTTTGCAGTACCCAGTAATTCAAGACCTCCAAGGGTGCCTGGATAGTCTTGTGACCAGAGTCGCGCAATGGATGGAAAACCTCCTCAGAAAATCAACTCCATAACTAGGTACCTTCAACAAACACCATTCTACTATTGCCCTAGATACAGTGAGAGACAACTATTGCATTCTAATGTTAACCCTAGATACAATGACCTTAATAGATTCCCATTACACTTGTTGCCCACAGACTTCCTTATCAGACATTCCCATTATCCCCAACATCCTAAGGTCCCTGTTGCAGTCCTCGCCCTGACAGCGCACTTAATCACCCTTCTCAGGGATGCTTATAGCGATTCTAACCCTGCCACATGCTGTCTGGCCTCCCACAATTTCCTGAGAAACATGGGTGGAAGGCTGCCATGACCCTGCAACTTCTATTTTGCATAACTATAAAATCGAAATCATTTGAACAATGCCAAGGTTTACCACAACCCCTTGGACCACCGCCACATTGGCATCTAAGCACCTGTGTAGTTGAGAAGACTGAGACAATACTGAGGAAAGAGTAACCAACGCAGTCCCGAATGGAGAGGACGCCTCAGCGGCAGTCTCTTCTCGTGGGAAAATCTCAGAGTTTACACTTTCATACCACTGAGCCAGCAACACATGGGGTGTAGCTAATTCCTCAAAAACCCTCAAAGGCATCTTTGCTGCTGCTCCAATCCAAAGTACCTGGATTCTGTTTAACGGTGCTAATCTCAACAGACACCCTGCCTCCCTTAGTCTCCACTTTACACAGGCTTTGCAAACCAAACTGCAAGCTTCTCAAGTCTTTACACTCTTCTTTGGACTCCCGACACTCACTACAAACCTGCCCAAGCATAGCCAATAAAGCCTACCATAGCCTGAAACTGGAGTGCCTTGGAATTCCCTATACCAGACTAATTAATCTGTCACCTTTAAGCTCAGCCTCCCACAAAGTCTCACGACTTAAACAAAAAGTTGACAAGAGCTTTACCAGAATGTAATGAGTGGTCTCTAGTCCAGTTCCTGGTAGAGTTCATGTTTCCAGCAGAAATCTCGTGAGTAGAGTCTTTACTGCCCCACATTTCTATTGGATTTCTGGTCACTCAGTTCCTACCAGAATCACCCATTGTGCTCCGCTTATAGCGTTTTCCGAGCTTCTCTATCTTATGTCTTCAAATACTACCAAATTCCTTCTAAAACTCCAAAGGTTTCTGAACCACATATCGGGAAGTCACAGCAACGACTCCACTACTCTGGTACCAGTTTCTGCATTAAAATCTCTCGTTGCGCCGACCTAATAACTGAAATGTTTAAAAAAAGTAAGATGAATTTTTATTTTCGGTTTTAGTGGATTCAGTCCATCAGGTCAGGCCAGATCTGGCAGAGCAATTCAGCTCACATCATGGTAGCCAGGCAGAAGAGAGAGAGAAAGAGAGAGAGAGAGAGAGAGAGAGAGAGAGAGAGAGAGAGAGAAATTCTCTTCCTTTAACATTGAACTGTTGAACCCAATATCATACTATCCACCCATGAGACTTGAGTTTTTCCTTTCCAAGACATGTAAATTCAAAGTTTTACTTGCTCAATTTTAATTTTGCTTTTCTTTTGGGTTCCTCTTGCATTTTTAAATTATTTATTCACATGAGTGGATGCCAAAGGACAATTGCAGTTTCCAATCCTCCCCTTCCAGCATGTGGGTCCCAGGGACTGAACTTGGGTTGCCAGGTTTGGCAGCAGACACACAGATCTACTTTACTGACTCTTAATTTTATTTAAGGAAGAAAATGAAGTAGGGTTTTAGAAATATTCATTTCCCTGCACTTAAAGATTGAGAGAGGGTTAAATAAACCCTGACTGTAAGAATCTGGGCAAGGGGTGTAGAATTCCTACATGACGGTAGTTTTCACAGGAAGCTAGCTGAAGACAGGCAGAGACATAGCAAAATTAGTATAGTTTAAGAAAGAATGAAAATAGGAGATATTTTAGATTCCAGAGAATTCCTGGTATAGGTAAAAGCTCTTAACTTGCTGACTGAATTATAAATAAGTACAAAAGGGGAAAAAACATTAAAACAATATTCCACTGTTGTGTATCACAGAGCCCAGGATGGCAAACCAAAACAATAACTTCAATGTCCAGATGCAACATGTAATGAAATCATGATAAATGCAAGCTGTTAAGAAAAAAGGTGACCCAAGGTCCAGTTGAAGAACGGAAGAAGGGAGAAGATGAGCAAGGAAGTCAGGACCACGAGGGGTTGGTCCACCCACTGAGACAGTGTGCCTGAGCTAATGGGAGCTCACCAAATCCAGCTGGACTGGGGCTGAAAGAGCATGGAATCAAACTGAACCCTCTGAATATGGCTGACAATTGGGGCTGACTGAGAAGCCAATGATAATGGCACTGGGATTTGTCCCTACTGCATGTACTGCTTTTTGGGATCCTATTCTATTTAGATGCATACCTTCCTAAGCCTGGATGGGGGGGGGGGGGGCTTGAACTTCCCACAGGGTAGGGTACCCAGCCCTCTCTTAGGACTGGAAAGGGAGGGTGGGAGGGGGAGTGGGGGAGTGGGAAGGAAGTGGAAGGAGGAGAGGAAGTGGAAATTATTTTGATTGGTGCTATTTATAAAGTAATAAAAACTAATCTGCTGGAAAAAAAAGAAAGAAAGAAGAAGTAGGACCCAAGAAGACGTTAGAAAAGACAGTTTCCTGTGTTTGTCAGTGATATCAGGGAAGAATAATGAAACTAGACTGAAGAAGGCAATAGCCACTCAAAGACATGAGCTTAATTTCTACGACATGACTCCAGTCCACACTTTGGTGCCTTCTTTGCCGTCGCAACCGGGCACCAGCACAGGCGACGCAGAAGCGTCTGCCCGGCTGAAGGCAATTGCTCTTCCCACAGAGAACTTATTAAAACCGTTTGGGGCTGTGGCCTGTTACAGTAACTGCCTCCCTGTGACCTCCGGGTATGTTAATTTGAAAGGAAAGGGGAAAAAGAATCTACTAGGCGAATGATTTAAACAAAGGTTAGAACCAGGAATGTCCCACTTTGCCACTTGAGCAAAGGCTCCGTGTGTCATTTTTATTAATGCTAGCAGACAGAAAAAAGGACTTTGCTGATCATGAGCAGGCAGCTTAAGGGCCTTTTCTGGAGTTGCTGCCTTAGCTCTGGGAAATTGTGTTTGCTCTCGGGGGCTCCTACATTGATGGAAAGTATTCATTTCCTCATGGTCCAAAAGTAAATAATTCCGGAAGGAAATGGGAAAGTTCAGACTTTCCGGACCACCTTGCTTATTCTCCCGATGTCTAGAGACTCCATCAGGTTAGAGATCGGCCAGTTGCACACGGGGTGACTATTTTTTTTTTTTCAGTACTAATATCTACTTGGCTTTGACCTGTGAGCCTGTCACAGAATGGATACAACCACTGGGACATCCACATGCCATAACAGAAGAGGGTACTGCCAACTGGATACGGTCCAGGTAAATTCCACTGTCTCTCCTTAATCTTCAAAGAGAATCTTTTGCTCTAAATAAGAAAAAAAAAAAGGCAACAGATATTTTTGTGTGCTGTGTGTTTGGGTCTAAGCGACATGGCAGCTAAAGACAGTTTTCATTCAGTGACTTTAGGTCACATATCTTGCCTCCCCTGCGTCTCAAGAATCCCATCTTATAAGATACAAGAACTTCATGCGTCATTTGTGTGGAAAATCTGACCTACAGGCCATTCGTGCCAGCTCATTAATTTTCCTCTGCTCGCCAGGCAGCTGTCACAGAATTGGAAGATGCTCTCATTTTATGCCTAAATCGGGTAGGGAAGGGTTCTTCAAATTAGAATTCAAAAGACCATTCAGAGCCAGCCCCTAAAGGGGGACCAAAAAAAATAGACAGCTACAAAATGTTCTCAGCCACCTCCCCTGGCCTCCTCATTCTCTAAGACTTACTCCTACACAGCCCTTGGATTGTAAAATGTGTGTGATAGCCGATTACTTTTGTCTGTCGTTAAGCCCGCCTTCCCATTCATTCATTCCTGGACCCTGTGAGCCCATCAGCGGTCATCTAGCCACCTGCCCATTCTAAAGCTTCCTTATCCACCCAGTCAGCAAACCTGGGGTTTTCTGCTACTTGCAAGCCGCTGTCCTGAGCTCTCTTTATCCGCAGAGTGCCTGTCTCTCTTGTGCACTTTACTTCCAAGTGTTTGACGCCATGTCGGTCTTTCCCAGTAACCCTTGACCTCCGCAAGGACAGGACCTCAGCTGTCCCTCCCACCCTGAGCCCATGCGCTTGTCTCCTCTCCACCATCTCCCTCTTCCTTCCTCTCCTTCATGATGCGGCTTGACTGTTTCCTGGGGCGTCTACAACAGCCGCTCCTTCCCCTCCTGCTCCGCAGAAGTCCCTTCCTCCCGCCCCATTTCTCACTCCCTCTCGGTGTTGTGAGTATCTCTTTACTTTCCCGTCTCTGTCTCTCTCCCCGCTGACTGATAGTCCCACCAGGCAGGCACTGCTTGTAAACTCCTAGTACCTCGGCTGCTCGAACAAAACTGTTACCCAGTAAATATTGTTAATGATCAAGCAGATGAGAGTAAATTTCAGCTTTGTGTCGCCGGCTACCAGTTAAGGATTCTGCACTCAGCAAGCTGCCTTGGCAAAGGCTGGCTGTTGAGGAGAAAAGGGAATTCATCAGAGGCAGGCTATGTAACTCAAAATATCTGGAGATGAGCAAATGTCTAACTCTTTTACGTTTCAATCTCTCCCCCACAACTACCTCCCTGCCTCCGTTTCTCTCTTTCTCTTCCCTACTCTCAATCCCTCCCTCCCTCATTTTGTTGCCTGAGAGCTGCAGGGACCGTTTGGGGTTCTAAATACAACTCTTACCCAATCTGCACAACATGGACAATGTTTCAGCAAAGTGGAGAGGTGCAGCCGTCTCAGCTTTTGTACGCATTGTGATAATGTCACACTTACACTCAAAGCGTAGACAAGATCGGACGGAATGAGCCCCATTGTCGAGGCGTGCTTCAACCTCTCCCTTTTGATATATTGTCTCGATCAAGCTGAGAAGGAAAAGCTGACAAAAGAGGTTTTTAAAGAGAATGCATGGGGGAGCTGGGAGTTTAATTCTCTAATACACACTGTCGAATGTTTACCAGGCTCCCTTCCTTACTTTCTGGTCAGATAATATGTTCTCTGTTAGTTATGAACCTGAACGAGGCAGAAAATCTGTGTGTTTTCAGAAGCAGGGTGTTAGAGTGGATCAAAGGCATCCGAGGAACGCAGAAACTTCTAATGGAACTATCAGGGAAGAGGAGGGCCGACGAAGCGGACTGATTGTGATCGATGTCCTGTGTATGTATGACAATGTCACAATGGTGCAATCTATTAATGAGAAAGACTTTTAAACTAGGCATTTCAGAATACTGTCAACAGCATTGTTTTCCCCCTCCATTCTACAATTCCCTGTGTGTTTGGGGCTCAGGAGGGAACCCACAGAGGATGTGACTGGGCAGTGCAGTTGGTCTTGTAAAAACAAGGTTTTGTTAGGACGAGGAGAAACAAGAGTAACCTAAATGCCATCATCTGTGGGGATATACGTGCACGGAAAAACCAAAATGCTGTCTGTCGATATGATGAAAGTCACGCAGCAATCGCAAGAAACTATCTAGAACATGAACACAAGGAGTAACTTGAGAAACGTGACCCTAAGTTATGGAAGCCATACACAAGAGGCCACGCACCATAGGAGTCCATTTATCCAGAATGTCCAGACAAGAAAAATCTACAGAGAAAGTGACTGCCAGTGTCTGGGGTAAGAACGGGGATTAATTGCAAGTGAACAGGAGGGAATTTTCTAGAAGAATGAAAAGACTATAAAACTGATTTAAGGCAATGGTTGCCCTAACCAGTAAAGTTACTAAAATCATTGAATTGTACTCTTGAAATAGGAGACTGTTATGATACATAAAACATACCTCAATAAAGTTGTTTTTTTCAAATTTAAAGTTATGTGTTCTCTTATGCAATGGCCGTGCAGGCCCAGCTTAGTGCCCCTTTGATGACAATAAAACACTGTGACTTTTTTGCCTACCATTCTCCTTTATATTTACTTCTATTTTTAAACGACTCTCATCTCTGAACACAGAATTGGACCAGCTATTTTTCACAGTATTAATTCTGAAAAATTAATTACCTCACATAAATGAGTGCACAGAAATCATTGCCTCTGAACCAAACTTTTTCAGGGAGATTTTGCATAATAAAGCTTAGAGCATTTTTTTTTCCTTAGAAGTGAAATCTTTTCTCCTCTCGTTTGCTTCATTTCACTTGATTTCAGAGATTCTAATTTCTTCTGGACTGATGGGAGTGGTCAGGGTTTTGTACATCTTCTCGAAGGAAATTAAATTTGCAATTATTCCTAGCATACTGTCGACTCGCAAGCCCCGTGTTTGGGGCAGCCTTCAGATCCCTGTCGCAATTAGCATATCTTCAAGGTGAAGTGCAGATGTCAAATTAATGTGGAAGGCGCCAGGATTGCTAAAGGGCCCAGGTCAATTGGTACTGGTCTAATTGGAGGACATGAGCCTTCCCTGGGGAGGGGGTCCGGGGACTCACGACAGAAACAGGAAAGGTTGTTCACATGTAGAAGGGCAGCAGGGAGGAAGCAGAAATTGGAAACACAACAGAGGGCTGGTTTTTTGTGAAGAAAGGGATGGTTCTGATGGAGAAAGTGAAACCATCCCCCACGCATCATCATCGCCATCATCACTGTCCTCATCATTGGCATTGGCATTGCCATTGGCATTGGCATTGTGGCATCTATCTAGTTAACACAATGAGCAGGCACTTTCTGTGTTTTACACTATTTCAGTCTGACAAAAGAAAACTCTCAGGGTTTTATTATTCTTATTTCATAGAAGAGAAAAGAGCAAGGCAAGAACCAGAAAGATGAATTATTTACAGTGAATGATTATTGCGCATTTATGATGCACCAAGCTTGTTACCAGACTTACATCTCACAGCAAACCGTAGGTAAATGATGTGATTAGCTGCATGTGGTGGATGGGGGCAATGAGTCAGGGAGACATCAAAGAAAAATGCCACCATTAGCAAACCTCTGGAGCGATCTGTCTCCGTAAGACCCAGGCCTCCACACTCACACACCACCACTCTGCCACACACAAGTTGATCCAGCCAAGGGTGAAATGAGAGACTAATCAATCTGAAGCTCACAAAAAGGCCATGATGTTATGATGCCAAGCCCTTCCTTACACTGTTCCCTGTGACTCCAAAACCCCGATCTTCTCTTTAAGCCTGTGTACTTTTCATTAAGTTGTGTTCCAAGGAGACCTGACAGTGAGAAAGGGCCCTCTCAGCCTTAAACAGAGTGGCTTGGTCACTGCTACGCTGGTCAAGGTTCCTCTGAGACCGCATTTGAGTGAAAGAGTGTCTGAAAACAGAGTCACAGTCGAGGTCCTGACTCTAACCCACACCTTGTAGGTATGGTCAGAGCTTGTGGACTGAAGAATCCATGTCTTTGGTCCTCAATTTCCTCAGCAAAGTCAAATGGTATCTGTGTGTGTGCCTTGTCAATGTTATGAGGATGAGGTAGATCAAATAGAGTATCTATAAAATAGTCATGAGCCAGGTATGGTGACACATGCCTGTCATCTCAGCACTCAAAAGGTTGGGACAAGCGGATCACAAACTCAAGGCCAGCCTAGGCTGCATAGTGAGACTCTGCCTCAAAAAAATAACAATAATATAATAAAAATAAGTCTTTAAATAATGACAAGTAGTAGTGATTTATTGAACCAGCTGTCTGGAATTGTGCTGGATAAGCCCCTTTACATGGATTATCTTCCATAAACTCCACTATAGCTCTAAGCAATAGGTGCTATATTATACCTGTTTAATAGATAAGAAAGCTAAGGCTTATGGAGGTTAGGTAATTCACCCAGATGTCATAGCCAGTAAAGTGGGGGCATTTCCAGAATCAGAGGCAGGTTTGCTTCATTTTTAATAACTATTTTTTTTTGTTTTTTTTTGTTTTTGTTTTTTGTAATTTTATTAAATTATAAAAAGTTTCCATTTACGCCCCTCCTCCCAACGCCCTCCCACTCCCCCCCTCCCTCTCCTCCTCCCTCATTGTCCCCTAGGGAAGTCAGGGTCTCCTGCCCTGTGGGAAGTCCAAGTTCCTCCCCCCTCACTCCAGGTCCAGGAAGGTGAGCATCCAAACAGACTGGATCCCAAAAATCCAGTATATGCAGAGGAAACCAGTCCCAGGGTCATTGTCAATGGCTTCTCGGAAAGACTGCAGGCCAGCCACATTCAGAAAATCCGGCCACATTCAGAGAATCTGGTTGGATCACATGCTCGTTCAGTCACGGTCCATCTGGCCTTGGTAAACTCTTATTAGATCCGACCCCTTGTATCAGTGGGTGATAGTATCCCTCGCAGTCCTTCGTCATTTTCTTCCTCCTTTTGCTCCTCGTTTGGATCTTGGGGGGCTCAGTTCGGTGCTCCAACGCGGGCCTCCATCTGTATCGTCATCCAACGCCAGATGAGGGATCTATGGTGATAAGCAAAATATTCATCAGTATGGTCACGGGCCAAGGCCGGTTCAGGCACCCCCTCCTCTGTCCAGAGAACAATCTGGGGATCTCTCCTTGGACCTGGGATCCCATATATAATCAAGTTTCCTGTAAACTCTAATATGACTCCCTTAGTTGAAATATATTCTTCCCTGATCCCACATTCATCCTTCCTCCCTTCCCCCCATCCCGGTCAACCGAGCTTTCTCCATTCCTCCCCTACTCCCTTCTCTCTAACCCTCTCCCCTTCCATCAACCCTCCCACCCCCCCCATGCACCCAAGGTTACCTGGGACTCTTGACTATTTCCTACCTCCTGGCGGATAGGTAAATAATCTTCATCAGGTTCGTCTTCTTATTTAGCTTCTCTAGGATCACGAATAATAGGCTCAAAGATCTTTAATTATGGTTAGAATCCACTTATGAGTGAATACATACCGTGTTCCTCTTTTTGGGTCTGGCTTACCTCACTCAGTAAAGCGTTTTCTATGTCCATCCATTTGCATGCAAAATTCAAGATGTCATTATTTTTTACCGCTGAGTAAAACTCTAATGTGTATATGTTCCACACCTTTTTTAACCATTCTTCTATTGAGGGGCACCTAGGCTGTTTCCAGGTTCTGGCTATTACAAATAGTGCTGCTATGAACATAGTTGAACAAACGCTTTTGTAGTATGTTTGGGCATCTCTAGGGTATATTCCCAAGAGAGGAATTGCTGGGTCCTGAGGGAGGTTGACTCCCAGTTTCCTGAGAAACCTCCACACTGATTTCCAAAGTGGCTGCACAAGTTTGCATTCCCACCAACAATGGATGAGTGTTCCCCTCATTCCACATCCCCTCCAGCATAGGTTATCATTGGTGTTTTTAACTTTAGCTATTCTGACAGGTGTAAGATGGTATCTCAAAGTGGTTTTGATTTGCATTTCCCTGATCGCTAAGGAGGTTGAGCATGACCTTAAGTGTCTTCTGGCCATTCGAAGTTCATCTGTTGTGAATTCTCTGTTCAGATCAGTACCCCATTTTTTAATTGGGTTAATTAGAGTTTTAGTGTCTAGTTTCTTGAGTTCTTTGTATATCCTGGAGATCAGACCTTTGTCTGATGAGGGGTTGGTGAAGATCTTCTCCCAGTCAGAAGGCAGCCTTTTTGTCTTACTGACAGTGTCCTTTGCTTTACAGAAGCTTCTCAGTTTCAGCAGGTCCCATTTATTCATTGTTT
Source organism: Myodes glareolus (assembly GCF_982192425.1). Classification (NCBI taxonomy): domain Eukaryota; kingdom Metazoa; phylum Chordata; class Mammalia; order Rodentia; family Cricetidae; genus Myodes; species Myodes glareolus. Next base: position 25,531,544 of record NC_142047.1, on the reverse strand, counting down.
CTCTTATTGTCTGTGCTGCTGGGGTCCTACTTAGGAAGTGGCCTCCTGTGCCTATATCTTGTAGACTACTTCCCACTTTCTCTTCTATCAGGTTCAAAGTGGACAGATTGATGTTGATGTCTTTAATCCATTTGGACTTGAGTTTTGTGCAAGGTGATAGATATGGATCTATTTTCATTCTTCTACAGGTTGACATCCAGTTATGCCAGCACCATTTGTTAAAGACGCTTTCCTTCTTCCATTGTATACCTTTAGCTCCCTTGTCAAAAATTAGGTGTTCGTAGGTTTGAGGGTTAGTATCTGGGTCTTCTATTCGATTCCATAGGTCGACTTCTCTGTTCTTATGCCAATACCAAGCTGTTTTCAATACTGTAGCTCTGTAATAGAGTTTGAAGTCAGGGATAGTAATGCCTCCAGAAGTTCCTTTATTGTATAAGATTGTTTTGGCTATCCTGGGTTTTTTGTTTTTCCATATAAACTTAATTATTGTTCTCTCAAGGTCTGTGAAGAAGTTTGATGGGATTTTGATGGGGATTGCATTGAATCTGTAGATTGCTTTTGGTAGAATTGCCATTTTTACTATGTTGATTCTCCCAATCCAAGAGCAGGGGAGGTCTTTCCATTTTCTGGTATCCTCCTCAATTTCTCTTTTCAAAGGCTTAAAGTTCTTGTCAAATAGGTCTTTCACATCCTTGGTTAGAGTAACCCCAAGATATTTTATGCTATTTGTGGCTATCGTGAAAGGTGATGTTTCTCTGATTTCCCTCTCCGTTTCTTTATCCTTTGTGTACAGGAGTGCCACTGATTTTTTGGAGTTGATCTTGTATCCTGCCACGTTACTAAGGGTGTTTATCAGCTGTAGGAGTTCTTTGGTAGAGTTTTTGGGGTCGCTTATGTACACTATCATATCGTCTGCAAATAACGAAAGTTTCACTTCATCCTTTCCAATTCGAATCCCCTTGATCCCCTTATGTTGTCTTATTGCTATTGCTAGAACTTCAAGCACTATATTGAAGAGGTATGGAGAGAGTGGACAGCCTTGTCGTGTTCCTGATTTTAGTGGAAAGGCTTTGAGTTTCTCTCCATTCAATTTGATGTTAGCTGTCGGCTTGCTGTATATTGCTTTTATTAAAATTAGAATTCAACAACAATGGTACCCCCATGAAGCCAACAAACTCATGGAAGTTGAACAGTCAACTACTAAATCACCCCTGGGTCAAGGAAGAAATAAAGAAAGAAATTAAAGTCTTCCTTGAATATAATGAAAACAAAGACACAACGTATTCAAACCTATGGGACACAATGAAAGCAGTGCTAAGAGGAAAGTTCATAGCACTAAGTGCCCACCTAAAGAAAACAGAGAAAGCACACATTGGAGACTTAACAACACACTTGAAAGCTCTAGAAAAAAAAGAAGCTGATTCACCCAGGAGGAGTAGAAGACTGGAAATAATCAAACTGAGGGCTGAAATCAACAAAATAGAAACACAGAAAACAATTCAAAGAATCAATGAAGCAAAAAGCTGGTTCTTGGAGAAAATTAACAAGATTGACAAACCCCTATCCAAACTAATCAAACGGCAGAGAGAGAACTTGCAAATTAATAGGATCAGAAATGAAAAGGGGGACATAACCACAGACACAGAGGAAATACAGAGAATCATTAGATCCTACTACGAAAGTTTATATGCCACAAAGTTGGAAAATGTAAAAGAAATGGACATTTTTTTAGATAAGTACCATATACCAAAGTTGAACCAAGACCAGGTGAACAATCTAAATAGACCTGTTAGTCGTGAAGAACTAGAAGCTGTTATCAAAAATCTCCCTACCAAAAAAAGCCCAGGACCAGATGGTTTCAATGCAGAATTCTACCAGAACTTCCAGGAAGAGCTAATACCTATACTCCTTAATGTATTCCACAATATAGAAAAAGAAAAGTCACTGCCAAACTCCTTTTATGAAGCTACAGTCACCCTAATACCAAAACCACACAAAGACACAACCAAGAAAGAGAATTACAGGCCAATCTCACTCATGAACATCGATGCGAAAATTCTCAATAAAATACTGGCAAACCGAATCCAAGAACACATTAGAAAAATCATCCATTATGATCAAGTAGGCTTCATCCCAGAGATGCAGGGATGGTTCAACATACGCAAATCTATCAATGTAATCCATCATATAAATAAACGGAAAGAAAAAAATCATATGATCATTTCATTGGATGCTGAAAAAGCGTTTGACAAAATTCAACACCCTTTTATGATAAAGGTGTTGGAGAGACTGGGGATACAAGGATCATACCTAAATTTAATAACTATTTTTAAACACGTAGTACAGTATCACCTCTTTTTAGAATCTCTAAGAGAAATTGATCCTTGCTTCTTCTACTCCCTTGTGACTTTTTTTTTAAAATCTCTTTTACAAATCCTTATTACAATCTTTATTATACCACAGAATGTTGTGAGTTCAGTCCCACCTTCTGCTCTGCCACATGCCTAGAAGTAAGGTTGCACTACACCTGCGGGAGCCATTAGCACCTGGGTCAGTAGGAGAGTTTCAGATGAGGGGCCCACACCTCCAGAAGTCCCTCTGGAATTTGACAGCATCCCACCCAGAACCCCACTGAGGTCCTTGTCACCTCATGACAACGTTTCTAGAACAGTGTCATTGCCCAAAAATTTACATGCGCTAGTTTGGAGCTGGAACGATGGTGCAGGGGTTTAGAGCACTTGTTTCAGAGGACCAGAGTTCTTCTGTGCCCAGCACCCACAGGGCAGTTTACAGGAAGGGGGCTACAAGTAACTCCCATTCTAGCATAGCCTGTACACTCTGGACTCCACAGGCACCAAACATGTGTGCAGTGCACTTATATATACACACACATAAAATAAAAATAAGTTTATATATGGTTAGAATAAAAAAAATTATAGAGACAGCAAAGGCCGAGAGCACTTACTGCACTGTGCAAATCCCTGAGATCTGACTCCACGTAATCTTTATAAACCCCTGTTCTCACGGATCCCTTCACCGTACAAGTAAGAAAACTAAGACTTGATGGGCAGGCTATTGTGGAATATTATTTTAAGATGTATTACATTTGTCTATGCTGTGGGACATTTGTTTTAATGATACAAGGATGTGTTGCGTTCTTTCATGTTGCCTTTGTTTAGCTCTGGGAAACTGCGTTACTTTTCCTGTCTAAAATATCTGATTGGTCTGGTAAAGAGCTGAATGGCCAATAGATTAGCAGGAGAAAGGATAGGCAGGGTTGGCAGGCAGAGTGAATAAAATGGAGGAGAAACTTAGGAAGAAAAGATCAAGGAGCAGGACAAGGAGGAAGACTCCAAGGGGCCAGCCACCCAGCCGCACAGCAAGCCATGGAGCTAGAAGAAAAAAAAAGTATAAGGAAATAGAGAAAGGTAAAAGCTCAGAAGCAAAAGGAAGATGAAATAGTTTAAATTAAGAATACCTGGCTAAGAACCTGGAAATAACCTGGTTGCTCCTCAACCAAAGAATGAATAAGGAAAATGTGGTACGCTTACACAATGGAGTATTACTCAGTGATTTAAAAAAAAATGATATCTTGAAATTTGCAGGTAAATGGTTGTAACTAGGAAAAAACATCGTGAGTAAAGTAATCCAGACCCAGAAAGATAAACACAGTATATACTCAGTTATAAGTGGTTATTAGATGTAAAGCAAAGGATATCCAGGCTACAATCCACAACCCCAGAGAAGCCAGATAAAAAGGGAACCCTAAGAGGGACACACATGGAGGGCCCAGGAAGGGGAAATAGCTAAAATCTCCTGGATACACTGGGAGGGGTAGAAGGGACAGAATGGGAGATAGGAACATGAGGGATCCAGGTGGCCAAGTTGCCGGAAGAATGGAGAGGGAGAGCAATGAAAAAGACATCTTGATATAGGAGGCCATTATGGGCTTAGAGAGAAACCTGGAGCTAGGGAAATTCCCAGGAAGACCCCAGATAAGACTCCTAGCAGTAGTGAAGAGGGTACCTTAACTGGAATCCCCCTATAATCAAATTAGTGGCTACCCTAATTGTTACATCCAATAACTGATGGAAGCAGGTGCAGTGATCCACAGCCAAGTGCTGGGCTGAGCTCCTAGAGTTTAGTTGAAGAGGGGGAGAAGGGATCATAGGAGCCAGGGGGATCAAGATCATGACTGGGTAAACCACAGAGACAACTGACCCACTAGTGGGAGTTCATGGACTCAGGACTGACAGCTGTGTAACCCACATGGGACCAAACTAGACCCTCTGAATGTGGGTGACAGTTATGTGGCTTAATCTATGGGGGGCTGGCAGTGGGACCAGGACTTATGCAGAATGCATGAGCAGACTTTTTGGAGCCCATTCCTTATGGTGGGATGCCTTGCTCAGCCTTGATACAGGTCCTGCCTCAAGTTGCTATGACAGACTTTATTGACCCCCCAAGGGAGGCCTTATCCCCTCTGAGGAGTGGATGGGGTGGGGTGGGAGGGAGATAGGAGGGTGGGAGAAAGGGAAGGAGGAGGAACTTGGATGAAAGAAAGAAAAAAGCTGGCTAGAAACAAGTCAAGCTAAGGCCGGGCATTTATAAGTAATAATAAGTTTCCATGTGCATATTTATTTGGGAGCTGGGTGGTGGACCCCCAAAAGAGCCCAAAGAGGAAAAAGAGGGAAAAAAGAAACAGTCAGTTGTAGCAGGCAGCCAAGGTAGAATCTGGTTAGAATAAAATTTGCTGCCGACTCCACAGCTTCAACTCTAGCTATGCACTGCGCTGGGCATCTTGCTAGAATTCCCATTCCTTTAGACACACTTAATATGCCAGGTCCTCACTCGGAGCTCCCCTGGCTCCCTCAGCCTCTCCAACCCAGCACCAGTCTCCCTGTCTCTCCCTCCATCAGCACACACACTGATTTCAGTTTTTGGAATTGTCTCTTCTCTCGGCTAGATGATAACATCCCGTTTCACGACCGGGTCTCTCGCAGCACTAGCAGGACGCCTCATACGGCCTGGGCACTCTGTGTTAAGTGTTGAGTTTTCCCCCTGCCGTGTGTCCATTCATTTGAAATGCAATAGATTTGCTAGAGAAGAGGCCAGCTTTTCCCCAGCTCCCAGAGCAGCGGTTCTTGATTATGTCAAATCGAGTTGTCTTAATTATTTGACTCATCTTCGAACTGCCTGTTATTGAAGAGCCTTTAGAAGGGAAGTCTCCCTAGGATTCCTGACACATTATGACAGAAGGAAGGACAGAGCCCAAGGCCATGTCAAGACCTCAGAGTAAGGTGGCTGATCACAGGTTCATCCTATTGCAGTCCCAACAGGTCATGGAAGTGGTTGGCATTTTAAAAGACTGACAACTCCACAGATTTATCTGCTTTGCATTTACTCTTTGAATCAGCGATGTGCTCCAAAAGTGGGGTCTGTGGGGGGAATAAAGTGGGGGGGTTTAAATGAAGTGAACCCATTAGGAGTCAGCCCTGAGTGCCCTGCATCCACCAACTCTGCTCAAGGTGTTCAGTTTATTGGTTACAGCAAATGCATTTTACAAAAACTTAAGGAAACAACTGCTGCAATTCTCAGCTGTAGGATTCTATGACTCATTGCCATCCATTAGAAAAGTGTTTAGTTTTTTTTTTTCAAAAAAATAACAGTATAGTATTTCTAATGATATTCTGCTATACTCGTAGATCGGTGTGTCGTTCGTCATTCAGACATCATCAGAGAAACTTCCTACTGAAGCAGATGGGAATAAATGCAGAGGCCCACAGCCAGACATGAGAGAGAGAGAGAGAGAGAGAGAGACAGAGAGAGAGAGAGACAGAGACAGAGACAGAGACAGAGAGAGAGAGAGAGAGAGAGAGAGAGAGAGAAGAGAGAGAGAGTCAGTCCTTGGAACACGAGCTCTAAATGAGATATCTCCATCAAGTTTCTTCTTCTCTCAGAGCTCAGGGACTCCCATGAAAGAGAAGGAAGGAAAAGTGGAAGAGCCGGAAGGGATGGAGGACACCAGGAGAATGAGGGCCTTTAAATAACTGAACAAAGTTCATATGAACTCACAGAGACTGAAGCAACAAGCAAAGGGTCTACACTGCTCGGCACCGGGTCCCCTGTGTATATATTATAGCTATCAGTTTAGTATTTTTACGGAGCTCCTGAGTGTGTGGATGAGTGAATTCCTGATTCTTGTACCTGCTCTTGGGGCCCATTTCCTTCTTTTGGGTTGCCTTGTCCAGCCTCGATGTGATGGCTTTTGTTTTATCATATCATATCTTATTTTGTTGTGTGTGGTTAATATCTCTTAGAAGCCTGTTCTTTTCTAGTGAAATATAGAAAGGAAGTGGATCCGGAGGGGAGGGGAGATGGGGATGACTGGGAAGAGTAGAGGGAGGGGATGCTGTATTCAAAATATATTGTATGAGAAAGGAACCTACTTTCAATAAAAGAAAAGATGAAGAGAAAAAGAAAAGTTTTTTCAATATTTGAAAGTTATTATGGCTTGTCTAGCTGATGTCATTCACACATTCGTATATTGAGCGCTTCGCCTTCATCTGGTGGCAACTGCTGTGAAAAGTTCTAGAAATTCAGGAGCTGGGGCCAGCTGAAGGGAGTAGGTCAATGAGGACATATCTCTCTGTGTTTCCTACATACCACGAGGTGAAAGACTTCCTGAACCTATGTCCCTGCATCCATGATGTTCTGCCCAACCCGAAGCCAAAAACTCCCTATGTTGTGAGCCAGATAAATCCCCATTTTATTTTCTCCTAAGCATTTTGGTCAGAGCAACGGAAAGGTGTCTGTTAACAGCAAATATTGCAGATGCATTATGAGAAAAGAACATACTGATGCAGATACTCCAGGAGGTCCGCATCTTATGCTGCTCGGCCATTCGATGTGTCCTTTCGATCCTTTTGAGTGCTGAATACCGTTCTAGACAGAGTATGAAACAATACACCGAACAGGCAAGATCCCTGCTGTCATAAAGCTTATGTTGCAGAAAGAAGCAAGAATTTCTGGCTGATGACAGGATGAGGTCTGGGGACACCGATTGAACACAGGCTAAGATTTCTAACACTGCTGGACGTGTTTTTCTTGAATAAGAATTTCATACAAATTATAATTCCTGGGCACATTAGCATCCCCATTCCTTGGTAGCCACAGCTGGTTCTCACCCCCTCCTGTTGATCTCCACTCAAATGTTTTCCCCTCTGTTAACTGAATCCTTTCCCAAATTTTTCAATAGAAACAAGCAAGCCCCATACTCCCATCGCCTTGAATACTGTTTCCACTGGGTGTCTTACTAAATATTATATTTTTGCTTTACTTTCTCAGCCTTTTACAGTCCATCTCTTTTCATCAGAATGAACTTCCTCAGGGCACGACTTTGGCATTCGATTCCCTGCTATATCTGCAGCAATCAGCTCAGCTCCTGTTCCTAGGAATGCTCAAGGTCCTGTTAAACGCTTCTGTGAGCATTACAAATCACAGTAACATCTACATACACTTTGGGGAGAAGAAACAGACATGCAGAATGCTTCATCTCCAGACACTAACTCATGCCATTATGCCTCAGCCTCCTGTACCAGCACCAAACCTAATGAAAATGAGACTTGCACCAGAGAAAGCTAGAACAAAGATTCAAGAGATCGCACTTCTAGTCTTGGCTCGGCACCTGAATGATATATTTAACCTTGGTTTCACTGTAACTTAAGGGAGAAAATCGGGGCCTTCCGGGATCTTCGGCCCAGATTGTGACTTGGCGGGTCACCTCCTGCTTTTGGGTTCCTCGTAAAAGCACATGAGACTGACTTGTTGACATGAGGGATTTGCAGTTCTCAAAATCCCTGTACAAGCATTCAGAAACTCACTTTGGATTCTCAAAAGGTGGCAGTTGAAGAACTGCTGTTTTAGTAATTATGGTTATTCAAATTTTTCATTATTATTATGCAGAATAATAATTGTCATCACTTACTAAGCGCCCACACTTTAGGAACTCCGTTGAAAGGGGGAAAAAAATCTAATTACAGGGTGCAGACATTTGCATAAATTGATGGATTTCTGTGGCTGCACAGTGCAAAGCCAGGAAGGTGAGGTTCCTCTTGATTTTTTTTTAATTTTCTTTTGATCTTGTTAATTGTTTTAAATGGGCTAATGGAGAAACCCGATCTTTCCTCTTTCCCTCAGCCACCTGGCTGCCTGCCTCTGCTACCAGAAGACTGTCATGTAGAGATAATGTATCATCATGACATAATCCTGAAAGTTCTGGAAAGTGAGGCAAGTGTATCTAAACTCTGATCTGTCACTCATTTACTTTATGACCTAAAACCAGCCCCCTACTTTGTCTTAATCTAAAGCATTTGGAGATTTTGTGGAAACAAAGCCAATCTATACAGAAACATGTATAAGACAAGAAGTTAATGTTTCTAAGGCACTGGACAAGTGTTTGTCATCAAATTTTCTGATTTTTCTCTCTTTTTTTCATTGTCATGGTCTCAGGAATGGGTCTAGGGAGAAACACATCAGTAGTACTGAAAGTCACCACTCTAACAAAGGACTCATGGTTTGGGCCTCCCTTTAAGTTTTGACTGACTCTTCTAGTAAAAGCCAGATACTCTGCTTTCCATACTGATGCTTTCCCACAAAAGTGAGTCTCATTGAAAGTTCCATAGAGAGTATTTCTTGCAAGAACACATGCGCCCATTCATATGTGTCCTTGGCGAAGCTACTATATTCAGTATCTAAAACGTTGGCTCTCATATTGCTCTCTTTGTTTGGCAGTGATTTGCTTTCTGTTGTTTTTATTTGCACTGTTACCCTTGAAAATACCATTACAGGTGGCATTCTGAATTTCTGGTTTATTTTGAAACATCAAAATACCCAGAAAAGCTAGAAATAAAGCCTCACATATATGGTCAAGCGATTTTTCATCAAGGTTCCAAGACGATTCAGGGGAGAAAGGGAAGCCTTTCAACAAATGTCATTGATAAAACCAGAGAACCACATGCAGAAGAATGAATCAAAAGCCTTCCCTCTTCACAGCTCTTCAACCCCAGATGAATGAGACTCTGAAGGTGATGAGTATAAACAGTGGGATACCAGCTTAAACAGTAGGAAATTCTGACACACACTGTAATATGGATAAACCTTGAAGGCATTGTGCTAAGTGAAACAGAACAATTTACAAAGACAAACACTGTATAAATTCATTTCTATGACTTACCAAGAACAGACAAAGTCTCGTAGACGGGCTGGAAGGATGGCTTAGACGTCAAGAGCACTTGCCGCTCTTGCAGATGGCTCAGAGTCAGGTCCCAATACCCACAGAGTGGCTCACAAACACTTGTCACTCTATTCCAGATAATGCTATGCCTTCTTTTCATCTCCTTAAATGCCACGTGTGCATATGGTGCCCAGACATGTAAGTGGGCAAAATATGCATACATATACAATTAGAAAATAATTCTTAAAAAAAACAGAATGCTTTTAAAGAGGTATGAAAAGGTGTTTTCAAAATTCAGAGAGCAAGTATAAGGGTGGCCAGGGTTGGGGGCAGAATGACTGTAACAACTCATAGGCTAATGGAGATTGGCCTTTTTTTTTTTTCTTTCAAGATACAAAAACTTCCAGAGATTGACTTCACCGCAATATGGATATAGCACTACTGAGGTACAGACTTGAGGATGGTTTAAAATGGTGTATTTTATGTCGTGGATATTTTATCACATTGTTCTATTTTGTTGTGCCATGTTCAGTTGATGTCCCTAGAGAACCTGCTCTTTTCTGGGAGGAGACAGGCTGTGGGGAGAGGATTTAGGGAAGACACAAGTTGAGGGAGCAACTGGGAGGAGTGAGGGAAGGGGAAGCTGTGGTCAGGATGGAATGGATGAGAGAAGAAAAATTTAAAAAGAAAAGTTGTAAGTATATGTGTGTGCGTGTGTGTACGTGTGTGCGTGTGCGGGTGTGTTTCTGGGCAAGGTGGCGCACACCTTTAATCCCAGCGCTCAGGAGGCAGAAGCAGGTTGATCACAGTGAGTTCAAGACCAGCCTGGTCTACCAGCCTGGTCTCAGCAAGTTCCAGGCCATGTAACAGGATGTGTGTGTGTGTGTGTGTGTGTGTGTGTGTGTGTGTGTGTGGTGTGTGGTGTGGGGGGAGTGTGGGGGGGTTGTGGGTGTGGGTGTAGGTGTGTTGTAAAGATGGGGCAGTATTCCGTCTACATGGACAGTTCATGCACAGTTGAGCCAAGCCATATCTAGTCCAACACCCAACCTGAGTTCTCTCGTTCTCATCCTATCACATATTCTAAGCATTTATTTTGTGCCCCAGGCTTAAAACAAGATTCTCAGATTAAATGTGTGGGCTGCCTGTGCTGTCTTTCCAGATGTGGGCTGCTGTGTGCAGCTGTGTGCATTCATCCTATCTACTCAATTCACTGTCTCAAGAGGCCTTCTCTGACTCTCTATTTAAAACTGCAGACTTTTTCCTTTTTCTACAATTTTTCTTCATAGTAAGCATCAAACTTTGCTCTATTACTTATTTTGGTTATTTTAGGATTTTTTTCTTATTCCCTGTCTACCTCTGTCCACCTCTTGCATAAAATTCATGAAAGGCAATGTGTCTCAGTTCTTCTCTGATGAACTTCCAGCAAGCAGATCAGAATCCGGAGCACTCCATGTGCTTGATTTTCTTTTTTTGTTCTTGCTTGACTTTTGTGTTGGCTTTGGCATTGTTGTGTTTGTTTGCTTGTCTGTCTGTATGTATGTATGCATGTATGTATGTATGTATGTATGTTTATTTGTTTAGAAATTCCACTTTGTGGTCCTGGCTACCATGGAATGCATGACGCAATCCAAGATGACCCCCAACTTACAGCACTACTCATGATTCTGTCTCCCAGTCATTGGGAAAATAGGTATGAGCCACCATGCATGGTGTTTTGATTTTTATTTTGGTTTTTGGTGGAGACAGTTTCCTATATTTATTACTGTATCTGTATGTGTATGAAGTGTGTGTTATACAGGTATGCATATCTTGACCCACATACGGAGGTCAGAGGGCAATTTTGTGTAATTAGTTTTTCCTTCTACCTTTACATGGGTCATATCATAGTTAGGTTTTCTATTGCTGTGATAAAGCACAACAACCATAAAAAAAAAACTTAGGGAGTAAAGGGTTTATTTTCCATTTAAAATTCAGGTTATGCTCCATTGCTGAAGTAAGCCAAGGCAGGAATTCATACAGGGCAGGAACCTGGAGGTAGGATCTGATGCTGCTTATTGGTTTTATCCTCCTGGCTTCCCCAGCCTGCTATCTTATAAGACCTAGGACCACCAGCCAAGGGATAGAACCACCCACAGTGATCTGAGTCCTCCCACACCAATCATCAATACAGAAAATGCACCACATGCTTGCCCACCATCCAATCTAGTGGGGTCCTTTTCTCAATCAAATTCCCCTCTTCCAAAATGACTTCAACTTGTGTCAAGATGACATAAACCTAACTTACTTATGTTGAATCAAACTTCAGTCACCAGGCTTTCAAAACAAGTGTCTTTATCTGTTGAGCCATCCCAAAAGACCCTTTGTTGTCATTGTTACTGTTGTTTAACAAATTATTATTAAAGAACATATTCATTAGCATTTGGCAGACAACAGCATTCTATGGCATTTATTGATTGTGTGTGTGTGTGTGTGTGTGTGTGTGTGTGTGTGTGTGTGTTTGGAATCACAGGTCATGAGATATCAACCAAATGCAAGTACTGACCATTAATAATATATTCACATAATCAGTCATTATAAGTACGGAATGCTCTGTGTCTGCGCATCGGTGTCTTGTTGGTAGGCTCTGCAGTTCTCCACATAAACACTTTTGCCAGGGCCTCGGGAAAGCTCTGAGCCTTGTGTTGCAGAGCCATGTTTGTATTCAGGCTGAGCAAGCTCCTGCTGCATAGGAGAGCCAGAGCTGACTGCTGAAATGAGACCCTTGAGACCGGACCCTGGCAGTGTGAAGACAGTCTGAATCGCCTGCCGTAACGGGGCTGAAATTAGACACAGGCCAAGACTGGGATTTAATGGGAGGGTCATTTGGCTCACCAATACTGTGTAAATGTTCCAAGCAGCAATGAAAACTGACTCTACAAGACTCATTCTTGGTGTCCTTCAAATTGCACTTAGCTGTTACAATAAAAGTTAAAGTAGGAGGTATCTTCGAGTTAATGCCGTCCACCAGCCACCATAACAAAAGGGACAAGAGTGAGGTGACTGACCCAAACCACATCCTAGCAATTTCTTTGTGTTACATGAAAAACCCCTCCTCCTCGCTACTGATCCTTAGCTATCAATAGGGAGAAAGGTTTTCTTCCGACTGACCTAGTTTATTTGGGACAGTCTGGTTGTTCAAACTAGAGTAGTCATTCTCTTAGAATACAGTCTTTTTATTGGGCATGACGGATTTTTAAAGAAATCTACCAAGTCCAGCAAAGCAGCTTAGCTTGGTCAGATCCCTCAACTGGTGTATGTACAAATATTTGGAAGATGGTCACCATGTTCACAGTGGAGCGATTATTGCCATAAACCTTAATGTTGACAAAGCTTCTGGAGAACAGTGCATATTACGTCCTCTGTGTGCACTCCGTGTGCATCTCAGGAATCAACATCCTCTTTTGTGAGAGGGACACACTCAATTCTAAAGTAATTGATGTGTCTGATGAATATCTTGCATATCACCATAGAACCTTCATCTGGCAATGGATGGAGATAGAGACAGAGACCCACATAGGAGCACTGGACTTAGCTCCCAAGGTCCAAATGAGGAGCAGAAGGAGGGAGAACATGAGCAAGGAAGTCAGGACCACAAAGGGGTGTGTCCACCAACCGAGATGGTGGGACTGATCTAATGGGAGCTCACCAAGGCCAGCTGGATTGGGAGTGATGGAGCATATGGTCAAACTGGACACTCTGAATGTGGCTGGCAATGAAGGCTGACTGAGAAGTCAAGGACAATGGCACTGGGTTTTGATTCTACTGCATGGACTGACTTTATAGGAGCCTGGTTTGTTTGGATGCTCACCTTTAAAGACCTGGATAGAGGAGGGGGGACCTTGGACTTCCCACAGGGCAGGGAACCCTGACTGCTCTTAGGACTAGAGAGGGAGGGGGAGATGGGAAGTGGGAGGGAAAAGGGAGGCAGGGAGGAGGTGGAAATTTTTAATAAATAAATAAATAAATAAAGTAATTGATGTGTTTACTCTGTGCTTCAAGGCTACAGAAACGGTTACGAATTTTTCACTTTACTAATTTAGCTTTGTATGAAGATTTATTTAGTGGGTGGGAAATAGGGTGAGTCACTTTCTTTGTTGCTCTTAATACATCGAGAACATCTGCACAGGCCAAAGCCACCACATGCTTAGGCACCACCAGGAAAATCACCTGTGTCTAAAACGATGATTTTCTCTGTGTATGTCCTCAGTTGAAATGACACCATGTTTCCATGGCCTCAGATTGGAGGTCACCTCTTTAGTCTCTCCAGCAAAGGAATTCCCTCAAGCCAATAACCCAAAGTAGCTCTTCGGGAAACTAGTCCACAATAGGCTGCTTGTGAAATAATGCCACCTCCCACTTTCATAGTTAAGTAAAAGCTGTTTGTGGTCCATGCTTTCTTTAAAGGAAAACTGAGAAAAAGTATGCTTAATTTACTTAATGGAAAAATTTACTTTAGATCTAAAAACTATCTATCTGTCTATATCTCTCTCCATCTCCTCTTAAAATCAGTCTTAAAATAAGTATTCAATGGAAAGGAAAGGAGCTGTGTTTTCATGAAACATAGTTCCAAAGTGCTGTGCTCTGCCATCAGAGCACACAGCACCTTTCTACTCCAAGACGGTCGTGTAATGAAAACACTTCTTTGCTTTGCTTTTTAACCCATGTGCATGCCTAAATAACAGTATTTAGTTTATTTGGAATGGAGGTTGGAGCTGTAAAGAATACGAGTCTATCTAGAAATAAGTACTTTTAATTTTTTAATGAAAGTTATTTACTTGGGGGGTGTCACCATAGCACACATGTGCAGCTCAGAGGACAATCTGTAGGAGCTGGTCCCCTCCTACATTGGGTATATGTCCAGTAATAGGCTAGATTCAAGTCCTGGATACAAGCCTGAAATCATGCCATTGGATTTGGTGGCAAGTACTTTTACCCTCTGAGTCTTCTCATGGGCTTCACTTCCCTTTTTTAACCAAATTTCTACATTTTCTAGTTTCAAGTTTTATGAGTTACATGTATATGTTTGTGGATTTTACCCAAAGGATGCTCCATCTTATCACAAGGACAGTTCTCCAACTAAGGTCGTTGAAGCTGTATTCATAATAGTCAAAAACTGGAAAGAACCTAGATATCCCTCAACTTAATAAGAGGCAAAGAAAGTGTGGAACATTTATACAGTGGGGTATTACTCAGATGTTTAAAAAAAAAAGATGACATCATGAAATTTGCAGGCAAATGGATGCCATCCTGAGTGAGATAATACAGGTCCAGAAAGAGACAGACATGGTATGTACTCACTTACAAATGGATATTAGCTGTAAGTAAGTGTTAATCAAGCTATAAACCACTGACCCAGAGAGGTTAGGTAAAGGAGGAGAAGCAGGGATCTTCCTGGGAAGGTGATTCTGCAGGTGGACTGGTGGGGACAGAAGCAGGAGGAATGAGGGATGAGGAAGAGAGTTGGGGGAGAGACAACTGGAATTGGGGACATTTTGGAGTGGGGTGTGGAAATCTAGTGCTGTGAAAGCTTCCTGGAATCTATGAGGCTTACCCTAGTGAGGACTCCTAGTAATGGAGGATGTAGAGTCTGAACCGGCCATTTGTAACCAGGCAAGGCTTCCAGCAGTGGGACTCTTACATTCGGTTGAGCTGTTGGCTGAGAAGTCCCTGTGAAGATCCGTAGTAGGAGTCCACTTGTTTGTTCCTGGCTGCTCAGCCCCGAAATAATCACACAGAAACCATATTATTTGCAACACTTTTTTGGCCAATAGCTTAAGCGTATTTCTGGCTAACTCAAATCCTAAACTAACCCATCGCCATTAATCTGTGTCTTGCCATGAGGCTGTAGTTAACCGAGTAAAGTTCCTGCATCTGTCTCCCGTGGGGCTCCATGGCTTCTCACTGACTCCGCCTTCTTTCTCCCAGCATTCAGTTTAGTTTTCCCTGTCTACCTCTATTCTGCCCTTAGCAGATAGTTTATTAACCAATGAATGGTATTCACAGCATACAGAGGGGAATCCCATATCAATCCGTAAACAGCTCTCACTGATGCTAGGAAAAAAGGTTGCTCTGTGGGAACTGACAGTGGGGCCCCCTTGTGGAGGACAACTTCCACCCAGTTCATTGAATCTTAGAGAAGTCAAGCTGGTTCAGACTTGGAGCCTTCACTCTTACATTTAGCATCTTTGGTGTGAGACTGCAGAAAGAGAAACTTGAATACCAATCCAGTCACAAAACCCTCCACCTATAATCTGCCCTGCCTGCAAGATGTGCTGGGGCAGTAGTGGCACAATGGTGGCCAACCAATATCTGATTTAATTTTAGACCCATACTAGGAGAGGGAGCCCAACATTGCATGGATGGCCAGAAACTGAAAACTGGAAACTCTAGCCCAAAGACCTAGAGTAGAACCAAACATAACTCATCTTTAAAAAAATGATGAAATGATTTCTAATGATGTTCTGCTATATTCATAGATTGATGCCTTGTCCAGTTGTCATCAGAGAGTCTTCCTTTGGCAGCAAGTGGGAGCAGGTGCAGAGACCCACAGCCAAATATTATGCAGAAGAGACAGTCTAAATTAGAGGACTTCATAAGCTCCATACCCTCAGAGATTGGGGAACCCTGAGGAAGAGGGAGAGAAAACATTGTAGGAGTGAGAAGGGATGGAGAACACCAGAAGAACATGGCCCACCAAATCAATAAACCAGGGCTTATATGGCCTCACAGAGACTGAAACAGCAATCACTGGGCCTTCAGGAGTCTTCATCAGGTCCTCTGAGTACATGTTACAGCTGCTAGCTTAGGATTTCCAACACTGGGAGCAGGTGTGGCTCTGAATCTTTTGCCTGCTCTTGAGACTTTTTTCTTCCTATTGGGTTGCCTTGTCCAGCCTCTATATAAGGACTTTCAACTTGTCGTATGTGTCTTGTTTTGTCCTGTTTGGCTGTCATCTCTTAAAGGCCTTCTCTCTTATGAAGAGGAAATTAAACAGGAGTGGATATGGGGGTAGAGGTAGATCTGGGAGGAGAAGAGGGAGGGAAAATTGTGGTTGGGATAAAGGAAGAATCTATTTTCAATTTTAAAAAATAAATTTTTTAAAAAAGAGATTTTACTCTACCTAGATGGCCAGTGAGTGGGCTGAGCTTCTCACTGAAAGGTAGTAATAGCCATCCTTTTGATTATATTATCAGATGAATTGGTGGTGTAGGAGAATGGTCTGTATTCTATCAATTATGTTTTAAATAATGCTGATTGACCAGTAGTCAGGCAGGAAGTATAGGTGAGACAACCAGACAGGAAGTAGAGGTGGGTCAATGAGAATAGGAGAATTCTAGGAAGGAGGAAGCCCATTTCCTTGGCAGTCCAACCCAGCCAGAGAAGAAGCAAGATGTGATTGCCTTGCTGAAAAAGGTACTGAGCCATGTGGCTAATACAGATAAGAATAATGGGCTAATATAAGTTGTAAGAGTTAATAGGGAGCCTGAGCTAATGGGCCAATCAGTTTATCATTAATTTAGACCTCTGTGTGATTTCTCTGGGGCTAAATGGCTGTGGGACCTGATGGGAGGACAGAAACCAGGCAGGACAGAAACCCAAACAACGAATTGGTTTTTGTGTTAAGCTATCACAACATCACACAATATGAGGAAGCCCTCTCTTCCTCTTGGAACTCCTCAGAGCTTACACTAGAAGTGAAAGTATAGCCTGTGCTGGAACAAGCAAAGTTTCACAGCACATTTACCTGTGCCTTTCCACTAGATGTTCCTTGAGAGTTCAGTGGTGTCTGTATTGATAGTTAAGTACCCAGTGCCTCCACAGGGCCTGACAGTGTTCTAACTCAGTTTACAGTGATGGCCTTATTGCCACAGAAGGTGAGCACTGTTTAGTCTCCTGCTAAGCAGAACACTGTGAGTACATCATACATTTGAAACTGGATTTCTCCAAGGCTTAGGATTTAGGCAAAAGGACTTCCTGTCCCGACCTTATCCCACCTTCGAGCATACCATCTTCCCTCTCATTTGGTCTTCTCTGTGGGATTTGTCTGAATTAAGTATGCTAAACTCAGACAAAGAAGAGAGGGGGTCAGGAGGAGGAAGAGAAGCTAGGGAAGGAAGAGGAACAAAAGGAAGGAGAGAAGCAAGAGAAAGAAGAGCCAGAAGGCGAGGGAGATAAGCAGGAAGAGAAAGAGAAAGATTAAGGTGGGGAAAAAGAAGAGGATGTAGAAGACGAGGAGGAGGAATGAGAAGCCATATGCTTCAGATTCTGTGACCATATCTGGATGGGATCAGATGTAATATTCCCTAGTACTTGTCCCTTCTATGGCCTTTCCAATGTGAGAATTGAATGAACAGAACTACTTCCTGTCCAGTTCATCTGAATTTGAGCAATGCCTCCCATGTTTAAAGTAGCTAAGAAGTTTAAACTTAAATTTAAAATGAGCATCATGCTCTTTCAAGAAAGTACATTAACATCAGATTGTCAAATGTATTAGAATGCAATTCTTTGCTCTTCCCTACACAGGTATGATTGGCACCTAGCATACCCTCAATAAGTTGTTAGGATGGGTAGAACATGTATAACACAGACAAATAAAAAATGCAGAATCTTCTGCATAGTAGAAGTCACAGAGTTATCTGTTGGCTTATTGTGAATCAACATTTGTGTGATAGCTGTGTGGTAGCATTTTGACATTTGTCTGGTATGTTTTACCCCTGATTAATTTTTCAGCTTTAGAAAACAGATGGCATTTATGGAGCTGTGAGTGGTGCTCATGGGTGATATTAGTTGTGTGGGTATAGCTGTAGCCATGGACTGTGGTGGTGTTTGGGGGAGTGGCAGTGATGACAGTTGCAGAAGGTAGTGGTGGTAACTCTGAGTGGTAGTAATGGTAATGGAGGTGGTAGTCATGGGTGATGGTGGTAATCCACGTAAGCATTTTTAAAAGGTGAAAATACCTATTGGCAGTAGTAGTTGTGAATGAGGGTGGTGTCAATAGTAGTTGGGATGTGGGTAGATATGGTGATGGTGATAGTAGTTGGGGTGTTGTTAGATATGGTGATGGTGATAGTAGTTGGGGCATTGGTAGAAATGGTGATGGCAATAGTAGTTGGGGTGTGGGTAGATATGGTGATGGTGATAGTAGTTGGGGTGTTGGTAGATAAAGTGGTGGTGATAGTAGTAATTATGAATAGTAGCTATGGTGTAGTTGAGGATATGTTGAAGACAATGCTGGAGAAGTGACCCTTTCAGTCACTGTACATATGACAGTGGTAGCACTGATAATAGTTCAATACTGATGGGCAGTGGTTAGGGTCATGACGCTGATGGTGATAACTGGAATTGTAATTAAGGATGATAGGGAATGTGATTGTAACTGTGAGATAGTTACAAGCAGTAGCTGGGGATATGGTGGCGGTGTCAGTTGTGATGGTGAGAGTTAGGAGTGGTCATTGTGGGGAAGATAGAGCTATGACGGTGGTACAGCAGCAGATAGTTCTGTGTTGTAGTGATGATGGGAGTTAAAAGTTAGAGCAAATAGTCGTGGCTATGAATGGCTGCAGCCGTGAGTAGAAATGGAGATGGTGCTGGATAACAAGAGAAAGTCATGGTGGGTGGGTGTGGCAGCAGTTATGGTTGGTAACGATTTGCATACACTTGGTTGGGGTGTGGGAGAAATACAAACAAAGGTAATTAGTCTTAAGGGAAATTTCAGAGATCACTATTCATGCTTCAATAAGATGCTTAAAAATGGCAAGGTGAAGTTTAAAATAACTAATCATAAAGCAGTCACTGGCCAAAATTATCTTGGTTTCCAATTTAGTCAGTATGTTGCTGTTTATTACTGAAGAAAACCCAGGAGTGTGACAGAGAAAGCTGTCCCACTACTGTCGTTGACAGCAATTTAACTATTATTAATTCTGTGCCTACTGTGTAATGGATGCCGTGGGTATGTGCCTGTGTGTGTGCACATATAGCTTTAATTTAGTCCTCATAAAAGCCCACATTATCCACATTAGACACACAGACACGGTTTGGTTGAATGATTTTTGAACATGTTGCAGAAATTCATTCAGGAAAAGGGTAGCATCAGACGTACTAAGTCCATCGCCATTCCTATCCCTTCGGATGCATTATTGGGGAACAACAGTAATGAGAAGAATCTGCTCATTTAGTTAGGAGTGGGCATATCGTGGTATAGTAGCCAGATTCGTAGACTATGGGTCAAAAACTCAAATGGAGCCTTATAACTAATGTAAGGGTCTTAAAATTTTTGGTGACAAGGCCTGGAGAGATGGGTCAGTGGGTAGCAACACTGACCACTCTTCCAGAGGACCCAGATTCGATTTCCAGCACCTGCATTGTTGCTTATAACCATCTACTACTCCAGTGCTAGGGGCGT
This sequence comes from Myodes glareolus, assembly GCF_982192425.1. NCBI lineage: Eukaryota > Metazoa > Chordata > Mammalia > Rodentia > Cricetidae > Myodes > Myodes glareolus. The sequence continues at coordinate 25,511,868 of NC_142047.1, read as the reverse complement.
CTAAGACTCTCTTCTGCCCTCCACAGGTATAATGTACAAACATGGTTCACAAACGTACATGAAGGCAAAACACTCATTCATGTAAAGCAACATTTTTTTTTAATCTGGCACCAGTAGACAGTTTCTGAGCAGCCAAGGACCAAAACATAATTCAAAATCAGACACAACGACTCCAGTGCATTTCTGGCAGTGATCATCCATGTAGCATCCTCAGCTTCGCAGAAACTGGTTCAGACAAGCCACCTGCACACTTCAGAAGGACATAACATCACACCAAACCTTGCCAACAAGCACAGTCTTGCTGTGGGAGTTCCTTCAGCTCCTTCAGCCAATCGCCGCTGAGTTACCAGCCCATTGGGGCGTGGTCTCTCTCCCTTTAAAAAAAGCAGCGGCTGTCCTCCAGTCTGTCTTTGTCTTCCGGCTCCGTTTCCGGCCCCTGGACTCCTTTCCTGTTCGCGCGGAGGGGCTGTTGTCTGGGACGGTAATCTGTAAGTTTTTTCTCCTTTGAATAAATAACCATTCTATTAATCATAATTCCAAACTGGTGTGGGATTGTCTGTGACTTACGCCTTCATCTGGCGCCCCACGTTTGGTTGTAGAACCCCCCCTTCCCCCCCACTCAACTGCTTGCTACCAGCTCGGCTAGTCACGAGACCTCCCTCAGCTACGGCCTGTGCCCTGTATGTGGAGCCAGCAGTTCAATTAAACCCCACGCCTCCCAAGCTCCACAGGCTCGGGACAATCTCTGCAAGCCTGGTTTGCTTTTTTCTGAGTTGTTTTTAAATTTCCCTTGTAAGTGCGGTGCTTTAGTGGCGTCAATCAGAACGACTCGGTCACGTGGAGGCATACGCGGCTTCCGGGTTGCTCTTTTCTACCCCTGGATTCTGGGCTTCTGGGTTTCTGGTTCCGTGTATGGAATTGATTTAATTAAACTTTCTTTCTTGAGCAACTTATATTTCCTAGTTTTTAACAAATACTAAGGCAGACACTGAAACAGGACCTGTTTAAGTCACCTTTGCAGTGGTTCTAGTCGCAACTTGGCAACAGCGCCGCCAACTAGACAAGAGGTAATATGGCAGTTTTTGTTTCCAACGCCAATTTTACTGTTTTCTTTATTAATACAATGGATTATGTCATGCAAGGTTTATATGACTATGGGAATATATTAATTTACTTGTTACTAGGTTTCAGTTTTCTTTTCAATATTTTATCATTAAGAAAGATACGATTTTTACGGACTAATATTGAACAACTAGTTGAAAGGATTAAAATTATTGAAAATCAGGGGTTATCTGAACAAGTGGATACTATGATAGACAAAATTGACTCCATGTCCAAGGGTACTAGGAAGTTACCTGAAAGGGTACAGGCTGTTGAATTTGACGTTCAGACGTTACCACAAAGTTTTGATAAGGTAACAGATAGAATGAACCTCCAGAATGGGAACCAAAAAACTGATACCTTAGTGAAATTACTAGAAACACGGGTAGGTCAGGAGATTCAGGATTTAAGGGATACAATGATAAAAAGATTAGAAATGATTGAAGAAACTATTGGAGCTGGTGAACAGAGTAAGAAGGCACAAGGACAGGATACAATGCCACCACCAGCTGTTAGAACTGGCTTACCCAGGGTCCTAACAACATACCCTGTAATTTATTCTGACAAAGGGTTAACTTCCAAAGGCTCAAAGGGAGTTAAAGAAGCTAGATGGACACCAATAGCAATGAATGATTTAAAAGAAATTAAGCAAGCTGTCGTTAATTTTGGCTTGCACTCTGCATTTGTTAAGGAAATGATAAGGACTTGGGCTTCTAATGTCAGAGCTACCCCCCATGATTTCTCTCAGCTAGTGTCTGCAGTTTTAGATGATGGGCCTTCCTTGATGTTTGGAATTTATTTCAGAGAAGAATCCAAACATATGGAACAGCAAGGAAGAGCAAAAGGTGTGGAGGTTTCCCAAGATCAAATTCTTGGTGTAGGAGCATATGCTGATCCACAGGTCCAAGCTCTTTATGATGAAGAAGTGCTGTCCTTATGTCACAAAGCAGCCTTGAATGCTTTGAATAGAATACAAGATCCAGCAAAAAGGGTCGAATCATATACCAGGGTTAGGCAGGGACAGAGAGAACCTTTTACTGACTTTGTGCAAAGATTAATTAAGGCTCTGGACATAGGGGTAACAGACCCAGAAGCTAGACGAATACTTCTTGAATCTCTAGCTTTTGAAAATGCAAATACTGAATGTAAAAAGATAATTGGGCCTTTAAGATCTAGATCAGCACCAATGGAAGAATGGATACAGCATACAATGAATGTTGAGATGTTTAGCTATAATGATGAATCCTGGGTAGGAGAAGCAATTTCCAAAGCTATGAGGAGACATCAAACTACCAGGTGTTTTAATTGTGGTAAATTAGGACATCTGAAAAGGGATTGCAGGCAAAGAAATCCTAGGAATAATATCTCCTCTGGGAATGACAAAAGTAGGAGATCTCAGCCTTCAGGTATATGCAGGAGATGCGGTAAAGGCCGACATTGGTCCAACGAATGCAGGTCAACAACAGACAGACAAGGCAACCCGATACCATCAGGAAACTCCTTGAGGGGCCTCTCGCAGGCCCCCAAGCCAAAAGTAGCCCAGTCATTCCCAGTTACAGTCGAAAATGTGTCTCACCAAGAAAATTAAAAACTCCAATGTCTGCCGTAAAAAGTAATACTGGTCTAAATGATGAATTACATGTGGAGAATGAGTCAAAAAATTCAGGAGGACAGAGTAAACGTATATTTTGGCAAACGTATATTAACGATCAAAGACCAAAGCTAAGAGTCTGTATAAATGGCATTTTTATTGAAGGCTTATTAGACACAGGTGCGGATGTAAGTATAATTACTCCAGAATCCTGGCATCCGAATTGGCCTCTTCATGAGGTAGATGTTCAGTTCCTGGGAATTGGAACCCTATCTCGTGTAAAACAAAGCACAAGATGGGTGGAATGCATAGGGCCTGAAGGGCAAATAGGAAGATTAAGGCCATATATAGCAAATATTGCAATAAATTTATGGGGCCGTGACCTGCTACAGCAATGGAATACCCAGATTAACATTCCTGTAGTTCCAGGAACTCACAATTCTGGGAAGGATATAATGAGGTATTATGGAAAAAGGTCACCAGCCATTCAGGCTGTACAAGAACACACAGCCAATAGCAAACCTTTAGAGGTACCAACAGCCCTACCTTTAAAATGGCTAACTGAGAAGCCAATATGGATCAAGCAGTGGCCTCTAGCTGAAGATAAGTTACAGGCTTTGGAACAGCTGGTACAAGAGCAACTAGATGCTAACCATATTGAAGAATCAACCAGCCCTTGGAATTCTCCTGTGTTTGTTGTAAAAAAGAAATCTGGTAAATGGAGAATGGTGACAGATCTAAGAGCTGTCAACAAGGTAATTCAGCCTATGGGTCCGCTACAATCTGGAATTCCTTTGCCTTCTCTATTACCAAGAGGATGGCCTCTTATAGTTATTGATTTGAAAGATTGTTTTTTCACTATACCTTTGCAAAAAATGGATAGAGAAAAATTTGCCTTCACAGTGCCTACTTATAATAATTCTCAGCCTACTAGGAGATATCAATGGACTGTCCTCCCACAGGGGATGCTCAATAGTCCCACATTGTGTCAATATTTTGTTAATAAGCCACTGGAAATAATTCGTAAGCAATTTCCCAAGTCCATAATTTATCATTACATGGATGACATTTTATTATCTGATTCAAATAAAGATATTTTGGAAAGTATGTTTGAAGAAGTAAAGAAAGTCTTGCCTAGGTGGGGATTACAAATTGCCCCTGAAAAGATTCAAAGAGGAGATTCTATTAATTACCTAAGCTACAGAATAGGGTTAGAAAAAATTCGAACACAAAAGGCACAAATTAGGAGAGACCGGTTACGGACTCTTAATGACTTCCAAAGATTGTTAGGAGATATTTCCAGTCTACGACCAGCTGTTGGGATAACACCTGATCTAATAGTTCATTTAAACAAAACCTTAGATGGTGATAAGGATTTGAATAGTCCCAGAAAATTGACAGTTGAAGCAGAAAAGGAACTGACAATGATTGAGGAAAAATTACAGGAGGCACATGTGGATAGGGTCAACCCGAATCTTAGTTCCATCCTAGTCATACTGCCTTCCAGAATTTCTCCTACAGGGATTTTAATGCAGAGGGAAGATATTATTTTAGAGTGGATATTTATACCTCATAAACCAAGTAAAAAAATAAAAACTTATGTAGAAAAGGTTTCAGAATTAATTATAAAAGGTAAACTGAGACTTCGTCAACTAGCAGGTATAGACCCAGCACAAATTATAGTGCCTTTTACTACTGAGGAAATAAGAAAGTTATGGGAAGATAATGAACCATGGCAAAGAGCTTGTGCTAATTTTTTGGGAGAAATTAGCAGCAACTATCCCAAAAGTGATAGACTTAACCTCATAAAGAGAACTTCTTGGATTCTTCCTAGAATTGTACGTGATGCTCCAATAACTGGAGCTCGGACATTTTATACCGATGCAAATAAATCAGGGAAAGCAGGTTATAAATCGGAAGAATTGAGTAAGGTGGAACAAAGCCCTTATAATTCTGTCCAGAAGGCAGAATTATATGCCATTCTTATGGTGCTAAGGGATTTTAAAGAACCTCTTAATATAGTTACAGATTCACAATATGCAGAAAGAGTTATCTTGCATATTGAAACCACTGAATTCATACCAGATGACACAGAGTTGACTTCATTGTTTATCGAGGTACAGGACATAATTAGGAATAGGCTTTGTCCAATGTACATAACACACATCCGGTCCCATACCGGTCTGCCTGGGCCTCTAGCACAAGGTAACGCTGAAATTGACCAATTATTGATTGGAAACGTTCTGCAGGCCTCAGAATTTCACAAAAAACATCATGTCAATAGTAAAGGCTTAAAGAAAGAGTTTTCCATTACATGGCAACAAGCTAAGGACATTATAAAGAGATGTCCTACTTGTTCTTTCTATAATCAAACACCGTTGCCTGCAGGGAGTAACCCAAAGGGTACTCAAAGGAATGAAATCTGGCAGATGGATGTGTTCCACTTTATGGAATTTGGTAAATTAAAATATGTACACCACACCATAGACACGTATTCAGGTTTTCAATGGGCAATTGCCCTGAGCTCAGAAAAGGCTGATTCGGTAATCACACATTTATTGGAAGTTATGGCCATCATGGGTATACCTGAACAAATAAAGACAGACAATGGTCCAGCATATGTATCTAAGAAAATGAAACGCTTCTTTGCTTATTATAATATAAAACACGTTACAGGTATACCAAATAATCCTACAGGTCAGGCAGTTATAGAAAGATCAAATCGTACTATAAAGGATATGCTAAACAAACAGAAAGGGACGAAAGATACCCCCAGAAATAGATTGCATAATGCTTTATTAACCTTGAATTTTCTTAATGCTAATGAGAAAGGAACAACAGCAGCAGAGAGGCATTGGATAATGGAAAAAACTTCTGAACTAAACCAACCTGTTTATTTCAAAGACGTGCTGACCTCTCAATGGAAGCCAGGAGATGTGCTATGTTGGGGAAGGGGTTTTGCTCTTGTTTCCACAGGAGAAGAAAAATTGTGGATACCATCAAAATTAATAAAGGTTCGATTTGAAGAGGAGAAACCTCTTGGAAAGGAGAAATGACAGCATCTACAATGATGATAACCATACAGGTGGTAAGAAAAGCATATAGAATGGGGGCAGGGTTCTGTTCTTATCTCCACAGGAAAACACTGATCTTTGAAAAGTTCAAGGGACCCTGGATATTTGAATACTGACAGATGGAAAATAACGGCCCAATAGGGACTATCAAGAAAACTGAATAGGTTCTGTAAGTACCATACTAAATCATATTTCTAAATTTATAGAGCTGGTTTTAGAGTTGGACTCTGGCTCAGTCCCTCTCTAATTCCAAGCCTGTTGTGTAAAGAAAAACCCAGAGTTTCTGGAGTTTCTGTCTCATGTCAAGAGCCATGATATGGGACAGAAAGAAATATGAGTTTAGAAAACATCTTTACTTTTCTTCATATCTATCATACCTTCATTAAATATATCTATCATGTCTCTCATTGAATATAGGTATTCATGTATATGTCTATATAATTAATGTTTAAGTTTTCCACAATGAACAATGAGTTTTTCCTACAGTGACATTTGAAGTTTCCAGGAAGAAGATGGGGCCCCATAACAACAACTCCACCTGGTTGATATGACGTCATGATACTGATAGCGCTACTACAAGACCTGTTTTGGGTACCAGCTGCACAAGACGGTTCCAACGTGCTGAAATGGTGCACATCTTGTACAACATTCTGGCCAGACCTCCACAAAATACTCAGAGACTATTTGCAATTTTAAAAGACATTGATCTTGAAATTTAACCATCATTTTACTTTCACAGGATCCCCCAGAAAGAACGTCGCCCCCATGACAGCTGGAAGTAATTCTAGAGAACGACGTCCCCTCTCCCAATAAAGTTTGTCCTTGGGTTTAGGGACATCATTTAGGGGTTGGTTATAATTAGTATACGGTTGAGGGTTGGGGGAGGAATTTTATAAGCACAGGAATCTTAAAAAAAAAAAGAGGGATAATTGGATTATGGGATAAATAGATTTGTACTTGTGAGTTATTGCTTTTAGACAAACATATTGGTATCGATTCTTATATATTGATACAAAGTTAAATTATGTTGACTATTTTATGCATGCATGCTTCATGCTTCTACCTCTGTTTAAAACATTTTTATGTATTTGTATATATATATTGTATTGATATATGTATATTTACCATATTGCATTGTACACTTCTACCTCTGATTAAGATACTTATATATTGTTTATGTATTGATATATATATTTACCATATTGTAATGTATACTTGCACATTGTTTATATTTGGAGGTCACATTGTCCTCATTTATTGCACAGTTGTTTATTATCTCAGTCTTTAAGTTAGATAGATATTGAGAATTATATAGATCAACAGTCATCTAAGTTTGTCATTTATAATTAGACTAATCAGGTTCTTTAGATATATAGAGATTATATTCAGTATAGATAGACAATCTTCAACCTCTTCAAAGAGCTGTAGAAAATGGCCTTTAATCTAATTCAGAGTTCTATGGTAGGGAGACACAATCACTCCTGGCAACACTGATCTATGCCCGAGAGAATGTTGAGCACCAAAGACACTCCACCTGGAGCCTTTCTTCTTGGCAGAACTGGCCTTTGGGTAAAGAAATGCTCATACCTCAACTACTGACAGAGTTACAGAATATCCGTAAATGGATAAAACAAGACTGTCATATCCTGCCAAGACAGGGTAAGATAGTTTTGAAGTTTCTTGCCTTTGAAAATGGTATGTCAGTTACATCAGGCCTTAGCCAAAGTTGGTTGCTTCAACGCTGCAAATGTGACTTTGGGTGTTTGTCCAGGTAGCCAGTTGTCTCTGCGATTTGTTATATGTTCTGGAAGTTGTTTGATTGCACTTCCTAATTACTCAGATAACATTATTTCCCTTCTCAGATCTTCGATGGGATTGAAGATTATATAAATGTAGTTACTTTCCTTTCATGACTTGGCCAAGTTATTTGTTATACAAGACTTAAGCTAGTTAGAATAGGATATTTGTATTTATTGTATATAATTTCGTAGGTTTGTACTTATTGTATATAATTGCGTAGTAGGCTTAGAACTCTCTTACTTAAACAAAAGGGGGAGATGCTGTGGGAGTTCCTTCAGCTCCTTCAGCCAATCGCCGCTGAGTTACCAGCCCATTGGGGCGTGGTCTCTCTCCCTTTAAAAAAAGCAGCGGCTGTCCTCCAGTCTGTCTTTGTCTTCCGGCTCCGTTTCCGGCCCCTGGACTCCTTTCCTGTTCGCGTGGAGGGGCTGTTGTCTGGGACGGTAATCTGTAAGTTTTTTCTCCTTTGAATAAATAACCATTCTATTAATCATAATTCCAAACTGGTGTGGGATTGTCTGTGACTTATGCCTTCACAGTCTGAGACACCGTGGCTCACACTTGAAACTACCATGTATTGTTGTTATGAAATGCAGTACTTTTACTTCACACAAAATTTTCTGCTCTTACAAAAACAGAAAATGGTTTGGGCCAGTGAGATGACTCAGTGGCCAAGGTACTTGCTTCTAAGCAAGTGACCTAGGTTTGATCCCAGAACCCTCATAGTAGAAGGGGAGAACCAACTCCCACAAGTTGCTCTCTGACCTCCAGATGGACTCCAGGGCACTCATGTAATCACCACACACACATTTTACACACACACACACACACACACACACACACACTAAAAAAAGACAATTTTTTTATTGATTTTTATTGAGCTCTACATTTTTCTCTGCTCCCCTCCCTGCCTCTCCCTTCCCTTCAAACCTCTCCCAAGGTCCCCATGCCCCCAATTTACTCAGATTTTGTCTTTTTCTACATACTCTCTTAGGGTTCTCATTGTTGTCTAGGTTCTCTGGGATTGTGATTTGTGGCCTGGTTTTCTTTGCTTTATGTTTAAAAACCACTTATGAGTGAGCACAGGTGATAATTGTCACTCAAAATGATGTTTTCTAGCTCCATCCATTTTCCTGCAAAATTCAAGATGTCATTTTTTGTTTGTTTGTTTTTTTGTGCTGTGTATTACTCTGTTGTGTAAATGTACCACATTTTCCTTATCCATTCTTTGGTCACAGGGCATTTAGGCTGAAAGACACTTAAGGAAATGTTCAAATGATCCTTAGACATCAGAGAAATGCAAATCAAAACAACTCTGAGATTCCATCTTATCCCTGTAAGAATGGCCAAGATCAAAACCACTGATGACAACTTATGCTGGAGAGGTTGTGGGGAAAAGGGAACATTCCTGCATTGCTGGTGGGAATGCAAGCTGGTACAGCCCTTTTGGATGTCAGTGTGGTAATTTCTCCGAAAATTAGGAAACAACCTTTCTCAAGACCCAGTAATACCACTTTTGGGTATATATCCAAAGGATGCTCAGTTGTGCCACAGGGACATGTGCTCAACTATGTTTGTAGCAACATTGCTTGTCATAACTACAATTTTTTAAAAAAATAGACATAATAGACTAACTACAGAAAACAAAGACTTATGATGATGTTATCCTACCATCATTCCAACCATGTGAGTCTAAATTAGTTTATCTATGGGTTGTATGGATTAGAATGGTGGTTTTAAATATTGCTGTTTGAGTGGCTGATGGGGTTTTATTTTGCTTAAGGGTTAAATGAATTTAACTTGGAAATTATGACCGGATTGCCAACAATTATCAAAACAGTCCTACAAACTTACTTCAGCCATTTCATATAATGTATTTATGTGAAGCGCCATTCTCAGCACTGACAAATATAAAATCAAAATATTGATCAACTCTAGAAAACATTAAGGTTGCACTGTATCGCACAGCATCAGATATTTAGCCAAGATTTAATTCTCTGCAAAAGAGAAACAAGTACAACCACCTCATTAGGATACTAATTTGCTTCAATCATTGATGAATTATAAAATTCTATATGTCAAATAATTTTTTAAATAAATGTCTTTAATGATTTATTAATAATAAATGTTTAATTGTGTGCCTGTATATACAGGGTTCATTGTGCAAATTTTTCTTCAGTGAATAGGGGTCATGAACAGTAACTATTCAAGAAGTCCTGATGTAAAACATGCTTTCAGAAGTCAGGCATAATAATAATGATGATGATTTTGATGATGACGACGATGTTGATGATAGAAAATAATGCTTTCAAAGTATCTATTTCTAATCAAAGGAAGGCATAGATTATCACTATATTGTATGAAAGAGACACTAAAGGCTCCGTCAGAAAACTCTTAGTACTGATACACCACTTTCACCAAAGTTCATAAAAGCAACATCTAAAAATCAATACATTTTCTACACACCAATAACAAATGTTGAAAAGAAGTCAAGCCAGGTGGTGGTGGCGCACACCTTTAGTCCCAGCACTCGGGAGGCAGAGGCAGGCGGATCTCTGTAAGTTCAAGGCCAACCTGATCTACAAGAGCTAGTTTCAGGATAGACTCCAAAGTTACAGAGAAACCCTGTCAATAAATAAATAAAGTGGAAAAAGTCAAGAAAACAGTTCCAATCACATGAACATCCAAAAAATATCCCAAAGAATGGACTGAACCAAGGAAGTAAAAGAACTCTAAAATGAATATTTTAAAACAAAATTAAGTGATTGCCAAGTGTGTTAATAACTTAACACTCCCAGGCAATGTCCTAAGCTTTTGTGGGCATCATCAGGATACAGACACTCAGCAAATGATGTCTTGAGCACCTACTAAGCATCAAGCACTGAGACACGATGTGAAGGGGACAGAGCAGGTTAAGCCCTTGCATAACTGACATCCCAGTGACATTAGATGGACAATGTGTACAGCACACAGAATGATAAATGACGAGAAACAACGAGAAAGAAAATGAAACGCGGAAGAGTAGAATTGTCTAAAAGAACAAAGGAGTTTCCACTGTACACTGGGAAGGACTGGCTCGGAAGAATAAACCAGGAAAATATACAACAGAAGAGTAATTCAAGAAATCAGAAGATTACCTACCAATACACCCAAGAAAAACTTTCCAGTGTTTGGGATCAACGGGGAAGTCACTGTCACTGTGACTAAGCAGAGCAGAACTGCAGGTGTAGACAATTCAGTCTTTAGGAAATGGGGCTGGGGGCTGGCAGGCCCTTGTAGACTTCGTGATTTCCTCTAATTTGACTTGTGGCTGCTAAATCAAGAACAGGCTGAGACTCTAGGTAGAGCATAGCAGTGGGGTATTTGCCCAGTCTGTGGATGGCCCTGGATTTGATCTCCAGCAGTGGAAGAAGAGGAAGAAAGGGGAGGAGAAGGCAAAAAAGGGGGAGTTTTCTCAAGAAAGAAAAATAAGAAATGATGTTAAAGGATGGGGTAGGGTAGAAGGAAGGAGCAGGAGACATCTATAAGGTAGTGTCTGTGTAACGGTTCAAGTGGAAGATGGTGGCTTGGACAATGTAATGTGGATAGGGACTGCAGATCATGGCCATACTGTACCAGTTTGAATGCAAAGCCTGCAATATTTACTGGGGCTTGAGACACATGAGATAGGAGCTGAGCATGCCAGCACATCCTTTTAATACCAAAACTCTGGGGACAGAGGCTGGTGGATCTTGGTAAGTTTAAGCCCACCCTTGTCCACATAGAGAGTTCCAGACCAGCCAGGGTTCACAGTGAGACTTGGTCTCAAAAACTTGAATAAAACACGTGAGAAAGAAGTCTAGGATTTGGAATAAGTCATTAGGTGACATTAAGGGAGGACCATCCTTTGGAAAACAGTGTTTACTTTCTGAAGATGGCATCTGTTTGTGTCCCTTTTGTTCTCCTTTAGAAACACAAACCACTTGTCAGATGAATGGTCTTCATAAATATTTTTAAGGAAAACATATAGAATAAAAATGTTTTCAGAAAAACTTTTGAAATCATGCCAAGTCTTAATATTAATCCACATGCTTCAATCCTTATTAATATGAAGTTGAAAATATAATATACTTTTTAAAATACAGCTTCACTATGTAGCCAAAGCTGGCCTTGAATTTATGGTCCTCCTGCCTCTGCTTCTCATGCTAGGGTTGTAGATGTGTGCCAACATGCTCAGCCAAGTTAGGAACTTTTTAATCTTTATTAAACACACAAATATTTGAGTTCTATTTTCAAAATTTCCCTAGTACTGTTAAATGCACAGCCACATAGTACAGGATATTTCTGGAAAGCTTCTGGTCCATAGACCTGCTCTAACCATCGCAGGTTGGCTTAATGAGTCTTGGGATAGCTGAATGCCTGGTTTTCATCGACACCAAACTTCTTCATAAAACGATTCAGAGAAGGGTGAAGGCAAATGCAGCCATCCTTCACTCGGAATTACCAGCAGGTATGGACCTGAATTAGAACTCTCCACTATTTCTTTTGTCTCCTTGGCCTACAAGTGTGGTGTATATGATATGAATGACCCTGTTGTAAATGATGGAAATTGACTTTAAGGAACCTACAATGCAATTGTTACCTTTAGAGATCTCGAGACACCTATCTGATAGAAATGGAGCAGAAAGTGCTATGGTAGTGACTTAGATTTCATGTTTTGCTTTTTTGTGGTAATGGGAAATGAACACAGAGCCTTGTGCATACTAGAAAAATGTTATGTTATGTTATGTTAATACAGGACCTCACTACGATGCCCAGGCTGGCCTTGGTATCCTTCTGTAGCCCAGTAAGGCCTAAAACTTGTGGTCCTCTTATTCATCCTCTCTAGTAGCTGAGACTACAAGCATGTACCACCACATCTGACCTAGGGCTTAAAACTATTAAAGTGGTTTCAAGCTCTGCTTTACCCTACAAAGAGGCAAAACTTTTAGGAAAGATTCATAGTGTCTCTAATAGCCAAGTCAAGTAAAAATCTCCCGAGAGTCTGTCAATCCAGTACCTGGTGGAGGACATCTGGCCACATTTACATCTCTTACTTAGAAAACTAGTAAGTCCTGACCAGCATGCAAATCTTTTAGAAATCAGAAAGCCTGGAAATAAACACTCAGCTCCAAGCCATTTATCCTCTGAATTCAGAGCCTCTAAGGCATCAAAGTCACCATGGCTTCATCCATTGTTTTGAAAGAGCCAGGTGTCCAATATACAATAATAAAATTATAAAGTTTGGAAATTTGCTCATTCACTCTAAATAAAATACATGTTTAGGTTCTGGCCTGGTCTATATACACAGTATACACACCTTGTATACTGCAGCAGTAGGAGACTAGAGATTAGTGATAGAAACAAACCAAGTTTCTACCCTTACAAAGTCTTATTTCTTACTGATGTTGTGTACAAGGAACTTCAAATAAGTAGTTTGAAAACTCAATAGTTTGAAAATGTCTTTAGTTTCCTTGCAGACAGTTGTGGTCTCTCTGAAAAGGGATGCTAAAAAGAAATCCCACACTAGCGCATAATTGAGTGTAATAAAAGATTATTTATTTAGGGGTAGACTCACAGATCACAATCCTCTGCTGGAACAGGGAACAGTAACCAAATCCCGCAGCTGGAAAAGAGGCCGGACGCATGCTTTACTTGGGCATATAAAGCATAAGAGGCCACGCCCAAGTGGGCGGGTAACTTAAAGGCTACTGGCGATAGGAATTCCTACAGCATCTCTCCAGCTCAGCTATGGATGTCTGTTTCTGAGAGGAAGAAACAAAAGCTGTGCTTTCTGTCACTTGGTTAGCACAGATATTCATGATTATAGAAAAGGCTATCATTAATGTTTATGGGCAGCTCTAAAAGCAAACACATCACTACAGATAAGAGGACAAATAAGTGTCTATAAAAAGGTAACACACATATACACAGGGAGATCTGTCTAGTGGAGCAGTTAAAAGGAGAAATGTGAAGTTCAGAAGCAGGTGCGTTAGGCTACAATCTGTCGCTTCACTAGCTGTTTTGCATGGGACACCTTTTCTGTGCTTTCTGTCTCGGTGACCTCACTTGCCAAGACAGAACCATAAAGACATGTACTTAATACAATCGTTGCAATGACTGAGTGTGAGAATGCATACTAAACACTTAATTCCAGTGGCTTGCCCCAAGTTATACTTAATGGTCACTAACAGTATGATGGCTTTATTAATTCTACATGCCATAGGTTGAAAATTAAGAATCCCAGCAGCAAAATCCCAGGCATGTTTTCTCATTGTCCAAAGGCATTATTCTCAGTCAGTGGGGGCATTTCCAGCCTGAGTTCTCATTCATATCCTGTCTCTAAAATTTAATAAGAAATAGTGACAAGAACTCAGAAGGCCCTGAAACACATCCACACATTTAAATCCACTTCACTTGACTTCCCAGAGTAGGTCGTTGACACATGACCCCTATACTCTTGTGCAGAGGGAAAAAAAACACTGCTATGCTTGCATAACTTTTTCTTCTTCTCTGTTCAGTGTGTTTTCTTCTCTTTCTTTGAATCTAGGCCTTAAAAGAAGCTATCTAAGAAGTTTTGATTTTTTAAAGAAACTGAAATAAATCAAATGAAAACATCTTTACCAACTGCCCCTAGCATAAGTCATACTGTTTAAATTATTCTTGACCATCTTTATACAAGCCCATTTCTGTTTTGATATTGTAAGATTATTTTCTTAGGAGCTTTAGGCATTTTATTTGAGGCAAATAACGTAACTCCAAGTGTCTAATGTTGTGATTCTTTTCAGGAGTGTTGTTTAGCTGCTGCTGCTGCTGCTGCTGCTGCTGCTGCTGCTGCTGCTGCTGCTGCTGCTGCTGCTGCTGCTGCTGTTGTTGTTGTTTTTCAAGACAGGGTTTCTCTGTGAAGCAGTCCTGGCTGTCCTGGACCTCACTCTGTAGATCAGACTGGCGTCGAACTCACAGAGACCTGCCTGGCTTCGCCTCCCAAGTGTTGGGATTAAAGCCATGCACACCACTACCTGGCTAACGCTGTGTTTCTATCGTGTGTGATGCTTCAAAAATGTTACCTCTTATTTCTTCAATTTCTAGATATGTTCTCCCTCCCCACCCCTGACCTCTCATCAACACACACTTGTCTATGCTACATTGAGCTAAAAGAGAGTTTCTAAAAAAAAAAAAAACAAATAAACACTCCTAATAAATACAAAATTGGAGTGGAAACAGAAATAATTGCGGCTGCAGTTCTCTCACAGTTCGGTTAGTTGGTTGGTTGGTTGGTTGGTTAGTTGGTTGGTCGGTTGGTTGGTTGGTTGGTTGGTTAGTCAGTTGGTTGGTTGGTTGGTTTAGAGGTTTCGCTGTTTTATTTGGGGGGGATTTTTTTTAGGTTTTTCAAGACAGGGTTCTCTCTAGCTTTGGAACCTGTCCTAGAACTAGCTCTTGTAGACCAGGCTGGCCTCAAGCTCACAGAGATTCGCCTGCCTCTATTAAGGGGGGTTAAATAGAACCTCTATTTTAAGGTTCTGGGAGACCCAGAGTTCTAGGCTTGTTAGGTAAGTGTTCTACCCACTGGGCTACATCCCCATCTTCCACTTTAAAATAAAAGGAATTTAGGTGCGTATAAAGACACACACTCACAATTTCAGCCCTAGGGAGGGGTAGAAGGATTGACAGTTCTCAGGCAGCTGAGATACATTCTGAGACCCTGTCTCACAAGCAGTGTGGACTACTTAAGATAGATAATTCCCTTAACCATATAGATAAGTCCCTTAATCATATACAGTCTTCTTACTTGCCAAGTTCCCAACACATGGAATAATAAATAATTTCAGGGACAGAAATCCTAATTACTCTGTTTCAATTGTTATACATTATCATATATGAAATATATGTTATATATTGCATATACTGAACTTTCACACCATAGCAATATATGTTCTGAGACATTTATTATATTATCCTAAGACAAATAAAATTTTCAAAGCATTGAACTGTCTTTTGCTAGCCCTGGTTCTAAAACTCTTAAGGAAATTTGCTTACAAGACAAATCACAATCCCAGAGAACCTAGACAACAAATAAACAATGAGGAACCTAGAAGAGACATACATGGATCTAATCTACATGGGTAATAGAAAAAGACAACATCTCCTGAGTAAATTGAGAGCACTGGGGACCTTGGGAAAGGATTGAAGGGAAGGGAGAGGCAGGGAGGGGCACAGAGAAAAATGTAGAGCTCAATAAAAATTAATTAAAAAAAAACATGAACCAAATGAAAAAAGAAAGAAAAAGCCCAAGATTTTTTTACAATCTAATAAAAGGGTAGAATTTATGCAGTGTTAACTGGACCAGGTATAAAAATCTAAGGGTCAGACATGGTGGCACATGTCTTTAGTTCCAGCTCTTAGCAGGCATAGGCAGGTGGATCTCTGTGAGCTCGAGGCCAGCCTGGTCTAAATAGCAAGGTTCAGGAAAACCAGGGTTACATAGAGAAACCATGTATCAAAAAAAAATATTCCTATTTTGCACATGGCTAAAACTCAAATTGACTCTGCACTATGAAGTAGAATTTCGGATTGTGAACTAGACAAATGTGCACAAAAATTGATGATTTAGTGGCCAAGGCTGCGGACACAGGTCTATCAGCCTAGCTACTCAGATGCTTGAGTCACATGTTCAAGGCTTAACTAGACCACAGAATACTCAAGGCTAGACGGGACACCCTAGTGAGACTTTAGGCCGAAACAAAAAATAAACCTTCGCTAGTGGCAGAGCAACACTCAAGAGCTGGGCTGTGTTCTTCGTCGTTGAGATTCCCAGTTCCCACCCATAGACACTCTAATCTTGCACATCTAGGGCCAAGCCAGCTGTCTTGAATTTGAGAAGATTTCCCCGGGGATTAAAGTGTTTGGTGAAAGCTCACATTCAATAAACCGAGTGGCATATGTTCAAGTCCAACCTTACCTCATTCTCTATATTTCACCTGTAATTTCATTTCTAAATATACTTCCCTTTTATCTAAAATAATGTGGACAGAATTGGGTTAGAATTCTGAAAGACAGCTAATTATTACCCCCCACAAAGTAAAGTAGCTCATCACAGATGTGTTTGTACACAGGCGGAACCTAGGAAAGTACACAGGTGCTCAATTCTTTAAAGGTAATTTTGTGAGAAATACAGACTTAGAAGATTCTCGATTTTTCACTTTCAAGATTAAATATAGAAGAAATTCCTCTAGGACGCTGTCTTATTGATGTAATTACCCAGATTCAAGCATGGAAGAAAGTGTCAGTTTGCTTAGAAATGACAGGAGGATTGGCAAACACAGGTAGAGACTCCGGACAAAATCTGAACCAAATGACACACATTTTAGTTATTTTAAAAAAACTCATTGAATTGTGCAACCTTTTTAATTGAGATAGAATTTCACCACATTCTCCTTCCCTTTCCTCCCTCTGGCTCCTCCCAGATACCCTCTTTCTATTCTCCATATCCCCCCATTTCAAAGTCATAGCCTCTTTCTGTGATTATTACTGCTACATGCATACATATATGTTTATGTGTGTGTGCACGCGTATTCACAAATATAAAGAAACACAACCTGCTGAGTCCGCACTTATTACTGATGTGTACATGGTTTCAGAGCCGACCACTCTGCACCGGACACCCAGTTAAGGGACTCGTCCCTGAGAAAGGCTTTCCCTCACCCAGCAGTCGTTAATTGCCTGCAGCTTTGTCTAAGGATGGGACCCCTTGACATTTTCTCTCTTCCACAGTGATCCACATGATTTCTTTCCTGCCGGTGGACCTTAAGTCTAATTAGAGAGCTGTTGGTTACCACCCACATGTGAGTGCCATTCGTTGCACCTCTGTGCAACTTTCTTTAAGGAGAATCCTACAAGTAAATGGAAGGGGATTTGCCAGTGTAAAATATCATCTGGTTAGCAGGGCACGTTTTTACACCTCCGGATCACCATTCCACTACCTTCAAAGACAAGGTAGTGGACCACTGGTAGTCAAACAAGGGAACTTGGAAACAGACAAATAGCCAAGCCAGCACCAGAATCTATAAGGAACCCCAAAGAAGCAGCCCAGCTGACATGATCCTTGAGACCTGAAGAACACACCTAGCCCTTCCCTGGGTGTCCAGCCAGACCCCCCACCCCCTCATGGAGATGTTGACTTTAGACCTGTTAGACTCCATTAGTCACACAAGCCATTCCAGTTCTCAGAGAACTCCCATCAATTCAGTGAGAATATGTCTTTATTTACATTTTAGTTCAACAAAGAGCTGTCAGAAGTAATATACCTGTAGCGACGTTTAATAGAAGGTAATATTTCTTCAGCCTGTTCCCTGAAGTAAGGCATGACTTGCCCGCAATTGTAGGAATTAACAGTCGCTGTAATTGGCTGAAACTCTGCAATAAAAAGAGAGGCTACCTTTTCCATTGCAGCAGTTCAGCCACCATAGGGTTCTTATTACATCCAATTCGGTATTTATCTCGTGACTATCACTGCGTGTTATGAATTATCCCCACAAAACAGATGAAATCCTCAGCTACTGCTTTCTAATATTTGGTGAGGAGTCATTTGGGAATTATTACATTTTGTACAGAAGTTTAAATGTTTTAAAACTTCCTTTTACTATGTAAATCCAATACTTGGTATCCATGCCATATTGGTGGGTTTAATGGTTGCAGAATTCACTTAATTACTGAAAAAGATATATGATCACAATTCCCACACCTAACGCTCAAGAGTCATTCAAAAGAGAGGGCAGAAAAAGTGTAAGAGCCAGAAGATTGTGCCGTTTACTGTGAGATTGTGTCTCCTAGGAATGTCAGCAGCCATACCTATAAAATCTCATCAACATAACCACCTAAACATTGGCTAAACAAGGACAGCAGCAGACATGCTAGCGTGGATGGAGGCCTCGACCCTGCACTAAGAACTACAGACAACTAAGGGATGCTGTGAGCAGGAGACATGGTCTTCCCAGACAAGCACACCAATTGGTTACCCAGTAGAAAATGGTCAGCAGCAAAAACAACATTATGAAGACTGATCAGGCAGTATTTATATGTTTAGGAACATGTATGTGAATATGCATACATGTTTGTAACAACCGTTTGTGAAAAAGAGGTCATGAATCTGAAAGACGGCAAGGAGGGGTGTGGAGGAGGATACAGAGGGGAGAAAGGGGAGTGATATTATAATGCATGCACATGAATATAGAGATAGAGATATACTCAGCGTGGTGGCACTCGCCTTTAATCTCAGCACTCAGGAGGCAGCTACACGTCAATCTCTGAAAATCTGAGGTCACCCAGGGCTACACTGTGAGTCTCTGTTTCAAATAAACAAAAAAGGTTTATACACATATGCATATTTAAAATCAACTTTAAAAAATGGGACTTTTTAGCCAGGGAGTCAATTGGCAGATCTTTGGTGGCTCCAGACTCAAGATGAAAAACTTACACAGACCTTGGCTTTCACTGACCTCTACATGAATTTTAGTGTTTTTCTTTTTAATTGTCACTGTGCCCCTGCTGGAAACCACAGGTGCCATTTAGCATTGCAGCCGTTGTTTTGGCAAACTTCCCAAATTTGTTACTGTGTCATCCCACTGAAGGTATGACAGCTAATAGACCCACCAGAAGAACATAAGACTTAATGCATTAATAAAGCTCACATTTCACTAGATTACAGATTTCTGATTTATCAGAACTTTGCATTGTGTATGAGAAATTTGGAAAGAGGATTTTGAAAACATAATTTATAGCCTACAGTTAATTTTTTTAAAAGAAAATCCGAGGCTGGGCTCAGTAAGTAAGGGTATTTGCTGTCAAGCCTGACAATTTTAATTCTGTCCAGTCTTGGGGGCCTGGGTTTTATTCCGAAAATAAACATAATGGAAGGAAAAACCCATTCCACCATTCTCCCATTCCCACAACTTGTCTTCCAACATCCGAACAAATGCAGTGGCTTGAGTGCCCGTGTGTGTGTGTGTGTGTGTGTGTGTGTGTGTGTGTGTGTGTGCGCGTGCTCACGTGTGTGAGTGTGAATACTTGTGTGTTTGTGGGTGTTCATGTGTGTGTGTGAAAGAGAGAGAGAAAGTGATTGCTCATGTGTATGTGTGTGAGCATGTGTGTGTATGAGAGAGAGAGAGTGATTGCTCATGTGTATGTGTATATGTGTGAGCATGTGTGTATTAGAGTATTCATGTGTGTAAGATATATATATATATATATATATATATATACTAATTTTTAAAGTAAAGGGTTCCAAGTCGTATTACACACATACACATCAAATTCCCACACAGGGGCTGATGATGCAGCTCAGTTATTGTGCAATCACACAGAGGTAAATAAAACTGATTTATTAAGGGATAACAATAGAAAGGGACAAACTCACAAATACAGAGAAAAGTCTGAAGCCACTGCTGATCCCACGCTGTCTCTCTGCCATCCTGGGTCTCCCCTCACTCTAAGCAAGAGTCATTGGCAAGACAGTGGGCATGCTTCTTCTTGCAGCTTCTAGTGCATATGTAGCCACTCAGAACATGCCCAAAGGGCTGGTATTCCAAAAGCTAATTGACTGAGTAAATTCCCATAACAATTCCCCCTTTTGTCTAAATAAGATGATTATAAATCTAATACAAAGCCGTATACAATAAGAACAAAGATCAAGTATTGTCCAGGAGAAAGAAAAGGTAAAAACATAAACAAAAAAATATAGAACTACAACCAACATGAACAAAATCAGGCAAGAAACTCATGCTTAAGGGATCAAAACCATGATGGGGATACCCACAGAAACACCTGACCTGAGCTAGTGGGAGCTCACTGACTCTGAACTGACAACGGGGGGGGGGGGGGGGGGGGACCTGCATAGGACCAAACTAGACAATCTAAATGTGGGTGACAGCTGTGTGACTGGGGCAGTCTGTAAGGCAGTGGGACCAGGATTTATTCCTAGGGCTTAAACTGGCTTTTTGAAGCCCATTCTCTTTGGAAGGATACCTTGGTCAGCCTAGATATGGGGGGAGGGGCTTGGTCCTTCCTCAAAGTGATATGCCAGACTTCGTTGACTCTCCACGGAAAGCCTTACCCTCTGTGAGGAGTGAATGGGGGATGGGGGAACAGGAGGAGGGAAGGAATTCCCACAACACTTAGAGGGAGAATGTTTACCAAGCACATGCAAGACCCTGGGTTCACCCTCCAGGGCCTCACACACACAAAATCCCATGCAAAGTATAGAATTCTGGATATATCTTCTCGCAACAAGAGAAATGTAGAAAAGGAGACAAAACACAGAGGTGGGAACGAAAAGAAAGTCAGGACCAGTGTCAGTGTGTTCTAGCACACTCCTCTGCTCCTGTAACAAAACACTGACCAAAAACAGCCTGGAGTGGAAGGGCTTGTTACAGGCTAATCCATCGTGGAGATCAGCCAGAGCGGGAACACAAGGCAGGAACTTGGAGACAAGAACTGAAGCAAAGACCACAAAGGAGCCCTGCTTCCTGACTTGATTCCAGGCTCCTGGTCCATTACCTTCTTGTACAGCTCAGGCTCACCTTTCCAATGGTGGTAGCCCCCACAAAGAACTGTGCCCACATTTATTGGTGATAAATGAATCCCAATGTCTTTCCTCCGCCTTTCTCACCCTGTTTTCTTTCCTCAAAAAAAAAAAAAGCAGCCTACATGAGTGGCCAAGCCTATGGTTTGCAGCTGAACTCAGTCACTCCAGTACCTCGGCAGAAACGGTCTGAAGAGAATCTGACCACTTTCTCCATGTTCACTGTGAGCCTGGGGCTGGCATTACCTCCCTTGACTCTTGGAGTTGTGAGCCTCCCTTGACGCTTCTTCATTCTATAGACACATACTGCAAATAGCCCTCTATTCAGCTCATCTCTAATGAGCCTGTTTGGAGAGGCTGTTCCATTCATTTCCTCCTAGGACCTGAAATGATTCAACCTTCCCATCCCAAACACCTTCCTCTGTCTCCGTTTTTAATTTTTTTACTTTTATTGTAGTTTCCTTTACATGTCTGTGTCTCAAATGGTTTGACATGCCAGAGCAATAACGGTGCATCTGAATCCCCAGTACATGGCAACACCCTCATATATAATCAGGGTTTAATAAAAGTTGATTGAGGGCTGGAGAAAGAAGGTGCCCCCTACTGGTGTGCAGGTATACATGGAGGCAGACTGTTGCACACGAGAGAGAGAGAGAGAGAGAGAGAGAGAGAGAGAGAGAGAGAGAGAGAAAGAGAGAGAGAGAGAGAGAGAAATCTTTTTTAAAAAGCATTGATTGAATGTGTAAACAAATGGTTGCAATTATCAGGGTTATTCATGGCCTAAATAACTATTTTATTCAGTTACATTGACCCTTACTGTTGCATTATTGTCACCAGTAAATAGTTTGAGCTTTCAACTTGACTAAGAAACTAGGAAAGAATTCTATGGACTTTAACACCTCAGGCAACAATGTATTTTCATAACAGTTTTGTGACACAACACATATTGCTAAAAAAATATGCAATTGTCTCCTTGTATCAAATAGCATTTACTTTTCATCTTTGTAATTTCCTCCACAGGAATCTGAGAGTTCAGGGGGCATCAGAGAACATAAGGAACTAACAATTTCATTTCTGTTCAAAATTAAATATTTTAATAGATTGCCAAAAGCAAATCCCTATTTATATTTTTCTTATTATTTTGCTCGTTCAAATATTTGCTGTGGATTTTAAATGACAGATCTCATTCTCGGAAAATGATTACATCGATTTAATTAGATTGTAGCCTCAGGGGTCACTCTTCTACATCTAAGAAGTTTGGAGCAAACAAAGATTCTAAAATCAGAAGAGGCATTGCATGTAGACACCTGGTGTGTGTTGACATGCTACTGCTCTATGGGATATGAGAATGCTTCTCTTGTAATTAAACTTGAAATTTTGGCTTGACAATGAATTCAAGAAATGTTGAAACTTCCTTTTATCCAGCTCTGAATTTTTTTCCCTCCTCTTCTCCCAAGTCATATAACTTTCACAGATACATTTCTGCTTTTTTAATAGAGACATAGATATTCATAGCTAATGGATTCTAGTTTGTGTGTGGCTTTTTAAAAATTGTATGAAGAGCATCACATCACAGATACTGTTTTGGTGCTGGATATTAACCCACTGATGCTTTCAGGGTTTTGTGCACATTAGTGGCTATATATGAAGTCTATCCTTCCACACCTCTCTAGAGCAGATGGGCAGTGTCTTCCCAATACCATGTCCCCTTTTTCCTGGAAGAGAAACATTGCACGCCTTCCATTCAATTGTGTGCACTGCAAAATTACCCAATATTTCCCAGGCCTCTGGCAGCTACTCTTAGCTGTGCAGCACAGTTCTAACTGGTGAGACACAAGCATGGTTGTGTTGAGAACCGCTCTGGCCTCATCTGTTCCTCCTCATTTCTTTCCTTTTCTTCTTTCCCGAGTGAGAATGAAGATATAATTCATGTTGGCAGTGCAGCCACTTCGTGATAGTAAGGAAAGAAGCTATGCATACCCATGGCGATGTGTTTTATAAAGAAAAGCTTGGAGTCTTTTTTAACATTTTGGTTGGCATACAAAGGCGTGTAGTTCATTGTGATATTTTGTTCAGGCTCATCACTGTCTTCCCTGTCCCTCCTCCCGCTCTGGTACCCATCTTTTTTTCACAAATAGTTCAGCATTCTACTTTCAACACACACACACTCACACGCACATGCACACACACGTGCACACGCACACATGCACATACATTCATTGTCCTCTTGTTCCTCTTTCCACTCACATCTCTCCTTCCCATTGTAGTCCCTTTTTTATTTCATGCCCTACATACAAACACACACACATGTATGTGCATTTAAATCTAGATTCTGTAGATGAGACATTTGTCTTTCTGAGCCTGACTTACTGTATTTATCAAAATGATTTCCAATTCAATACATTTCCCTGCGATGACATAATTTTGTTCTTTACAGTTGAGTAAATCCCATTGCATAGACATACATTACCTCTACCCATTCATCTGTTGAGGGATGTGTAGGCTTGCCCCGTATCTCAGCTATTATGACTAATGTAGTCATAATACTATTATGAGTGTGCAAGCAGTTCCGTATCAAAAAGCCTGGATTGTCGATGGTCTTTTGAGGCTATCATAACAAGCAACTCTGCCTCTGGACTCCACAATAATAAGAACAAAGTTCACATTTTGACTGAGGTAGATAGACTCTAGATGGTCTTATTAATCCGTAGGAATAGAACGCAGTCGAGGAATATGCCCCATGTGTATCCACTTATCCATCCCTTTTACAGTCTTACCCTTTTACAGTTGCGACCAGCACCGCAGCGAACGCCTCCCTACAGAAAACTTCTCTGAGAGCCATCCCTGCTGTTGACGGGAAGACCACACACCTGTAGCCATTCACCTGTGAAAAGCAGCTAAAAACTTCTAGGGAAAATGTGGGGTTTTTTGCATCCCCTCAGCATATCAGTTTTCACTTTCACACATCTTCACTGACTTTAAGTCATGAACAATGAGATATTTGTATGCTGGGTGCACAATGGACTCTGTGTGCTTTGTTTTGGAGGCTGGGAAGAGCATTGCTGCATTTTAACTGCTTCCTTTCTCTTTAAGATGGAATGCCATTATGATGGCTGCTCAAACGCCTGCACCCAAGTAATCCTCCTGCCTCAGGTTCCCAAACAGCTTACACTACAATTCTAACGAAGTTGATTGTCTTTCTTGTATTTTTTCTTACTAGCACTTTTGACTACTTCTAAACAATTATTCGTCTATACAAGTCATTCCCAATGTCTTTGCAAACAAAGACAAGAGCTTCAGAGCAGTGTTGGGAACGTACTATATGCATCCCCTTGGAGTTAATGCTTGCTGAAATTCTGACAAAGCATAAGACAGGAGTCACTAGTTATTTTTTACCTTGTTACTTTTATAATTTTATTATATAGTGAATATCATTGAGAAGCTTACACAAAATGGAGGCAATGGAGGCTGCCTGTCTCATAGGCAGTGGAAGACAGCCAGGCTGCCCATCTCAGGTGCAGGCAGCAGATGCCACTCTGATGAGCAAGCGTGTAGTGGAGAGATGGGAGAGGTAGAGAAGCGGAGTGGTCCATGCACTGTTAGAGAGGGGGACCTGGAGATACAATGGCAGTGAGGACCAGGCTGATGTAAGTGGCCTGTTAGTGAGTGTTGATGTCCATGGCCCCTGTTGCCATCAAAGGCCATGTGATGGCTGTGGTCTGTGATACCACCTGAAGTCCAGGGACCATGCTATTGCCAGGGGCCATGCTGATCTGGGTGGCCTGGGCTGTCAGCTGAGGCCATAGTGATATCAGGGTCCCTGCTGCTGTCGAGGACCATGTTCAGGTCTAAGGTCCCACTGTAGTCCTACTGCATTAATATCTGTGATCCATGTTACTACTGGAGGTCATGTGAATGTCCTTAGTCTGTGCTGATGCCCGAATCCGTGTTGATGTCCATGGGCCATGCTGCCACTGGGGACCAAATTACTGCGCGTGGCCTGCTGTGCCACGTGAGGTCAAGTTGATATCCATGGTCCTGACTGCCTCTGAGGGTCTTGTCTGGCTCTGTGGTCTACTGCAGTCAGGGGCCATGCCCATGGTCTGTGCTGGCACCGGAAACCATGTGTTAGGCCGTGATTTGTGCTTTTGCTGGCTGCGAAGGTCAAGAAAGCTACGTTTGCAGTGACACTGATGATTGCAGATGCACAGCTGAGAAAGGGATGTGGAAGGTTACTGTGGCAACCCCTACTCCCACCTCCCCAAAAAAGTAACAGCCTAAACAGGAAACCATCTAAGAGAACTCTTAAAAAGTGTGATAAGGATGCTGAAGTCGGCGCTCCACAATTGATGGTTTCTGGCAGGGGGGCTGGGGGAGGACTCAGTTCTATTAAGGGGCTGGCCACTGAGAGCTTGACCATGCTCCAGTGAATATATAGATAACACAAATTGAACTTGTTTTTTTTTTAACTTTCTTTTTTTATTGGGGAGGGGGACAAAGGGTGGGGGAGGATATGGAAGGACCGGAAAATGAGTGTGATTAGGGTGTATAATATAAAATTCCCAAAGAATCAATAAAAAAATTTAAAAATAAAAATAAATGTTTAAAATTAAAAAGTGTTCGTTTCCCTGAGTCAGACAACTAAGAAGTTGAAGAGCAGAGGTTTTGATCTCTCTCTCTCTCTCTCTCTTTCTCTCTCTTCCTCTCTCTTTCTCTCTTTCTCTCTCTCTCTCTCTCTCTCTCTCTCTCTCTCTCTCTCTCTCTCTCTCTCGGTTTCAATCTCTTAAAGAAGGGCCAGTTAACAAGATGTGTGCCTGCCCTGCAAGCACAGCAACCTGACTTCAGTCCCCAGAAGCCATATTGGGGGGAAAAAGGGGAAAGAAAAAGCCTGGTATGGTGGCATGCATACGTAATCACAGCCACAGCACTGGGGAAGGATGGCTAAGGGGTTCCTGGTGTTTACTGAAGCAATGAGCCCCAGCCCAGTGAGAGATGATGCTCTCTATACACTAAAGAACGGCACTTGAGGCTGTTCTCTGACACACACACATGCACCCATACATGCATGCAGTCACAGACACAGACACATGCTCATGCATGCACATACATGGAAAAAGATTTTGACTCTAAAGTCCGCATGGTTTTATTATAGAATGTTAATTCTGGTTTTTTTTATTTCCACATCCACTATGCAAAAAAAAAAAAGTAGCTTTGTAGAGAAGGAAGCAAATAAAATTAAAACAACCATCTTCTAAATTATCAAAATAAAGAATATAGATATTCATACTGATTTTCAAGTGTGGAACTGAATATTGGACATATTTAAGAAGCAACTCTTGATCACGAAAAATATGAGGTAAAAGAAAATTCAAAAAAGATTAGATTTCACCAGAGAAATGTCCTATAATTGCTACTTGAACACAATTTTAATTTTTGTAGTTAAGTGAATACAAGTGATCCATTTACTTTTAAAGAAGTTGGTACTACTTTTGCTCATGAAGTTCTCCTTGCAGAATTAATTGAAATTGGCTTGGCTATGAGTACTCTCAGATGATCTGGGGACTAGCTCAAGAGTCACGAACAAGGAATAATCATGAACTTCTGAGTACCTAGCTTTCTAGCAGGGTGGCATAGGGATTGGTGTGTTTAGTTTTATTTAGCATCCTCATTAATAATATGAAAGAGGGAGCAAATAGCATGTTAATGAAATTCGCAAATGCTAATGTGTGCGGTGTTGAGAATGTTATAATCCAAGAAACCTACAGAGGTAAGGATAGCCAAATTCAAACAAATAACTTCAAAGGCAACATCGAGAAGTGAGATTTGAAAGCAGGATGTGCGTGAGCGATTTTGGAAAAGAAGTTTATGGGAAGAAGTTTGATGATGTCACCTACTAAGAGGCTTCCAAACCATCGTTCCTTAAAGAGACAAGGGATTAGAGCAAAAAGTCGATCCGAGCTTAAGTTTTATGAAGTGGCAGCCAAGAATTTCTTTAGTTTACTGATGTAAGAGAAAGCAGAATTTGGAATGAATAAGACAGATCTGAGATTCAAAGCTGCCACCTGATTCAGACTTCCCATCCAACCCAATTCTTACAACACTAGCATGAGACAAAGAATGCCTACCTCCCCTGGTTGCTATGGGGATGAGATGAGGCAGTGTATGGGGGGAAGGGGAATGGGGAGCAATAGAATGATGCTTCTCTGTAAGCCCATAGTGGTGGCTCACAGAGTTCAACTGGAGAAAAGGATCAGGATAAATGTAACCCGGTTCACGGATTCCAGAAATGCGGTTGACATGGTGAGGCTGAATATGGAGAGTATATATTTAACATGGCCAAGATCTAAGTAAGAGTAATGGGGTGGAATTAAGAAAAGGAGAATACAAGCTTTAGATCAGGAAAAAAGTTTCCTTGACACTTCAATTAGGCATTAGCAGAATATTCATAAAAGGGGAATAGTAAGTGAATCACTTCTTAAAATATTTCAAATTAACAGGATAATGGTTCAAAAAGTTTATCATTAGGGGGAAAACGTCCTGCTGGCTTCCTTGGGGCTCTAATGCCTTTGATGATAATTCTCACACTGCCATGTTTCAAAACTGTCTAAGAGGTTCTAAAACTATAATAGAATAATTGACCTTTTTCTTTAAATTCTCACTAAAAATCCCTAATAAGTCATTGAGCAGAAGTTTTGCGGATTTGAATGTCTTTTCCTCCCATAAATCATTTCTAAACACTTTTGAATCCATTACTCCTGTATGGGATTGTCTCTGACGTTTCACACAGTCGATATATTCTTACTGAAGGACATTTTCTGGTGAGACATGAACAGTGATTCACCCAGAGTGGGTACCACAACACACCAAAGAAGCAAATCTCCTGAAGTCTAGTTAGGCAAGCCAATGAGCTTATTGGGGTTGCTTATAGGAATGTTGATGAGGGGTTATTGATTGAAACATGGGCAGCTCAAACATAGTTACAGCACCAAAAGACCCATCTCACCATGAGCAGAAATCCAAAAAAGCTACCTCTCTGGAAACCCCTGCCCAACTTGGGGGGTACCTCTACTCAATGATCTCCCTTCCTCAGCAAATGCTTATTACTTATATAGCATTGTGGGGGCAGACTCGTGGATCCTGTCACTTCCGTGAAGTCTTTTTGAGCCTTGTAAGTTTCATTGGCTTCTTGGGTCTTGTTGGTCTCCTTCCAGTAAGGGATGTTTCAGCTTGGTGAAAATGGCTAAACAGCAATAACAATACGTTGGTTCCTTTAGTAAGTGCCTGTAGGCAGAGACTGCTCACTCATTCCTGGCCCCCCAGACTTGAAACAATCACATACAAATATTTTAATTAAAACACTGCTTAGCCAATCACTTAGGCATATGGCTAGCTAGCTTTTACATCTTAAATTAACCCATTTCTATTATTCTATATTTTACCATGAGGCTCGTGGTTTACCAATAAGGTAAAACCAATAAGGTTCCCAGAGTGTCTGTCTCCTTCAGCAGCTACCTGGCATCTCCCTGACTCTATCTTCTCTCTCCTTTTCTATCTGCTTGGAATTCCCACTTTGCCTTATTCTGCACTGCAATAAGCCCAAAGCAGATTTGTTGTTGTAGTTTCTGTCCTGCCCAGTTTCTACAATTGTTAAGTCCCAAAGAAATCACACAGAGGTCTACATTAATCATAAACTGATTGGCCCATTAGCTCAGGCTTCTTATTAACTCTTACAACTTATATTAGCCCATTATTCTTATCTATGTTAGCCACATGGCTCGGTACCTTTCTCGGCATGGCAGTCACATCTTACTTCTTCTGTGATTGGGTCAAGACTGCATCCTCTTCCCAGAATTCTCCTGTTCTCATTGACCCACCTCTACTTCCTATCTGGTTGTCCTGCCTATACTTCCTACCTAGCTACTGGCCAATCAGCGTTTATTTAAAATATGATTGACAGAATACTGACCATGGTCCCACACCACAGATTCTTTATTAATCAATGCTATTCATAACATACAGAGGGGAATCCTGCATCAAGTACCTTCATATATCTCTATGCTTTAACTTCTTCCATTTTTGTCAGCTGATACATAATGCATGATGGGTTTCAACTTTTCTCAAAACCTATGTATCAGTCAGAAGTCAGATCTTTTAGTATTCTTTCTAAATTGATCTTTTTTTTTCATGTTTCAAAATCTTCCTGCTACCCCCTCATACTGAACTCAACTCTACAAAATTATCAGCCTACTCAATAAGCTCCCTTTCCAAACCACCAGAACATTAGAGACCACTATGTTGAGTGTTGTCTAAGGATTTATGTTTCATTGATGGGATAAGAGAACTGAGTTCTAGCCCAAATGTTCACTCATCGGGTTTCCTCTTCCAACCAGAGTTTCCTGCTGAAACAATCCTTAGAAAGTGAATAAATGGCTGCTTTGTTTTGTTTTGGGACCTGAGAAATGATGCAACCATTAAGACTGCTTGCTGCTCTTCCAAAGGGCCTAGATTCTATTCCCAGCACCCATATTGAACAGCTCACAAATGCCTGTAATTCCAGTTCCTACACATGCTACACAAAAATATGTATGCCTACACATAAAAATACAACTTTTTTTCAGAAGAAAGAAATGAGGAAGAACTATCTTCTCCATTAAAATCTGTCTTTGCTGGCTTTGAATTTTCCTTAGAACAAAGACCAGTGCCTCCTTGAGAAAGGACTTACTCCGTGTTGATGTGGAGAAACACAAGACTTGGATTGAACTGGAAGAAGTCTAAAGTGGCCAGATGGTAATGAAAGGAGCAAGTCTTCTGAGAGAAATAGCAAGAACAAAAGAGAAGTAGGGAATGCTCTAACTTAATCCTTGGGTGGAAGGCAGAGTGCTAATAGGTGGCATGCCTGGTCTGCAGTCACTCTCCTTTGGTGACCTCAAAGAGCTGGAAGAGTGTGCACTGTGAGAAACAGGAGCCTAGAGAGTGGAAAGGATTGTGTCCAAGAGGTCCCTGCTTTTTCCCCCTTAGGAAATACAAAAAAAATAGGATAAGGCTTTTTTTTTTCAATCTATGAAACAGAAAAATCAGCATCAGAAGTTAGGTAGATTTTTTTAGGGCAATGGATTCAAAAGTTTAACTAGCAAAATCAGAGTGTGAGCATGGTTGGGTACATGGATGGGTACCTTGGAGGTGGCCAAAACAGAATAAACAAACCAAATCATGAACTTAGCTCATAGGACAGGGCTAAGAAAAAATAGAGGGCAAGTCTGGAGATTCATCTGAAAGGTAGCAAAGGTCCAGGAGGTAGGTAGTCTCAGGGAATATGTGGATATTATCTGCTGTGTTGCTCTCTGGTCCTCAGTGTGAATTTTGCTGGGAGAGATTTTTATCTCTAAGAAATTAAAAGTAGGATAAAAGATTGTGGTGATGGTGGTGGATGGTGGTGGGTAAAGGGGTAAGGGGGTGATGGTTGTGGTGATGGTGGGGTGGAATGGTGGGGATGGTGGTGGTGGTGCTGGGGGTGGTGCTAGTGGAAGTGACAGAGGTACTAGAGGAGGAAGAGAGGAAGATAGAACAAAAGAAGATATAGAAAAACAGAAATAACACAATAAATACTATTAATGTTTAAAACCTATGCATTTAGGATCTGTTTGTTGAGAGCCTACCAAGTGTTAAGCAAACAACGGATAACAAGAAGACATGTTATCCCTAGGAGTTTTATGTTCACTGGAGATACCACATCTGCAAGTCAATTATGGCATCACAGCCTCACCTACCCATGGAAAATAAAAGTATTTCCCCCAGCTCCCAAGCTGTCTTAGTAGCAGTAATAATAGTTACTAGAATTATTGTTTTGGTTGCTTCTGTTTTCCTGTGAGGGCAGTTCCTGACAGAGACAACTTAAAGGAGGAAGGACTAACATGGCTCACAGTTTCAGAGGGTTTCTGTCAGTCATGGTGGAGAAAGGGTGGCAAAGCCCAGTTCACAGTGGTGGGAGTGGGCAATAGGAGCTGTTGACATCACCAGGAAGCAGAAAGCCTAATACGAGCTAGAAGCCATGTGAAACATAAAACTTGAAGCCTGCTGGATAGGAAGAGGTAGGGCTATGGTTCAACTCTGGATCTAAAGGCAAACAGCCCTAATCACGTCAAGGTCCTGTTGAGACTGCCAAGGCTTTTCTTAAAACCTGACAGAAACTATATCTGTTCAAAATCAAAGGGAGTTTTCTTGATCTATCAATCTTCCATGCCCCCTGTTATCCCTCTCAATATCTATGACTCAATTTACTAATTGCATCAAATATTGCACTGGCTCAGTATTACACTAATTAGCACCATTTTGTTTACTAGATGATGACAGGGTTGAGTGGGATTTCCTTTCCTGGAGGCCCATTATTAAAATAATTACTCCCCAGGGGACGATGTGGAAAGCAGGACTCAACTGAAGGACAGCATGTGCGGATACCTGTGGCCTTTATCAAGGAGGATGGCCCTACCCCAATTACTCCATCTGGCGGAGCCTGTACGTGCCGCAGCTCACACAGGAACGGCAGCGATCTGCATGCAAACAGAAGCCTCCATGCTGTCTCGGAGCTCGGAGCTGGATTTCAACATTTCACAGTGGAATTAGTCACTGGACAGAATGCCACAGCTTTGTGGATGTGCCAGCTAAAACCCTTCTAAATATCAAACTCCGTGTTTCGCAGCGAGATTGTTTATTGAACCAGTCCATGGAAGCTCCAAAGACTCCTCTGCTGAAATACTGCCAGCTCCCAGCTCTGATTTTGACATTGATGCTGTCAGTTGAGATTAAGCCCGGGTCTTAATGAATGCTGGCAGACTGCTTCTGAGGTATGATCACCGTGTTCCGTGGCTAAGTAGCAAAGCTCTGGACAGGAGTGAAGTTGAGGTCTAAGGAGTGACTGCAGGCAGTTGCCTTTTATTTTTCTTGCTCTCCTTCCTCGCTCCCCATTGGCTAAGAAAGGAAAGTACCTTCACCGTTCCTCATGGACCTCCCTCCATAGCCTAAGCCACATCTATCTTAGGATACCCTTATGTCAGCCTTATCTACTTCAGCAATCCCCAAGAGTAATTCCACTTGTCCTTCCGTGTGATGTCGTACTGAGAATCCTTGCCATGTGCATAGTGTCCCTGCTGCCAGGAATAATCAGCTTCACTAATTCCGAAAGGAAAATTTGTGCTCATCTTCAAAACCCAGCCTGGCTATTCCAACAAATATTAACCACTTTTTCCAAATATGAATAACGTCTTCATCTCCAGACCCTCATCTCTTAATACAGCCTTTACTGCTGCTGCATAAGATAACAAGACAGGTACACAAGAGCCTCAGCTACAGATCTCAGCACAATGTTTGGCATATTACATATGTTCTATCTTAACTGTTGAGGTGAATGGAATTCATCCTAACACGGACGTGGTACTGGAGAGGAGCTGAAAATTGAAAACAAATTACTACATTATTCTTGCAATTCAAAAATCAGTACTAAATGTTGTATACTGTTCATTTATTTTAGGAAATTAAACAAGAAAAGAAACCATTATAAAGGATATGAGAAAAATTGTACTGAGTATAGAAAAATGTAGAGCTCAATAAAAATCAATAAAAATTGTACTGGACATGGTGGTGCATACCTGGAAGAGGATTATGAATTCAAAGTTAGGCTAAGTTACATATGCAGACTCTGAGAAACAAAAGAAGAAATAATGGAAACAAGGAGGGGGAGAAAAGAAGAGAGGGAGAAAGAAAAAAGGAAAGGGGAAGGAGAAAAAGAAGGGAAGGGAGGAGGGAGGAGAGGAGGAAGCAATGAAGGGAGGGGGAAAAAGGATATTCCTTAAACACCCTGTCTAGAAATATGGCTTTCAGCATTATATGCTAGGCTTAGATGTAGCCCAGTTGGTAGAGGATTTGCCTAGCTTGCACAAAACCATCGGTTCAATCCCCTGTATTACATAAACCTGGCATGATGAAACAAACCTGTGATCTTAGCACTTGGGAGGCAGAGGCAAGAGAAAATTCAAGGGCATCCTCAGTTCCACTTTAAGCTGGAGACCAAGTTTAGGCAACACGAGCCTTAGTCTCAAAGGGAAGGGAAGAAGGGTTGGTCCACACTACGGGTCTGTGCATCTCTGCATGCATCCCTATAACTATAAACATATGGTCAGTCCTTTGTAACTCACAAATAAAGCCTTGCCAGAGGTCTCTCGTTTTTGAAAGAAATTTACTTAATTGTAGGAATGAGTTGTCCTTTGGAGCTGAAGACTACACGATGAAGAAATAAGTATCCCTCCTGATGAAGCACGAAGCAAGGCAGCAAGCCTTGCTGAAATCCATTTAGCACAATCAGTCGGTCTATTATCTCCCGATTATGGAAGTGGAGAAATGAGATATTTAATCAGGACATATTTTAGAAAGTTGTAACATATTTGCGTATTTCCCTAAGGCCTGTAATGAAGAGCTCTTAATATTTCATTTTCATTATTACCAGAAGAGTTACAATAAAAACTCTCCTTGTGGCCTGAGTCTCGGAACAAAGGAGAGCTTCATCTCTATGTCATTCCAGCAATGACCCCATAGTCAGAGAACTAACTACTTTCAGTCACAGCTAGGGGTTCACTTCCAGGTCCATTTCTGCTCTCTGCCTTTGTCAACATTCTCTGCTGAATGGCTGGGCATCCTGTGTTTAGAATGTCTCACATGGTTGGAGGTCTGTGGCAAACAGTCAGTCTTCTATCCCAGATAAAGCAGATGCCTTCCGCCAAAAATTAAACTCCTCAGATTCAGGCCAAGGGCATCACTATTGAGTCTCTGGGGAACATTTCTGAGAAGACTAAGAAAGAACTGGACTAGGCCTTCTCTAAGATCTCTGTGTATGTTTGTGCATGCATACACACATTTGTTCATGTGTGTCTGTATGTGTGCGTGCACGTGTATATACATATGTCCATGTATGTGTGCGGGTCAGGTCTTCCTCCTTCACTCTCCACTTGGTTTTTGAGACAGTTTCTCTCCCTGCATCTGGTTCTCATCATTTCATCTAGGCCGGCCAGGCAACAAGCTCCGTGGAGATAGTTCCCTATCTCCAACCCCTAGCCAGTGCTGGGGTTACAGGCTGCACCATTGCACCCAACTTTCACATAGATGTTGGAGTCCCCGTGTTTTCACTGTGGATGCTCTACCAACTGAGTCATTTCTGCAACTCCGAGATTTTTTTAAAGTTACAATTCTCTTAAATCAGTGCCAAACAATATTATCTACTGAGCCAAAAATCTGGCTCTTTGAGCCAAAGACTAGTATCAAGCACCAAAATGCTGGCTCAGGTTCTATTGCTGCATGTAGATCTTAAATTCTAGTGGTTTTGAGAAGCTAGAGATATTTAGATATAACTCATAGCTAATGCATTCTGTTCCTTAAACAGATCATGACGACCTAGCTTGGCTAAGGCTTGTGCTTGAGAATAGAATGTACAGGCGAATGGTTGCCCTCTAGACAAAGACACAGATATCATCCTTTCCATGAACTCTTCTTGTATTCCAGGCCTAAAACTAATGATGGCAAGGAATGGGTGGATGTAGCCCCCTGGGGTGTCCGAGTCAAACCACGCATGGGGCCTCTTGTCACACCTGTGTGGGTGGTGTGTCTGATAAAAGCCAGTGACAAAAGCAGGCAGCATGGCCACTGTGATGGACGAAAAGAACTGAAGATCAGCAAGGACCCAGCAGCCTCTCTCACTGTGGTCCTGGCTAGCTACCTTTCAGCCATTCCTAAACACTGGTGGAAAGGAGCAGGCTTAATTTCTTTTCAGCTCACTTTGGCTTTTATATGTGTGTGTTCTGTGAAAGTAGTGCTTGCTTTTAGTTAGGAAGAACTGAAGTTTTACTCATATCTGGTTGTCATCTAGGAGGGAGAGTACAATAGAATTACAGAAAGGGGTGCTTGGGAAAGCAAATTGAAATAACAGGAGAAAGCACAGCCTCGCTTGGTTTCTAAGAGAATGCTGTTTAAATGCCAGTTAGCGTCCATGCATGGTGTGTGTGTGTGTGTGTGAGAGAGAGAGAGAGAGAGAGAGAGAGAGAGAGAGAGGGAAAGTCCTAAGCCATGGTGGTTAAAGAAGCACACGTGTTCTTTCACCAGGAAGAGTCCAATTTTTCATATATCGGGTTCTTCTGAGAGCCCAGGAAATGGGGACCAGAGACTTTGGGAACTGGGTGAAGGAGAATGGGCTCTGCTCTCCTTCATTACATTGTATTTCATCATTGTCACCGTCATCATCTTCTCTCTCCTCCCTCCTTAGTTCTTTTCTCTCCTTCCTCTCCCCCCCTCACTCCCTTCCCAATTTCTCCCTCTCCTTCGCTCCTAGCCTCCTTTCTTTTCTTTCTTTAAATCTATTTCTTTTTCTGTCTCTTTCCAGAAAGAGTCCTTGACATTTAATTCCATACTGGTAAACTTTAGATTCAAAGATGTCCCGATTAGACAAGAGTAAAGATACAAGACCAACCAAGTGCTTTTTAAAGAGATGAATGCTTCCACTAAAAATAGCTTTGATTCCAGTAAGATCTGCAATTTGATGTTAATATTGTACCTGTGTCTTGGTTCTGACATTGTACTGTATTTATGAAAGAGAATGTTCCATTTTTTTTTCAAAAATATGCATTTAAGTATTTGAGTTTCACAAACATCATAGGTCTAATTATTTTCAAATTTTTCAAAGTGAAAAGAAAACGAGAGGACAAAGCAAATACAAGACATGTTAACATTTTGGTTTATCTGAGTGAATAATATCAGAATTCTTTGCACCATTCTTATACCATTTCCATCATTCTGAAATTATTTCAAAATAAATTAAAATGGGTCTACTCTATAATACAAGATGACTTAAAAGAGCTGCGTGGTTTTATCTGATGTCACAGCGAATGTCTTCTCTCTCAACTGTCACACTGGAAGAATGATTGAAAGGCAAAGAACTGTACCCTGAGTTAACTCAAACCAAACGCAGCTTTGTGTAAATCACACAATCAAAACTCCATTAAAGAAATCAGATTTTTTCCATGACTTCTTGAATAAAATTCTTCTCAGCTCATCTCTCTTTTTTTGCTACTTTTAAATACTTTTTTGTGCAATTATATCATAATCATATCATTGCCTCCTTCTCTTTTCTCCCTCCAACACCGCCATGAACACCACCCTTGCTGTCTTTTAAATTCGTGACCTCCTTTTCTTTAATTGTTGTTAATATGTGTGCATTCCCAAATATAAATACACAACTTTCTCAGTCCGTATAATGTTATCTGCAAGTATGTACATTGTCAGGGATGACTTTTTGGTATTGGATAATCAAGTGGTATGCTCTTCCTAGGGGGAAGAAACATTCCTTAGTTGTATATAGTTCTTTGCCTAAGGTTGAAGCCTTATGAACTTTCCCCCTTCCACATTAACACATCTGTTGGTATCCTCCTTGCTCAGTTCATGTTTAGGGAGTCATGGGTGTTCTCCTCCCTGGTGAAGACCACCTCTCCTGCTCCCAGCTCTTCTCGGTCGCCTACAGTTCTTTGTGTATGGATGGGGCCTCGTGAACTTTTCCCTGTCAAGTTTGGCTTGGCTATTGGTGTCTTCCTTGTTCAGCTCATTCTCAATGGATACATCTACACAACTTCTACACCTAAGGCTCAGAGAACATTGCAGAACTGAGAAAGAAAGATTTTGAGAGCTAGAGGATTGGGGAGTTTTCTGTAAGACTCTGTCTCCTAATAAGAAATGACACCCATTCAGTCAACAAATATTTTCCCAAACATAATATTTTTACTAATTATTTGGGTTTGATATAATGCACCCCAAGCACACCCATTCCCCATTTCTCCAAGGTCTACCCTCCCACCCTTGTTCTATGCCCCACCCAAAAAGCCACCAAATCCAATTTGTGTTGCCCATTTACTCACTGAAGCATGGTCAATCTCTCAATGACTAGCCCCTTAAAGAAAACTGAGTCCTTCCCCCTGAGTCATCAGCTGTAAATGCTACACTTCAGCATCTTTATCACCGTTTTTAAGGGCTCTCTTCAATAGTTTCCTGTCTGGATGTTTTCTTTTGGGGGTGTTGTGGGGGGAAAGTCGTCACAGAAACCTTCAATGCCTCTCCCTCTAAGTCTGCGGTCATCGATGCCACTACAAAAGGAGCTTCCTTGCCCATAGCAGCCAATGGCAGCACAGATTATGAACTTCTACATCATTCCTGGTGGTGGCAGCACTGATCAGGAACTTCACCGCCGTTTCCAGCTGCAGCTAGGATCATGGACATCCACCTGGTCCCCAGTGTCAGCACAGATCACATCAACGCGACCTGGCCTGCAGAGGAGCACTGACCACGGACACCAACATAGTGACCAGAGACAGCACTGACCAGGCAGCGTGGACCCCAGACATCTTTCGAGGAGTCTTAATCCAGAAAATGAACCATTCTTAAACTCAGCTATCTTGTTGCTCAAAGGCAGCATGTCCAGGGGCAGGACGCAAGTTCCAGGATGCTGTACACCACCCTGCCCTCAGTGCCAGTACCCTGCCAGCACCCTGCAAACACCCTGGCATGACAATCGTGCTTGCAGCCTGCGGGCAGCTCAGTAAATACTTCTTAAAGTGTTCAGTGTCATTAAAACAACTTTTAGATTTCATCTCACCCCAGTAAAATTGTTACCATCAAAACAAAAAACAAAAACAAAAAAAAACCAGCAAGATTGCAGGATGTGGGGAGAGAGGAATCTCCTTCACTGTTGGTAGGAGTGTAGCTGTGCCACCGCTATGGAAATTGGTATGCAAGTCTCTTTAAAA
This sequence comes from Myodes glareolus, assembly GCF_982192425.1. Taxonomy (NCBI): domain Eukaryota; kingdom Metazoa; phylum Chordata; class Mammalia; order Rodentia; family Cricetidae; genus Myodes; species Myodes glareolus. The sequence goes on along the minus strand of NC_142047.1, from coordinate 25,473,882 downwards.
GCTAAAATAGAATTACTATGACTCAGAGATAACACTCCTGAGCACAGACCCAAAGGGCTCCACACACTTCCACAAAGATGCTTGCACATCCACGTCCATTTCAGTTCTACACACAATCACTAGAAAATGAACTCCACCTAGCTACCCATCAACTAGTGGATGGATAACAAAAATGTGATACACAATGAAATTTTATTCCGCTATAAATAAAATTAAGACAATAAAATTAATGAGCAAAAAAATGGATAGAACTGAAAAACAATCTATTAAGAGAGGCAACCTAGGCTGAGAAGGACAAAATCGTATGTTCCCTCTCAGAGGTGGATCCGAGCTCCTCATTGGTCAGTGTGTGTAGTTAGATGGAATAGGTAGGGGTAATCTACAGGAAATTAAAAAGGAGCTGTGTGATAGGAAGGAAACGGAGGCATTCTGGGAAGGGGTGGAGAAGACAAGAGAGCACATTTTATATGAAACTGGAAGATGGGATTCAAGAAGCAAAATACAGAAGGGAAAGGGAGGCAAAGATGAAGTGAGGGATAGGAAAGAAGCCAGCAAAATGGATCACACATCAAAACGCCATAAGGAAACTTGCTACTTTGTAAGCTACTAAAGTAAATAAATAATAACTTTTAAAATGGACTGCTGGATGATAACGTCACAAAAGAATCCAGTAGCTGCTTCTAGCCAGTGTCACTCACATATTTGACACAATTATTGACTCCTTGCCTGCCTTGTGTGCACGGTGAACCCCAAGGGTCACCTTAAAACCCAACTCAAAAGGCTACTGTTTGGTACCACTTCCCTGAATGCCCAGCCAGGAAAGCAGAGCCCATCACTTGGGGCCTTACAGCGTTTTCTGCTTGCTTCTTAACCTCGTGGGCTGAAACCCTGGCTTTGCAATCAGTTTTTTGTGCAGTGTAAAGTCAGCAGAGAGGAAAATGTGCCCGTTCTAGGAGTATCACATGAATAGTCCCTAACAAGGGCTTGCTTATGTTCTCAGCACCTGAAAATAATAGTCACTGGCTGTGCGGGATTTACTACACATCGTTTATCATTTTCCGCGTTAAATTAGGGGCTGTTCTGGTGAAAAGGACTGCTCTTAGTCATTTGTGAGAGCCCGCTGGCTATCTAACTACGGCTTGGCACGTAGAGAGCTCTTCACACACCTAATGGGCACATGAATGAGACTGGGTAGAGCGGGACAGCGGATGATCGTATCCACTGCCACACATCAGTCAAAGCCCCAGCCAGCTCTCTGCAGATTCCAGGAGATGAAGCGCGCGGGTTGGTTCGCTGAGTTTCAGGTTGCCGCCCAGTCGGGTGAACCTGCTGAGTGGTCTCTGCACAGACTGTACCTCAGATTGCTCTTCCCCGAATCACTGGCTTAATCAGCTCTGTGGGCTTCTTCCCTGCTTCTTGTGGGAGTGAAAAGTTTCCCCTCCTGAAAGAGCAGCTGCCTGTGATCGCAGCTTCCCCGTCTGGTCCGTTCAGCCGCCTGTTATTGTCGAATCTCCCTGGCTCTAACAAGTGGCTTCTGCCGGATCACAAGGCAGTCTAGGCTTTTATTCCTGTGCGGACTGGAACGGAGCAAAGAGTTCCTCCCTGCCCACATTGTGCAGACGCTGAAAGAAACACAGTCATGAGGGTGAAAGGAGGTTTTGAATCAGAACAAATGCACCAGAGCTCAAGCCTAGTTCATTTAACTAGCTATCAGTTGGCTCTGGTCAGCAAGACTCTCTCTCTTTCTCTCTCCCACTCCCTCTCCCTCTCTCTCTCTCTCTCTCCCGTCCCTCCCTCGTTCTTCTTCCTCTCTCTCTCCCATCTTTCTTTTCTGTCTCCCTCTCTCCCCATCCTTCTCCTCTGCCTCCCTCTCCCTCCATCCTTCCCTCCACCTTCCTCCCCTTCCTCTCTCCCTGTGAGCTCTCCTTTCCACTGCCTTTCTCTACTTCCTGGGTGAGATTTTGCTCACACGGGATCTCTCTAGGTGAAAAACCTTAATCTCTCACCTTTTAACAAGAACAGCACAGAAAAGAACAGTTATCTTCTCACCTCCGCAGCGTCCAATCTTTGTCCTGATTGGATGAACTGGCATGTGCCCTTTCCTGGAATTATGGCATCAGTGCATAAATGAATTGATTTTGATTGTACAGACAGGTCGCTCACACATCCCGAGAACGAAGGATAGGTCAGATCACTGTTTGCCAGAACAGGTGTGTTTCACAAGTGACTTCAGAGGCTGTGTGGATAGGAGAGCCGGCAATGAGAGGAGAGCATCACAAACTAGAAATGTCTCCCTAATTCTCACTTCTCTGCTTTGAACACGTCACCACTGTTAAGATTGTAGCTCGCAGCCATTTAAGAGGGAAAGCAAAACCAGGGAGGCCTGGAGCCAGAGTTTACATAGGAAAAGGTTTGGTGTGCCCCTTCTTGCACATCGCCCCCTCAGGAGGAATGGAGGAAAAGTGGGGGTGGTACATAAGGATAGGGGTGTGCCATCAATTACTGGCTAGAGCAATTAAGTCGCATGTTCCTGCAGATAAAACAGGACCGATCCCGGATACAATGGAGGCTCTCTCTTTGTTTTTCCTGAGGGAGTCACACTAAGGCAGAGCTGGGCTATCTGCACAGGAAAATCAGCTGTATCTGAATTGAAAGCGCTGTAGGGGATTGCAATTAGAATCTGGACATCAGATTCCAGCTTGACTGTGGCTATGCAGGAAACTATCAATCACCTACTCCAATTCAAAATCTATTTGTTGCCTCTCCAATCAGTGACAAGGACATTAAGAAAAACGCTTTGATGTATCTTCATAGCAGGAAGGTGTCATAGAATTTTATTATTTTTTTATTTAATGGTTTTAATATATTTTAAATTGAATCCAGATTCTCTGGAAAAGCAAGCACTGCTCTTAACCACTGAGTCATCTTTCCAGCCCCCAGCACCTTGTTCCTATCAGTACTTTTTAATATTTCTTTTATTTTTAAAATGTTTTTATTAAAATAGAATTACATCACTTCCCTCTCCCTTTCCTTCCTCCAGCCCCTCCTCCCTACCCTCACGTCAACCCCTTCTATCCCTCCCACTCTTACTTCATAGCCTTTTTCTGTGATTATTATTGTTATATACATGTATGTACATGTATGTGTGCATATGCATGCACAAGTTTGTATATACAACCCACTGAGTCTATTTCTGTTAGTGGTGTGTATATCATTTAAGAGCTGACCTCTCTGCTTTGGACAGTCGATAAGGGGGCTCATCCCTAGGAGAGGATGCTTCTCCTTCACCTAGCAGTCATTAATTGCCTGGAGTTCTTTGTCTAGGGGTGGGAATCTGCAAAACTTTTCCCATCCACATTAACAAGTCCACTGATACTCTCTTGTTCCAGTCTTCTTTTTGCAGCCATTTCTAGGAGAGACTGCTTGGCAGAAGACTTTATTCTGGCTCTTACCATCTTTCTGATCTTTCTTCCTTGATGTTCTCTGAGGCACGGATGCAGGGCCAATGATGTAGAGCAAATATCCACTGGTCCTGGGTTCCCCATGATCCATCACTCTCTGCACTATGTCCAGTTGAAGATTTCTGTGGTGACCTCTATTTACTGTAATGGGAGGCTTCTTTAATGAGGGTGGTAGCTACACTTGTCTGTGAGTCTAAGGGTAAGATTAGACTGTAGTAAGGAATTACGTTGGTCTAGCAAAGTGGCCATTGTTGATTCTTTTCTAAGGTCCTTGACCTCCATCCCCAAGAAGTTAGCTAGGTTTTCAGTCCTAGGCATAATTTCCCTCCTGTTGAGTGGGCCCTAAGTCCAATTAAACATCCATTGGTTATCATTTTAACATGTAAGTGTCGCCTGTTCCACCTTTCAGGGTATCTTGCCATATTGGTCATTGTTGGATTCAAAGATGGTGCATCTAGGTAGAAGTATCAATTGTTTCTGTCCTTTGGCAGTTTTCATGGTATCTTCTAGAAACACAGAAGCCAGACCGCAGGAATGAGGCTTAATATTAGCTCTAACTTGAATCATATGAGTCTTGTACCCTAAGTGCATGGTGTCTTCAGCAACAGGGACTTTCAACTTCTGAGTGGTGACCAAGGGCTACATTAATAGCCTGTATTATCTGGGAGTCACTCAGACGTCCCTGGGCAACCATACAAAAGGTTTCTTGTGCCTGGTGCTGGGGATATTATGAGTTTATGGGTTTTGTCATAGAATTTTAGAGTGGACATTTTGTTGCTCTATTTGATTTGCTTTTCCTTACTCTCTCTTTCCCGGTGCCCTGTCATCTAAGGGTCACTTCTCTCTACGTCATTCTTTCCAGGGCTCCTCTCTTCATATCTTCACTAGGATACTCAGCGAAACAGTGATTGCTCTCATCTCTTGGCACCAAATGGACTCTCCAGTAACCGCAGACATGCACACCCTTAACCTCATCGCTGTGACTACCAGTACCAGGCACTAAAGCTTCTCTGACCCCAGCAGCTCTTGGGAAGCTGAAGCAGAAGATTTGCAAGTCTGTAGCAATGCTGGGCAGCACATTGGTGATCCATCATTTTAGAGAATGGGCTGAGGATACAGCCCTGTGCTGAAACACTGTCCACACTGTGCAAGGCCCTGTGTTTGATCCCCAGCACACACACACGTGGTAATAGCCATATTAATAAACATTGTAATATGTTGTGTTGTGTTCCCTAGCAAACTCTTTGCAAGAATCACCAGTCATTATTATCGCAAAATGGGAGTATTTTGTGCTCAAATTAAAGGTAAAGCAAACCATGATACAGAAACCAATACTGTGCGCCTGGTGGTGTAACTCAGTGTGAGAACATGTGCTTAGCATGTACCAGGTATTGAATGGAAGGGGGCTTCAACCAGTAAATGCAGTTAGCATCTCCCCCTCAATGTATCCAGCCCCACTCACAAAATGTGCACCCCTGTTTCTTCTGTTTGCTTTTCATTCTTTACATTTGCACCTACTGCTTATTCCTGATGCTTTCTCCAGCAAACTGTTTTCTGGAGATCTCTACCACCATAAGTGACTGACCCCTGCCGGGTTACAGAAGCCACTTCCTCAGCGCTGATTGCCCAGAGTGACCCCTCCCCTAGACCCTCTTCTATAATGTATCAAGAGCATCTGTAGGTCATCACCAGGCTCGAGTTCTAGTCTGTGTCCCTCTAGAGTTCTGTCCTTAGCTGTTAGCTCAGCTTTGGTCGTCTGCTGCATATTGCTGAAGGAGAGGTGATGCCAATGCCATGCCAGTGAGTGTCAGGTCTCTTGGAATAAGTCATCTAAGGAGTTTTGATATGACTCTATCCCAGATATTATCTGCTCAGCTCCTTGGAAGAATCGGAGTTTTTGAAATTGGCCAATAACAGAGAAAGGTATATGTAAATCATCAGACTGAATATATTTAAACCCACTGTTTCTACAAGCACAAAGCAGGAACAGTCCTGGGACCTAGCTTAGGGCTGCTATAAGAAAAAAACTTCTGGATGTTTAAGAAGTGTTTGAAATTGTTCTTTAATATGTGGAGAGATCATGGGAGGCCTGCCCTTTCCTAAACGGAAGAGAAGAGGAGTGAACTGAGGGGTGAGAACAGAGGAGGGAGGGGAAACTGCAGCTGGGATGTTAAGTAAATAAATAAAACAATTATTTTTTAAAAAGTATGTGGAGACTTTAACATGTGTTAACTAGATATATAGTATAGAATCTCATGTTGAATACCTGATTGAATGTTGAATATGTAACTGAACAACAAATAAAAACATTTTAAACCAAACAAAACACATCTATGGGCCATTTGTGGCTATTGTGTTATCAACATTGAGACCTCTGTTTACTCTTTTAACTGTGTCATTCATCTTGTGCCATCTTGGGTCTGATATACTCATATATCGCTTCTCCTATACAGTTTCAAAAACAGCCTTTTGTCTGATGCCAAACTCATGATGCTAAGCCTTCTATGTTGTAATCTACCTTTCCTCTTGTCTCATAGAGTCCTCGCTGAAAACTTTTTGAGAAGCTCCCGCTTCGTAGCTCCAGAGGGGTCAAGCTAAAGTCACTTTTCAGACTTTCTTCCCTGCACTGTTTGCAGATGGTACTCTTAGTGCGCTTCATTACCAGCAATCAGCAGTGTGGTGAGGACATGGGTTGGGCACAGTTGAGAACAAGGCTAAAAATACCCACTTTCAAATTAAAATTTTGAATTGAACCAGAAAAGGAGAAGGGAAGACAGGATAGGTGGGGCAAGGTTTATTTAGTTACACTAGTGAATAAAAGATAAAGAAAATGAATATTTTGAAGGAGTTGGGAATATCGCAGAATTACTTTCTTCTCCAGTACCGTTGACAAAACAGCCATGATGATGCAAATGCCTGTCACATGCACACCCAGAGGAAGCTTATTTACATATTTGAGATGCACAGGGTTGTAAGTGATGGTTTAATTGGGAAAAGTCTACCTAGTCATTTGAACAAGCAAACCTAAAAACAGACACACATGACATAGTGCTGAGAGGAAAATAAACGAGATGATTTCTCTTCCACTGCTTTAACACAGTCCCCTCCCTCCTCCTGACTCCCTCTATCCTATTTTCATTTCCATCAGAAAAAAAAAAAGCACTGCTCAGCATTTCCCAAGTCTCCTTAACCTTTCTGACTTCCTCACTTGGGGCCAATGGAAGACAAAGCAGTCTCTCAATGACTGCAGACAAGCTCCAGGCAGCACCCAATCACTAGACTGACCTCTGAGACTGGGAGGGTCGCCCTAAAAGCAAGCAATGCAAAGACTGAACAACTAAGGTATGTAGAACATCTAAATCAGTAACTAGAAAATAAAAGGCATTTAGAAGACAGCTTTTCTTATCTGTGAGTCGATAGGGGACTGGTATGTATTAGATAAAAAGATGATTTTGTCTCTAATCAGAATTCTTGACTGGGAAGAATCATATCATATACAAATGATAATTAGCTCTGAGTTGATCAAGTTTCTTTACAATTTTATTCAGGTTTTTTTCAAGTGCTATGCAATAAGAAATAATTTTTAAATCAAATACTCTGGATGCTATCACATTAAATACATTTTTTTTATTCTTATACTTATCCACCCCAACCAATAGTAACACCCATGAGTTCATGAGTTTTTGAAACTATAGTTTTAATCAGGCATGATACCCTATACCAGAGATCCAGAAGGAGTAGGAAGATTGTTTGAACTCATAAGTTTGATGCTAACTTGGACTGGATAAAAAGCAAACAATATCTGTCCAAAGAAAATTGAAGTTCTAACTCACTTTTGAAGTTCTCTTAAACCTCTCCAGAAATTAATATTCAGAGAATTTAATAGCTTTATTTATTCCTGGAGAATTCTATACAGTGTATTTTTAAAAGAGATTGGTGATAATACCAAACTTAAGCTGAATATCACTTAATAAAGTTGCAATCTATCAAAACACACAAAAATGATACCAAAACACAAAAATGGACCCTTAGAACCTTAAGTGGTTGATCATTTTGGCTACTGTTGCTAAGGAACTCTTTTGGTTGTCAGTATCAGGCAGCTGTGGTGAAGCTTATCAAATACTCTCCAGAAGACAGAACTTCAGCACTGGGTGGTGGACAGTTCCCTCATGCTGCTGGGACCTATGTTCTCAAGACCTACAGGAAACACCTCAACCACAAGAAGACAGAACACAGAAATGAGGCATCTCCATAGCCCCCAAGGTGATTACCATCCTCCATAGGACAAAAATCTATGTCTCAGTGTCTCTGCTTCTCTGTCTGCCAAGAGGACTTCTTTTTTCTACCATAAGGTCTTAGCTTGCTTTCTATTACTGTGATAAAACATCATAAGTAGGGAAGAGGGATTATTTTATTTTATATCTTATAGTCCATCCTGAAGGGAAATAAAGTTAGAGATCAAGGTAGTAACCTGCAGGCAGGAACTGAAGCAGAAACCATGGAGAAACACTGAGTACGCTCTTGCTCTCCAAGGCTTTACAGCCTGCTTTCTTATGGAACACCCATCCAGAAGTGGTACTCCCATGGTGTGCTGGACCCTCCCACATCATTCATTAAGCAAGAAAATTCCTCTGCAGACTTACCTACAAGTCAGTCTTCTCAACTGAGTTTCCCTTTTACCAGATGACCTGAGTTTGTATCAAGTTGACGAAAAAAAAAAAGCAGAAAAAAAACTTATCCAGCACATGCTGAGTTCAACCCCAGGGCCTTTCACATCTTCATCAAATGTTCCGCCACTGGGATACATCTCCAGCGCAGTGAGACAATCTAGGCAGTAAATAACTCACTAACGCTTGCTGCACTGTCTCCCCCACCAGCACAACCTGTAATCATTTCAATAATAAACTCTATGTCTTAGTCCCATCTGCTGTAATGTAAAAGACTGTGGCATTTATTCTCACGGTCACAGAGTCTGGAAGTTTGCAGCTGGCATGGTTTGGTTCTTATCAACCCTCTTCTTGATTTCCTTAGAGCCCCTCTCAAGGTATATACTCCGGGACAGAAAGAAGGAAAGAGCTCCTGCAGCTTCCTCCTTCTGCAAGGGTACTAGTTTCATCATGAGAGCCATACCCTTGTGGCTTTACCTAACCCCAGTTGCCTCCCAAAAGTTCCACCTCCAAGTATCATCACATTAGGGATTAGAGTTTGGGGTTTTACCCTTGTTCTGTCCATGGCACTCAACTCAAGCTTAAGCAGTAGGGAACATGTGTTTGTGTGTGGTCGAAGACTCATCATTATAAATGCCTATGCTAAAGAGTCTTTAAGTTGCTCCTGATAAAATCACTAACAACAAGTTAAAAAAAAAAGCCTAGATTTGAGTCATTGAGAACTAGTGGCCAAATTAAAATGGCCATGGATACCACCTCCATACAGAACCAAACTGGGAAAATGTACCTTGCTGCTTGACAAACTGTTAGTGTGTATAATTGTAGCAGGCACTGAGAAAAAGTCAGTAAATGATCCCACCTGCCCACAGCAAAACTAACCTGCAAAGTCTTGTCTTTGAAGACCCAGGTTCCTAGAAGCATGAAGGACTCAACTTGCCCATCAAGAACTGCCTCCATTTAGCCTGAGTTTTTAACAGCCTAACAGTAAGACAGTTTCTATGATGGCCTGAGTTCTGCCAAGGACATGTGATGCACATGTCTGCCGCAACGTTGTGGCACATCAGTAAGCTTTCACAAAGTCACTCTAAGGACAGCCGCAGACATCTTGTTTCTGGGACAAGGACATTCATTGTCTTCTGCTTTCACTGATGTCTCCATACAGTGTATATTGTGCTAGGCAGCTCAACTCCACTTCTAAAGGCCTTCTCTGCTTGAAATGATTTTTCCTAGACTAATCTAATGAGTGTGAATCCCCGATTTATCTCTAAATATATGACCTTGCTTAGTCAAACCTCAGAATCCGGTTCTGTAAAATGCCAATAACATAAAACTTACACCGTAGGTCATTGTAAGAATTGCAACAAAAAAAAAAGATGAAATGTATTTAGTACAGTCCCTGGACAAAATGCACTTCTATGCCTTAAATGTTATTGAAGCCACATTCAATTACAGCAACTGAACAATGCAGAAATACAAAGAGTTGAACTTAGAACCTGGAGACACTTTAGGAGAAAAGTAAGGTTTTTATTTTATTCTACTCGTTTCCTTCTTGTGTAATTTAACATTCATTAAAACTTACTTATACTGTGAGAAAAAAAACTATTTTGAAAAGCAAAAATAGTGAAGATATCCATCTAGGAACTCATGATCTAAAAAGGGAAATATCTATGAATGTATGGATTTAGTCGTGCACCAAACATTTGCTGAATCCTGGCATTGTGTGCAAAGTGCAGGGTAACAGGGTCACAATGATGAGCAAGACTTTATCTCCTCAGGGAAACAGCTGTCTAAAGAACCCTAAAATGGCATGAAGAGCGCTATATCCGAGGTAACATGGAAGCCCTGAAGAGGACTAGCCAGCTCCACTCAGAGGTGCTGGAGTGTGGTGAGGCTCCTCCGTTACAACAGTTAAGCTGGAAGCTCAAGGATGAAGAGTAGTTAGCAAGCTAACCCATAAGGAAAAAAGATCTGGAGCACAGCATATATACCCCAGGGAATCATGAGAGAAAATGACAACATCTGAAAATGCCAACTTAGACTACTTTGAACTCAGAACAGTGGAGAACGAAAGACGGAGAAACTGAGCAAAACAATTCCCACAAGCGATAGTTTGCAATTATTTTGAAATGACCATAGTGAAGCTCTCATCAATGCTTTGAAATATGAATACAGACTATTGTGAAAGCATGTGTCCTTCTTTCTATGACTAGTTGTCCGTGTCAAAGCTAAAACCAGAAGTTGAGAGTCTCAACTTCCACATGTGGTTGTCTGTTCTCCAGGCCAACAGCTTGTAAAGGGCTTATGTATTACCTGGAAATTACTATGAACAGACCTTATAGGGCTTCGCACCATAACTTCTGGTCAGAAGCTCTGAGACGTGGAGTAGAAATGTGTGTCTATGGTAGAGCCAACCCTGTAGGCAGAGGTATGGATGAGTCAACCCCAAAGCTATAAGCATGTGATAACTGTCCACGTTAATCAGTTGTCACGTGGAAACATGGGTGGGGAAGAGATGCTCCCTCACCCATCAATGCCTGAGGCAGATGGGAGACCTGGCCTTGAGACCATAAGAGCAGGAGAGCTGCCCCTGCCCCCCACCAGTTACAACCCTCAGGAGAGCTGCCCCTGCCCCCCACCAGTTACAACCCTCCGGAGAGCAGGCCCTGCACCTCACCTAGCTGCACAATAGAACCAATCCTGCTGGCAAAGGGGTGGGTGAGCCAGCCCCGGGGTTGTGAGCAAGAGGGAAATTAGCCAGGGCAATGCAGGAGAGCTCACCCTGGTGGTGGGGACAAGGGCGAACTGGCAGCTGACCAGCCCGACAACTACTCAGGCCCAGGACCAGGGTTATGAGTTGACCCACCCCCAACATCCACCCCATCTGTGTTCTGCTGGAGCACATGAAGGGACAGGTCCTGCCGCCCCAAAGCTCCAGGATCTCCATGACACAGGGCAAAATACAGGAAAATCAAGAGGAGTTCAAGTGAGGGCCTAACATCAGGAGTGTAGCAGAAACCAGAGGCCTGAAACCAAACCAAGGACACTTTGCAGTGAACACTTGCAGGTAAAGATACTTAGATAAAAAGGTTGCATGACTCAACGTGTCAGACTACAGCTTCTATAATGAGATTGATCTTTTTCTTTTTTCTTGTTCTTTCTCTCTTAAATTTTATTTTATTTTGTGGGGATAGGTGTTGCAAGAACAAGAGGCAGATACAAAGGGACAGAGGAATGAATGAGGTGGAGATGCATGAGGTAAAACATATAAGGATAAATTAAAAACAAAGCTTGAAAAAGAGAAAGAAATGTGTTTCTAAACATTCTGCAGCCAGCTCTGGGTCACACTGAAATGTGCCGTTCTGGACTATACAGGAAAGGAAAGGAAGTGAAAGCTTGTCTCTTGAGCTCAACAGTCTGAATGCTTGCTATGACCTTACACACGTCACAATCATTTATCAAAAAATACTTTATGAAGATGCTCAGTTTGCCAGGTGATGTGCAGGCCTTAGCAGCCACCCAGCTGTGGGTAGCCAGGAAATTCTTTTTCTTCACACCGCCTAAGTGCTATCTAGCTACATGGAAACCCAAGAACAGACATTTTTCAGGGTTGCTGCTTAGAGTTGATTTACGGAAAGAAATTAAGTAAGTTAATTTCTTTTCTTTTGCTTCTTTTTCCCTGAGAGGTGTTCTCATTCCAGAACCCTGGTTGGCCTTGAACTTGTGGTTCTCCTACCTCAGTTCCAAGTCCTGGGATTACCAATACATATGTACCCAGCCAAGTAGACCCATTTCTACCATTACAACATAGTAGAGTTCAGGCGCGTGTGAATAAAAGGTCTGCTAACCCATTTTTACCATCATGCAACTCGGTGTCCTCTTCAATGATTGCGTGCTATGTATATTTAATAAAATAGTGACAACTGAGCTAAATGTGATAATATACGCCTGTAATCTCAGTGTTCAAGAGGCTGGAGCAGAAGGATCAAGGGTTCAGATCGGTCTGGGTCACACGGCAATTTATTATCACCTTCCCCACTACAATATATACTGAGACCTTGTCTCAAAAATGCCAAAGTAAAAAAGTGACCACCAAACGGACAAGCTAACTATTGAAAAGAATAAAACTAATATTTGAGTATATATAAAAGATGCATAACATATGTTAAAAATCGAGCAGACTTCATATGACTGAACATATAACATTTGAAAAAGTGAAGTCTGGGCACTGTGGCTGCAACATCGATTTTTCTGAAATTAGAATCATTTCTGCATCCCGTAAACCTGCCCTCTGTATTGCTGACATCAACCACTGAGGTGATAAAGAAAAATCTGCTTTGTGCTAGTATCTGGCAAACTAACACAAGTTAATTTGTCAATTAAACTATCAGTGTAATAGGGGATGCTACAAACCAGCATTAGCAGGTTAAGAGAGCGGAACTGTGTTATTCATACAGAAAAACACAAGTCCCCAACAGGAATTCAGGTGTCACTCAGAAGATGAACAATGGGAAAGTAAGCTAAAGACAGGGTCTCAGTGACCTCTAGTGTTAGGAAGGAGAATACACTGAGAAATAAAATCGCCCACGGTGCACAATCCGTTTTTTTAAAAAAAAACAAAAAATCCTATTATAGATATAATGTGCATTTTATATATATCTTCATTGCAACGTAGTTTTTACTTCCATCTGTTGAAAAGTCACCTAAGGAAAAAAGATCACCTAAGAAATCGCCTGTAGGATTTTACATTTCACCCTTCAGTGAAACGCCGCTCTGACAGCATTAAAATGTGTTCTTCTGCAGAGCACACGCAAAAGTTTAAAATCTCAGCCGCACTAGCCAGACATCTTTAAGGAGAAAGAATGCCTGCTATTAAATGTTAAATAACAGTAGGTTTCCCAATTGATATGGAGAAAGGGTCAAGGGGATGCCGAGAGGCAATAAAGTCATTCCAATTTTAGTAGTGTGGGGAGAGAGCGCTTCCATCCAGGGCTTCACTTTCTAATGTATGCATTGATTTTTTCTAAAAGCACAGCTCTGACCACCTTCAATCAAGGTTCTTCAAAACCCCCTGGTTGCTTACCAAATTAAGAACAAGCTCTTAGGTGAGGCATTCAAGGGCTTCTGTGAAATAACCCCTGACCTTTGTCTCCTAGGAGGCAAGCTTTGCAACATGTCACAACATGCGTTGTTTGTGTGTGCACAGAACCTCCTGCCTCCCATCTTTTTCTTTGTTGCAGTTTTGTGAGCCTCTGCGAAAGGACAGCCCAAGTCTGGGGGGACCTGGGGCTTATTTCTGATAATCTGATTTCACTCCTTATTTCTAATGTTTGATTGATTTGATATATATAGCATTATCATCATCAGTTAACCTAAGTGAACTGCTAAAAGGACAGTGTGTGCCTTACGTGTATTGCCACAGCCACCTCTGCCCAACAGAAAGAAGGGTAGAACACAACAAAGTCAAAAACCACTGCTGCCATTCATCAGTGCTGGGCTGGGTGTTGAGCAAGACGATCCACTCTCCTAGTCCCAGGTTCCTCGCTATAAAACAAGCCCAGCAGTAGCCACTTCATAGTGTCAGTGAGAAGGCTAAAATCAGGTGACAAACAAGAAGCTCCCAGTGTCCCCTACGCACACAAGCGCGCTCCTCAGCCCGCTCCAGCACCACTGCCTCTGCTCATCTCTTCATTCCCGAGAGCTTGAGTGTCCGAGGATCTGACGATGGAGTGTCTGACTTTCTGATTCCTGCTTCTTCTGTGAAAATTGCTGCCAGCCAAAAATTCAAGAAGATGTTAATGGCACATCCAAAGCTTGATGACAACGAACCACCTGATAATCATGCTCGGTTTCACCAGTGGTTTGGATCTTTTGTTCTTTTTGCTCTGACTTACAGCATGGAGAGTCAGCTTTCTAAGCTCAGTAAATCAAGAAAAGTATCTTAGGCACAGTCTTGGCTCGGGATGAAGAGTAAACAAAGCTTCAGTAGATGATCCTCTTCCTATGAGGCATTGAGAGTAGTTAAAAACTCAAAGAACCATAGCTAAATGGTGGTTTCTCAGGACCATACAGAAAGGAATTGTGCAGTGAGTGCCAAGTTATAGATTCTTTAGAAAGAAAACGTTCCAGAGAATGATTGCTCGCATTGAGAATATATTTAACACTATATGTACTTTAAAATACCTAAGATGAAAAAGAAAATAGCCAGGTGGTAGTAGTGCATGCCTTTAATCCCAGCACTCAGGAGTCAGAGGCAGGCGGATATCTGTGAGTTTGAGGCCAGCGTGGTCTACAGAGTGAGTTTCAAGACAGCCAGGACTAGACAAAGAAACACTGGAGAAAAAACAAAAAATACATAAATGAAATAAAATAAAATAAAGGTGATAAAAATAAAATACTTAAGATGGTGAGTTCTGCACTGTATCTATATCACTGCAATTAAGGATTGTTTAAGAGCGTAAGGGGTAGCTCAGTGGTGCAGCATTCACCTCACAGGCATAAGATCCAGGGTTCAATATCCAGTACTCACATACACACACACACACACACACACACACACACACACACACACACACACACACAAATGAGAGATGGGGAAGAGAGAGAGAAAAGAAAGAGAGAGGAGAGAGTTGGACAAATGTCTTATAATAACCTACGAAACAATTAATTAGTCCCATGTAAGTATCACAAATCCTATATTATCTTGAGTTTGTGTTAAGGATGAGAAAAATAATTTTTGCTGCCTTTGAGCATCACCTACCATATAAAGAGGGGTTGATTCTCACTCATGCTAGAAATAAAAGAATAAAGAGAGTGAACATCCATCGTTTGCCCGGAGTAAGAGGCAGAACTGGGGATAGCTCATAGCAAGAGTCAGAGTTCACGGGATTACTTAAATACTGTCTCTACAACAGTTACCAACAGTTCCTGTTATCCTTACCCCCAAAATAGCAAAGGGGGAGGCGATATCAAGGCCACATGCAGACTTTGCCCCTCCCTGGTAAGCAGGTATGAGGAAGGTAGAAAGATCTGACATCTGCTCTGTTGCTTGGAATGACTTGTAAAAGCCCTGCTGCCGTCAGTCTTTCCAAACCTAACCCTTGGTATGTACCTGATGCTGGAACCTTTGGAAACTTGGGAGCCTCCTGCAGAAAGGAGCTGCAGGAACGACAGCATTGCATCCACACACCTTTGTCCTGCTCCCACTCTGCGTCCCCTTTGATGCTGTCTCTGAAATGTCAGGTAGATTCCAACAATCCAACATGCTCTGTAGCCTGGGATCCCAGTTCCTCGTCATCATTATTATTGTTCTTGTTGTTGTTGTTGGCATTTGGGGTTTTTTGCTTTGTTTTGTTTAATTCACTATTTTTAATTTTTTTCTTTTGGTGGATAACACACAAACAGAAAAGTGCACGAGTCATAATTCGCAGATGGTAGAGTTCCACCAGGTGAGTATCTCTGTCTAACCAGTACCTGATCAAAGAATCACTGCATTGCCCCAGCTCCAAAGAAGCCTCTGCACCTCCTGCAAGTTGCCCTGCCAAAGGGAACTACAACACAGAGGCTATTGCTTTTGTTTATCTGTTTGTAGCTTTATGAATGGGATAAGAAGGAACTCCAAACTCGTGAGAACCTATGGAGCTGTAATTTTTCACACACAGCCCTTGCTAATGTGACTGCTATGGAAACACAAATTGTCCATTTTGCTATCACTTCAGTTTCCCAGTTATTTGATATTATTCCATCATACCTGAGATTCTTGTCAAATTTTTGTGCCTTAAGTTTCCAACAATGTTCTAGGATTGGTCAGACAGAATTTCCTTGCCAGAAATTCCCAAATTCTGTATTTTAGTTCCTAACAAAATCCTGTGCTGGGTGGTGGTGGCACATGCCTTTAATCTCGGCACTCAGGAGGCAGAAACAGGTGGATCTCTGTGAGTTCAAGACCAGCCTGGTCTCCAAAGCAAGTTTCAGGGCAGCCAGAATTACAGAAAGGAGTCCTGTCTCAAAAAATCCAAACACATGCACACGCACGCACGCGCACGTGCACACACACACACACACACACACACACACACACACACAATCCCATTCGAGAATCAGGAAAGTCATGTTTTCCTGAGAACAAAATGACCCATCCATGCTTGTAGACATTCCGTCACCATCTTAGAAGCTATTCTTGAAATTTCTGCATTCTGTAGAGTTCCATCAGTAAGCTTTATTAGAGGTCTATGAGACAAGCACAGCACTGCTAGCTAATCAACAAAATAAGTGAAGATCTAGTCCCTAGTCTGAGGGAAACTGGAGTGTGTTAAAGGTAAACATGCTCTGCGATCCAGCTCTCTTATTTCTGAGGAAATATCAAAAGAAAACAAAGTTAGCGTGACAAAGACAAAGGCAGAAAACCCATGTTCACTGCAGCACTATTCCTGGTAGCTAAAATTCGGCATTTCTTTAAGTGCCTATAAACAGATAAAAGGTCAAAGAAACTCTGTGTGTGTGTGTGTGTGTGTGTGTGTGTGTGTGTGTGTGTGTCTCTGTGTGTGTCTGTGTCTGTGTCTGTGTGCATGTGCGTGTGCACGCAGTGGAATGGTGTTCAGCAATAAAGAAGAGTGAAATTATGCTGTCCGCAGTGAAATAGATGGGTCTGGAAGGCAAGATGTTAGTCAATTTTTCACAAAAAGATAATGCATGTTCAGTAGGTCAGTGGTGGCTCATACCTTTAATCCCAGCACTAGGGAAGCAGAGGTGGGTGGATCTCTGTGAATTCAAGGTCAGCCTGATCTTCAAGAGCTAGTTCCAGGACAGGCTCCAAAGCTACAGAGAAACTCTGTCTCGAAAAACAAAAACAAAACAAACAAAGAGATAAATGCATGGTCTCTTTTCTACCAGAAGGTAGCATTATGATTAGTAAAGCTGGGAAGAATAGGGAGACAAACAAGTAAAGGGAAGTTGGACCATGGTTACCAAAATATGGATAGAAGGAATAAGCTCTCTCTCATATTCCGCAGCATGGTGGGGTAACTGGAGGTCACAGCAACCCATTGTAAGTTCTATGTGGGTCTAGAGGAGAGAATACCAAAGGCTAGAGGTACACAATAAAGTGATAAAGATCATGAAAGTAGAAAGAGGATTATAGGTGGGGAGTGAGAGAGTTTAGGGAGGAAATAGAATGATATAAGAGGAAAGGGGGAGGCCTAAGGGAAGGAAGAGAACCAACCAAAGCCGGGCAGGGGGCATGGCAAGGCCAATGCAGAATAAAAACCAAGGAAGAACACAGGGTAATGACATAGGCATCAGAAAATGACGGAAGAAACCCTCTAGCTTGTACGCTAGCCTTAAATTTTTATTTTAGAAAGGTAAGAAAAGGACAGCAGTGATTACCCTAATTTGACCAGTATGTACTGTGTGCAAGGGTTAAAATATCACACTAAACCTCATCAGCAAGTGCAATCATTACATGCTAGCCAAACAAAAACTCAAATACACACAATACTACTCATGGCATCCACCTAGAAGATTTATCGCAAACACATTTCTGTGTTATGACCCTAGGT
The DNA here is from genome assembly GCF_982192425.1 of Myodes glareolus. Lineage (NCBI taxonomy): Eukaryota > Metazoa > Chordata > Mammalia > Rodentia > Cricetidae > Myodes > Myodes glareolus. The sequence continues at coordinate 25,456,200 of NC_142047.1, read as the reverse complement.
TGGGAGTATCAAGAAAATCGTATGAAACTGAAGTATAAAATGTTCTTTAGATATTGTGTACCATGATCATATAAAATATACAATCATTCCAGGTTCATTGGTATTGTTAATGTTGTGTGTGTGTGTGTGTGTGTGTGTGTGTGTGTGTGTGTGTGTGTGAAATGTGGGCCCTCATATGTTCTAGCAGACATGTTGAAGTCAGAGGAACGATTTCCCAAGTCAGTTCCCATCTTCTACCTTGTTTTGAGGTAGGGTACCCACAAATTTCCAACTGATTCACCAGTCTGCACCTCCAACCTTGCCACAGTGCTGGGATTATATATGTACAGCATCAAACCCAGCTTTTCAGATGGATCCTGAGGGTAAAACTCAAGTTGTGAGGATTCTGTACTGAACCATCTCCCTGGCCCATGCCTGTTTTAAAAATATTTCCTTTCAAGCCAGATCTAGTGATGTTCACCTTTAATCCCAGCACTTGGAGGCAGAGGCACGCAGATCTCTATGAAATCAACACCAGCCTGGTCTACACAGTGATTTCCAGGACAGCTAGTGCTCTGTAGAAAGACCCTGTCTCAAAAACCAAAACAAACAAATATGTTTGGTTTGTGTGTGTAATTCCTTTCATAATTTGGCCCTAAATACATATGTCCAGTTTAACAATTGAATTTTAGTATTCTTATAAACCATTAATATAGTAAGCCACAGCAGACATCACCACCAAAGTTAGAAAGGTACGAGTCTAAACAACCAATAGAACTTCACAATGTAATAAAAAATGAAGCACCTCCATTAGTCTTGTAGATGATCTACAAAAGCCTGGCTATGGTGTGTTTTGGTGTATACTAATTGATTTCAACTACTTTTTCCTGGAGGGGAATGATTCTTTAGATATTTTATTCATTTTAAACAACCAAGCATATCATAATAAGTATCTGAGGCTTTAAACCACAAACCTCTGTGAAACCCAACCTGAAATCCCAGTGTCACTCATATGTTTAATAACCAAAAAGTAATACCCCTGATTTTCCTGTTTGAACGCAGAAATTGACTCCTGGGAAGGCAGAGAAGCCAATTTGCAATGAGCAGCTTCCATTTCCCACTTTTAATTCAAATCTTTATGAAATTGTTTGAAGTCTTGACACTCATCGTGGCATTCCAGTGTAGCTCAGGAGGGGCCCTTGGGGGAGGGACATTTATATGTAAAATATGTCTGCATACCAACCCAACAGGCGTGGACTTTGGGTCCTATAAAGAGGGCATCTTTCCAACCACGAAGAAGGGGGGCTGAGAGTGGCGCAAGCCAATCTAGCTAAGCTGAACGTGGGTGTTCTTCAAAGCCTCCTGTCACACAGCTCCTTTGTTTTCTGAGAGCTGAGAACTGTACTTGTCACTCATTCATGGGCACAGTCTAGAACCTGAAGCAAAACCTAGGGTGTGTGAGGTGAAGAAGCCTTTGTGTATAGGCGGGGATGAGAGCCTTGCGGTCAAATGCTAGCCTCAATCAAGGTAGCAGAAGAGGTAAGCGGGGCCCAATCTGAACAAAACCAAGGCAGGAAAGAGTAGACTGATGGACAGAATCTTCTGCTTCAAAGCAGTCTATAAAGCTGGGAAGATGGTTCAGTGGGTAGGAGCACGTTCTCACAAGTATGAAGTGCTGAGTTCAAATCCTCAGCACCCACGTAAAGAAACTGTGTGTGCCTATAACCCACATTTAAGAAAGAGACGTCTCAGGAGTCTGTACGACCATCCATGATACTTACTCCGTAGTTCTGCTTTGTTTCCATTATCTAGGAAGCTTTCTGCCAGGCAAGTATTCTACCACCAAGCTACACCCCAGCATTTGGAAACCAGATGTCACCTGAGTTTATGTCAATAAAAACTCACATGCACAGAGAATGTGGCATATAAGGTGATCTAGGGGGGCTGGGGATATATCTCAGTAGCAGAGATTTGCCCAGTGTATGCAAGGTCCTAACTTTGATCTACAGCATTCTAAAAGAGGGAGCTTCTAGGGTGCACCCACAAATAATCCTGGGCTTAGGCTGACTCAAAAGATTCCACATCCAGGAAAGCAGCAAGTCCGTTCTGGCAGAGAGAGCATTTGACTGAGCTGTTGGTTCTGTCTGGAGAAACACTGCCCTGCTGTGCCCACCCATGTTGTGCAGACTCTGTGTGCAGGTGCTGCCAGTGGAGAAAATGGAGTCACGGAACCCAGTGGTCTGGTTCCTGCCAGCTGCAAAATTCTGGGAACACTTAAACACAGGTACCCCTTGCCTTACCCCAGGCACAGCTTTGCAAGATTTATATTTACAACCAGACCTTTCTTTAAGTAGCAATATCATGGTCTTTGTCCCACTGTTTAATCCTTAAACGGCATCTTAGATAAGCAATAAATTAAAATTTTGAGAGTTGGCACGCGTATTGCCATACATGGCAAACTATAGCAAACGTCTAATTCTAAATAAGGACTACAGAGTCTTAAAGGGCTTCCCTGATATGTTTTCGAACAAAACCTTAAGGTAGACATGTAATCTTTAAAATCCCATGCTAACATTGACTTAACAGAGACAGATAGTTGCAAACAAGGTTCTGCTATTTGCATGTGGAAAATTAATTATCTTCCAATGGCAAGTTTACAGATTAAAAATAAACATGAAGGCCTAAATTGTTTTGATGGCACAGCTGCATATATAGTCACACATTTTTCATTATTTGAAATGAGTCTTGGTTCCAGCAAATGCAATCTCAAAGTAAGCGTTACCAAGGCTGGTTCTGCTTCTTAGGAGAGACTTGCTGAAAAAGGCTTCATTTGTTTGCTTGTTTATTCCTTCTTATTGTCATGCAGTACCAGTGACCGAAGCTACGGCCTAATGCCTATTGGTCAGGTGCCAGAGCACTGACCCAGACTTCCAGCCCTCACTTAGAGACAGAATCTTGCTAAATTACCCAACTCTGCCACAAAGACCCAGGGATTTGCCTGTCTCTGCCTCCCCGGTGTTGAGATTACAAACATGTGTCATCATGCCTAGAATTTTTTATGAGGCTTCAGGGGTTCAAACTCAGGTTCTCTTGCTTGTGTGGTAAACATTTAGACAACTGCAGGGTCTCTTCTGACCCCCGAGTTGGGCTTCTTTTAAGGGCAGTAACTGTTCTAGCTTCATTCCGTTGCTGTAATAAAACAACTTGTGGGGGGAAATGGGTCTTTGCAGTTTACCCTTCCAGATGAGAATCCTCCCCTGAAATCAGTCCGAGTAGAGCCTCAAGCAGGAGCTTGGAGTGGAGTCCCTGAAGGAAGGCTGTCTGCTGACTCGGACTCACTCCCAGGTTCACGCTTAGGTACTTTCTCAGACACCCAAACCCACTTGCCCAGCTATGGTGCTGCCCGCATTGAGCAGGGCCCTGCTATATCAATTAGCAATCAAGTAGTCCTCCACTGATAGACCAACTGACAATCTGATCTAGGTACTTCCTCAGTTGAGGGTTCCTTTTCACAGGCGACTCGAGGTTGTGTCAAGTTGACAACAAAATCAACCAGCACGATAACCAAGCCAAGTGTGGTGATGAAGGCCTCTCATACCATCACTCGGGAGGCTGAGGCATGAAGACCATCAGTTCAAGGTCAGCCTGAGCTACACAGCAATTCTATGCCAGCCTGCACCACAGCATGAGACCCTGTCTGTCGAAGACCCCTCCTTCACTCTACCTAACTGCCTGACTGTTGGATACTAAACACTAAATAATATAAAACTAGCAAGGAAGAAATGGCTTTTCCAGCCTAGCCTCAGCATTTCACATAATTAACCAAATGACATTTACATATAATACACATAACTTAAATACTGTTTAATAGTTGTAAACCTCACTTCTTTCTACCTACGAAAATATGAGAAATTAGTTCGATTTTCTAACTTTTTTTCCGTCGTGTGTATCTGGAGATAGAACGTTAACTCCATCTAGAGTCTATCCCAGGTCATTGTTCAGCAAAAAGAAAACTATATGAAAATGACTTCATTGGATCATGGAGAGAAAGGGTAGAAAAATGATCCAGAATACACTGACGTGACTACAAAATGTGTTGGTGGTCCCATGGGGTGTGGCATAAATAGACATCATCGATAAATTAGGTATTTGTGTATATGGATATAGATGCCTATCAGGGCATTATGAAAATATAAAATCACTGTTTTGGAATTAATAGATCCCATCTCACTGTTTAATTAATGTGTTCCTCGGCACACTAAGGCCACCATGCCTTTTTAGCGTCACCATCCCACCCGGAAGCATTTCAGAACTTTAGAAGTGCATTTGCTAACGTCTTCATAGATAGCAGTGTGTTCAGCCCGTTCTTTGAAATGAAGTGTCAGCCATCTCCGCAGTTCTTAGAAATGAGATGTTAGGAGTCTGTGGTGACAAGAACGGGCTCAGTGTGGGCTGCTGATAGCACAGACGCCTACCATGGTCTCAGGGTGTGTCAGTGCTGGACTAATGACTTGTGCCTAATGGATCATGAAGAGCATTTCGAAGCCTCCTTTTCTCCCTGAACATCCTCAACTCCCAAGCCCTTGTCAAAAAAAAAAAAATTTAAAAACCACCAGTGGTTGTCACAATGCTGTTTCCCAAGTGTCCCTCACCCAATTGCAACCTTTAAATGTATTTGGTGACTTTCAAAAGCACAGCAAAGGTCAAGGGAAATTCAATAGTGCACAGCCGAGCTTTAAGAAAAAAAAACTTACACCAAAAATCATCTTAGAGAAATGGATGCTACTTCATGGAAAGAGTAAAACCATTGCTGCTTGAAAAGTATTGTTTTATGCAGTTAAAATAAAATAATAGCTAATGGTGATGGGGCACTTGCCAAGTGTGAGATGCTAACATGGGCTGTTATCTTAGCTTTTGCAACTCGCCTGTAAGTACCATTGTCATGTTATACATGCAGTCACAGAGACTAGCCGACACTACCGTGACTTATTTCACAAGTGGAAAGCTCATGACTCCACCCAGCTCTCCCTGGTTCCAGGATACAAGTGCATGATTACTCTCTGAAGTCCCCAAATGTTGTTAGATGGAAATCTAGGAACCCAGAACATTTTTCAGAAACTACACATCTACTCACGGAGAAAGCCTTAGAAGAGAGAGTTTGGCACTGACCCAGGTTTACCTTCCAGCTCTCATTTGTGTCCCATGTAACCTTGAGCACATTTTTAAATTCATTAGTGGGGTTATAATAAGCTCAAGTGTGCAACATGATCCCCATTTTCAGATGAATACCCTGAATTAAGCAACATGCAAGTGTATTTCATCATTTTGGGTCCCTTTACTTGGAAAGACATTTTTTTTTTATTATGGTACCAACTTCTCTTGCATCTACTCTAGATCATAAAATTGGAGAACCAGGCTTTGGGGGCTGTAACGATAAGAAACTATTATATAATTAGTCTTAGAGTAATCCTAGGTCCAGACTATACCCTAGAGTTCTCTTCAAATGAACCAATATCTTCACTATCAGCCATCCTGGCAAGAGCTCCTTTGAAGACAATGAGAAAGGACTCAGGAGAACCACCTTGGACAGAAGTCGTGCCCCTTTCCATGAGACTAGGGACTGAAGTTGTTCCTCCAGGGCTGACTGCTTCTAAGCCATATTGACACAGTCCCAGAAAGAATCAAGCAGCCAGTCTGACAGGAACATTTAAGGTTACATACAACACAGCTGTCATTTTTTTAATTTTTATTAACTTTTAGTAAAAATCTGTGTTATGGTCTAGAGCAAAATTCAGCAAACATTTCCTGTAAATAATGCAGGCTTTTGGCCATTCGGTCTCTGCCACAAGTGCTTAGCTCTGCCATTATAGTGTACAAGCAAATGAGAGTAAATGTGTCCCAATAAAACTTTATTTATACACACGGAAATTATAACAATATAATTCTCACATGAAATGTTAAGCTATTTAAAATATAAAATATATTCTTGATTTAAATGGCATATAAAGATAGGCAGCTTTCAGACTTGAACCATGGGTCAGAGTTTACCAGCCTCTGCTTTAGAAAATTAAGGAAGAGGACATGTCTTCTTGGAAGAAAGGTAGTGACTGAGAAATCGCTGCCCTTGTCTGGAAACTTGAGAATAGAAACTGTCTGCAACAACCAGCATCAAAAGACAGCCAGCAGCCCATTGAGTGCTTTTTTGTTGTTTTTGAGAGAGGGTTCCATGTAGCCCAGGCTAGCCTCAAACTCTCTGTGTATCCCTGGATGACCTTGAACTTTTGATCTTCCTGTATCCCCTTCAGGTACCGGGATCACAGTCAGGTACCACTGCTCACATAAAAAGGAGGTACAAGCCTGTAATCCCAGCACTCGGGAGGTGAGGCAGGAGAATCTCTGAGTTTGGGGCCAACCTGGCCTGCAGAATGAATTCCAGGACAGCCAGGACTACACAGAGAAACACAGTCTCAGGAAAAAAAATTAATTTAAAAAACAACCATGTTTCATGGAATGCTGAATTTTCTTCAGTTTAACCAAGCCCACACTGTCTGAATTTTGGCACATCAACACAAAAGCAATGATATCTCCTACGCTGCTGAAAATTGGGGCGTGTGTTTTTTTGTAGGTTTTGAGACAGGGTTTCTCTGTGTAAACTTGGCTGTCCTGGAACTCACTCTGTAGACCAGGCTGGCCTGGGACTTAGACACCCACCTGCCTCTGCTCCTGAGCACCGGGATTACCGTGTGCACCACCACCACCTAGATGAAGATTGGTTATTACAGACATACTCCTGAGATGTGCCTGAAGCACAGGCCGCACGCCCAGCCTGTTTTTTTCTACTTTCTTCCTTCCTATTATTGAATTTTTAATTTTAAAAACTCTGTGTGGCTATGCTTAATTCATATCTTCATTTTTTAGAGCTACCTCTGTCTTTATTAGTAAATAGGTTCCTGTTTGTTTTAAAGCATAATTCTTTATTGATTATTTGGGAATTTTGCATCATGCACCCCAATCCCACTCACTTCCATATCTGCTCCTCACCCCTGCAGTGTCCCCCAAAAAGAAACTCTCCAAAAAATTAATTTAAAAAAAAAACCTGCCTTGCTCCTTTCTCTTTCCCACTTCTGCAACACTTCCTTCTTCCTAGTGGCATTGGGAGCTGCAGTGTGACACGCAGTCTACCCTTTAATCCAATCAGCCACACCCACAAATGTTCATTGCGGTAAGTCATTGGTCTGGTTCAAGGTCTCTGGCTTCTAGCACACCATCATCACTGGCCCCTCACCAAAGCTCCTCTCAGTTATCCTGCTGTTGCCTCCGGTCATGAAGGCACTCATGCCTTCTCTCATCTTTCCATAGGACCAGCTCACACGCTCCAGCAGGTCGTAGACGGGGTAGATGTTAGGGTGGCCCATGCCACTGGAGCCAGCTCTCTCACACCCAAGGTGAGGGATAGGGTCATCTCTCCTGAGTTGGGGCAGGGGGTGGGGGCACAGCTCCCATGAGGGGCAGGGCCAGCTCTCCTGCTGCAATGTCCAGGGTCAGCGAAGGGTGGGGCCAGCTCAACACAGTCCTCAGATTTCAACACGCGTGGTTCCTACGGCCCCTATGATAGCAGGGCTATGGACATCAATACAGACCCCAGCTGCAGTGGGACCAGGAACCCAGACATGGCCTACGGCAGCAGCCCACCCAGACGCCATAGCCCCAGGTGGCAGCATAGGCCACTCTGATCAACATGGCCCCAGGAGCTCAGCCCTTAAACACCAACATGGCCCAGGTTGGGCCTAGCTCTGTGTGGTCTTTGGTGGCACTAAGTCACATCTTAACCACTGAGGTTTTTCTAAATCTGCTACTAGAAAAATAGAAAATCCAAATTATTATTACTTAAAACACGGATTTATATTTATTACTTATCAAGAGATTTACTTTGTCACAACCTGGAGACAAAAGACAAAAATACAATGCCAGTATTCAGGGGCTACAGACAGGACTTTCCCAGCATGCATGAGGCCCTGAGTTCGAGCTCCAGCACACATAAAACCAGGAGCAGTGGTGTCGGCTGTGATCCCAGCACTTGAGGGAGAGACGGCAGGACCAAAAGTCCAAGGTCATCCTGGGGTACATACAGTTGGAAGCCAGTCTGGGTTACATGAGACCCTCTCTCAAAAAAAAAAAAATGTACTCAGAAGGGTCTTTAGTGAGGATCTCTCATTGCATTAGAACTGCTGCATGTCTATCTGCCCCTCCACATTCTGTGAGCCTCTGCGTGCACACTCCCATGTGCCTTTCCCCAGTCTTTACTTCTATGCATACTTAGAAATAGAAACTCTCATTAAATACATTCATCTTTTGGATTAACCAAAGGAGATTTTAGTGAACATTAATGCAGTAAAAAAAAAAAAAATCAATACATCACAATTAGAAAAAAAGCAATTGGGGAAAGGAAAAAAAACCTCCTGGTTTTTATTTTATTTTATTTTTATTCAGACACACTCGGTTTGTTTGGATGGAAAATAATTTCTGCTATTCATTCCATCAGCCAGAACTCTTGAGCCAATGATGCTGACGGTCGCTAATGAGAAGGCATTTTTCATGTCTGTTACATCTGACTCAACACTAAGTTGCTTAATGAATTACATTTGGGCTTCATCTTAGAGTTGATTAAATATTTAACATTTGGAACAAAAAATATAGCCACATTTGGTAAGTTAACGGTGAGATGCAAAATGGCTTCTAGCAACTAATTTCAGAAGTGTACGTAGCACAGGCAGCACTACTAAATATAATCTAACCACACTGGGTGCGGCGGTGCATACCTTTAATCCCAACACTCGGGAGCCAGAGGCAGATAAATCTTTGTAAATCCAAAACATTTCTGGTCTACATAGTGTTCTAGGATAGCCAGGTCTACACAGCACCCTGACTCAAAAAAAAAAAAATGTGGGGGTTGAAAAAAAACTGGGGGTTGGAAAACTTAGGCCCAAAAAAAAGCAACAGACATGTTTCAGTACATCTGGGTACACCTTGATCTGCCACTTCTTTTAGCTGGATGTGAGACTCCTTTTAAGAAACTCAAAACTGAACTTACTTCTTTCAAGAGAGTGACAACCTGGTTTTCAGAAATTGGCCAAACTCTTGAACAGATACGGGCTTTCTATTTAACGTCAGCGCGCACCTTCCCACACTGAGGGAGAGGTCGTGACTTTAGCTGCTGTGGTTATGCCTGGCTAAGTACCAACATGACTGAGTATAGGATTTATTTGTAGAGTTGGAGTTATACTTAATGAAAGATGGAAAAAATAAGACATCAATTTCATAAAGGAATATACATCGCAATAAAATATTCATGGGGTCCTTCTCTGTGGACACTGGAGCATACAGGAAAATGAGACTGATACAATTAAATAATCTTTTTTTAAGTTCTAACTTAATATGTAGTTCTGATTTAGAAGTTGTGAGGAGTAGCTAAATGGCAAGATTCCTCAATAAAACGGGGATTTTAATTCAATTGATTAATTTTGTAACATTATTGGGATGAAATTAACACAAAAAAACTGCACATACTTAAGAGGTAAAGTTCAACAAGTGTTGGTGTATACACTCATAAAATTGCCATAAAAATTATAAACATTGGGGCTGGAGAGATGGCTCAGAGGTTAAGAGCACTGCCTGCTCTTCCAAAGGTCCTGAGTTCAATTCTCAGCAACCACATGGTGGCTCACAACCATCTGTAATGAGGTCTGGTGCCCTCTTCTGGCCTGCAGGCATCCACACAAACAGAATATTGTATACATAATAAATAAATATTTAAAAAAATATAAACATTCCCATCATATTCAAACTTTTTTTAATTTTTTTTTATTAAAAATTTCCACCTCCTCCCACTTCCCTCCCCTCCCTATTGCCTCTCCTCCTCCCCCTAATTCTCCAGACCAAAGAGCAGTCAGGGTTCCCTACCCAATGGGAAGTCCAAGATCCTCCCCGTTCCCCCCAGGTCCAGGAAGGTGAGCATCCAAACAGACAAGGCTCCCAAAAAGCCAGTACATGCAGTAGAATCAAAACCCAGTGCCATTGTCCTTGACTTCTCAGTCAGCCTCCACCGTCAGCTACATTCAGAGAGTCTGGTTTGATCACATGCTCCATCAGTCCCATTCCAACTGGCCTTGGTGAGTTCCCATTAGGTCTGTCCCACAAATCTCAGTGGGTGAACACACCCCTCGTGATCCTGACTTCCTTGCTCATGTTCTCCCTCCTTCTGCTCCTCATTAGGACCTTGGGAGCTAAGTCCAGTGCTCCAATGTGGGTCTCTGTCTCTATCTCCATCCATCGCCAAATGAAGGTTCTATGGTGATATGCAAGATATTCATCAGTGTGGCTATAAGAGAAGGTCAGTTCAGGCACCCTCTCCTCAGCTGCTCAAGGAACAAGCTGGGGACATCTCCTTGGACACCTGGGAACCCCTCTAGAGTCAGGTCTCTTGCCAAACCTAAAATGGCTCTCCTAATTAAGATATATACTTCCCTGCTCCCACATCCATCCCTCCTTCATCCCAACCATGCCATTTCCTCAAGCTCTCCCCATCCTCCCCTTCTCCCCCCAATCTCCCCTTACCCCCACCTCACCCCCACCCCCGGCTCCCAACCACTTCCAGGCAATTTTGTCAACTTCCAATATCCAGAAGGATAACTATATGCTTTTCTTTAGGTTCACCTTCTTATTTAGCTTCTCTGGGATCATGAATTATAGGCTCAACGTCCTTTATTTATGGCTAGAAATCCACTTATGAGTGAGTACATACCATATTCCTCTTTTTGGGTCTGGGTTACCTCACTCAGTAAAGTGTTTCCTATGTCCATCCATTTGCATGCAAAATTCAAGATGTCATTGTTTTTTAAATGAAGACATGAAGTTAGGTGGGTAGGTGGCAGGTTTTATTTGGAAGGATGTCGAGGAGAGGGGATGAATGCGATCAAATGTACTATATGATGCATTAGGTCCCAAATAATTAACAAAATGCTTTAAACAGATAAATTTTATCTCCAAAAAACAATTTTAAAAATTAATAGGAATCAGTAGGGTGCTGGTGGCATGCACCTTTAATTCTAGCACTTGGGAGGCAGAGGCAGGCAGATCTCTGTGAATTTGAAACCAGCCTGGTCTACAAAGCAAGTTCCAGGACAGACTTCAGAGCTACACAGAGAAATTCTGTCTCTAAAAATAAAACATAGATAGATAGATAGATAGATAGATAGATAGATAGATAGATACATACATACATACATACATACATACATACATACATACACACATACATACATACATAAGAATCTATTCCATTTTACAAGGCTTCTATAGACACTCCCCACACCATTAGGGATCTATTCCATTTTACAAGGCTCCTGTAGACACTGCCCACACTGTACAGCTTCCTAGCTTTATTTGCCACTCCTGCCTCTGGCCCCCCAGCAATCCCACCACTCTTCTCTCAGTGTTCAAAAAAAGAGCAGGGCATTCCCGGTTAAAGAGGAACTGGATTTTACGTCTTCCTGAAATCCCAGCTTATGAAAAATTTTTCCATGAGCTGAAAGATATTTTCATCAAAATGCTACAACTTGAGACTCAGATGGCTAAGTTCCACATATGTCCTTGACAGTAATATAAAGTGTGCCTTCGAGTAAATTCTTTTTCCTCTCAGGGTATAAAACGATCTCTTTCCAGATCCAGCCATATATACATGAAGTTGAGGGTAACAGGAACTTTCAATGTGCTAACAGTTAATAGGGCATATATCTTCAAATATACAGGTTAATTTGGGGATACACAATAAGTATGTTTTTTGAAAAAAATTCTGCTAGTTTAACAAAATTGTGGCTGTAGGAACTCCTCCAAAGCAGTGATTTCACCAGCCTTGGGTAGCTGGTTTGGTTTCACTTCACCAGCCCTAGGTAAGTTGGCTTAGTTTCCAGCGCTAGGTGTGATTACCCACTTGGTGAGTAGGTGTTACGTCCAGTTCGAGAGCTGTTGGTTACCAAGGCGTGTGTGCCACTACTGCACCCGAAGGTTTATTGCGCCATGCTAGTCATTGCTGCTGTTCATAGGTGCCATAACTTGGCGGGACTATTGGTTGCTTCTTTCCTTTGGAAACTTGCATGGCACCTTCTGACATTATGAAAGCTGGTCCTCAGGGAGGAGGCTTGCAGCTCAGTTGCAGCTCGGGAACTTCTGGGCTCTGTGTCTGAAGCACATGGTGTCTTCATCAGTAAGGACTTGCCTTGCATCTGAAGAAAAACGAAGGACAAGAGCCTATATGTTTGAGGAATCTCCTGGACACCCCTAACCAATACTCAAAAGAGAACTTCTTGTGCCTGTTGTTGAGGCTTTTAGTAGGCGGCTTTTCACTGATGTTCATGGGGAACTCCAGCATTGTCAGCCCAGACAAAAATTTTTCTTTTAAGTTATTTATTTATACATTTCTATATATACACATATTTAAGCTGTGTGTATTTCTACACAGCCTTATATGTGTTACAGTTTTCAGGTAAATAATTAATAGTATGGTTGCTTCTGACTTTTTCAGATACCCTTATTGTTATTTTACCTTCCTCTTTCCTTCCTCTGCATTTATGTCCCTCACTCCTCCCTAATCAGAGCATCCCTTCCTTCTACACAAAGCACTACAGTAACTAAGGAAGGCGGAGAGTGGGAGAAATAGTCTTCCCCAGGGAAGAGCGCACCAATTGGCTCTCCCATACCAAATGCTCATCCCCTAAAACATACACACACAAGTAACATCATACAGACTGAGTAGGTTATGTTTAGAAATATATATGCATATTCATATATGCATGTAGCAGTAATTAATGGGAAAAGAGGCCATGAATTTGGAAGTGAACAAAGAAGAGTACAGGGGCTGGAGAGATGGCTCAGAGGTTAAGAGCATTGCCTGCTCTTCCAAAGGTCCTGAGTTCAATTCCCAGCAACAACATGGTGGCTCACAGCCATCTGTAATGGAGTCTGGTACCCTCTTCTGGTCTGCAGGCATACACACAGACAGAATATTGCTATACATATTATGTATACATTATATTCTGTATATATTCTGTGTACATAATAAATAAATAAATATTAAAGAAACAAAGAAGAATACAAAAAGGGATTTAGAGGAAGAACGGGGAGAAACAAATGATGAAACTATAATATCAAAATGAGGAAAAAATTTAATTTCCATTTTGAAAAATACCTGCTAAGTCTACCCACATTCTTTCTTCTTCACCGCATCCTCTCTGTAAAGACACATCCTAAATGAGTCATGATAAGGATGGAATATGAGCACAATCGCCCCAAATGAACCAGCTGCCCAGTAAAGCCAAATTATCTTCACAACAGTTGGAAGAAATGTCTAAGAAGTCAGTTAGGGCAATGTTCAAAAACAGAAATTCTAAAATTGGTGACATTTGCAAGAAAGGATAGAGGATGTCTTTAGTCAAAAAAAAATGTTTCTGGCTTCCAGCAACTTGGGTTGCCAGTTCATGTTCTAAACTGTTGAGGAGCTAGTAACTCTTAGGGCTATTGTCATTTGCTGTTAGAAGAGGTACCCACGGTAAGCAAGAAGCAGAATCACATCACACTACAGTTTATAATAACTAAAAGTTCTGGAATCTTGGAGACATTCAAAGGAGCACTAAGGATGATTGACTAAGACTGCCCCACAACGTGAAGATAGCTGTAAAAACCAGGGCCAATGGAAATGCTTGTATTTGAGGAGAGGAATCCGTGAGCATATGTTGTGGGAGGTGGGGGTTCTGAACCACAGTATCATGGCGAGCTCTAAATGTTTGGAATTCCCAATGAATATCGTAGATACTGTTATAAATCCATAATAGTTCATTTAGAAGAATGCAATTCAATTTCCACACATAGAACAACCCCAGTATAAATCCAAATCAATAAAGCAAATGGACAAAGTAAGAAGAACGGATGAATCAGAATTGCTTGGACCTCAGGCCCGCCAACCCTTTAGGAAGACTGACAGTCTTGTTCCTAGGGCTATGTTCATCACTGTGTGAAATAAAGAAAAAGGAAAGAAAGAAGTCCTTTAAAAGCAGGGAGGTTTTCTTTTCTTCAGCTTCGGGGGTTTGGGGCTACAGGCGCTTGGCTCCATTATTTCTGAGCCTACACTGAGACAGGGTGACTAGATGGGGTTGGGGAGGGCAAGGTAAAATAGAGTTCTTTGTCTCATAGTGACCAGAGAGAGAAAGAGGAGAAACAAGGGTTCTAATACACTTTTCAAAGGCACACTCCATCGTGGCCCCACCCCCTATAGGTTGCTTCTCTTCCAAATTAGCACTGCAACCAACCAAGGCATTTGCACAGAGCTTCAGGGCCGTTTCCATCCAAACTTCAGAAAACGTCCTTCTGGGTTTAAATACTGACTCTGTCACGTCTTACCTGCGTGACACTGGACGATTGCTCCTCTGTTTCCAGCACCTATTGCATATTAGAATAAAGCTGGCCTTTACTTTATAGGGTAATGTTGTGTATTAAATGATACAACACACACAGGGAGCTTGGGAGACTGCCCGGCACAGAATTAAAATTCAATTCCATAGCGGCTATTATTATCATTATTGTTCACCACCGTTATTAGTAACTAATTGCATGCTACTATCTTAATATTAACATTCAAGTTACTCCATTGCATGTGCCTCAGTTTACCCTTCCATAAAACAGGTACCCTGAGGCTATTAAAAGACCAAAATGAGACAGTAAATTAAGCCATCCAGGCCTGGGAGTGGAGGCTCTGGCTCAGTCATATGGTGAATGTGATTTGCGTGTGCCAAATTTAATGGTCACGAGTCAAGAAATGCTAGACACTTTGAAGCAACTGGAGGAGGTGAGACCTGGTCGCCAGCTTTATTTATTGTCAAAGCCAGCACATTCATAAACTCTCCTCATTAAAATTTGCCAATTAATGAGCAGTGGCAAAGCCCCAAGCAAAGGTCAGCCGCAGCCTAAGCAAAGTTATCAAAAATTCAGAGAGGTTCAGAGTTTGGGAAAAGTTCATTCTTCCCTTAATTAACAGATCTAATTACAATCCTGACATAACAAAATGCAAAATGCACTCTTCAAAAGACACCAAGTCAAAGATTTAACAGCCAGATAACCTTCTCCTTTGGTATAGGATGACCCAAATGTAGGGGAGGAAGGAGGAGGGAATCTTAAGAGTACAGTCAACAGGGTGGATAAAAGAGCTTTTCAAGAAATGAAAGCTTGGGAGCACATCAGAATCGCAGTGCAGTGAAGAAAATGAGCAGGAATAAAAATCCTCCCACATCCTGGGATCCGGGTGAACACAGAGTCAAGACACTGGCTAATCGTCCTGCTTAGCAGACATCAAAGTATTTATTTGCTGGCCTTTCCTGGCTAGTTATGAATAGCACTTTGACATCCTGAAGAGTCGGAGCCTGTAATTGTTGCCCCGTTTAGATTAAGAAAAAAAAAAAACTAAAAAACATGAACACAGGATGGATATGCTGTGTTTAAATTGTTTCTGAAATAACAGATCCAGGATTTCAAATCAGGTTATCACTAGCCAAAGCTTAGTGAGAGAGGGCACAGCCTGACCTATTTCACATCCGCCAGGGGAGCCACCATCTTGGAAAGGCTGACTCTGTCCATCCCACGACCTAGGACCAGTTTCACAGAGGACTTCAAAAACTTTACACAGTCCGGGTTTTGATTCATTACATGAAAGTGAGTGGATGGAATGAGGAGGGACATTAAATCTTAATGTTCCCCGCCAGTTTCAAGGGTCTTTAAAACTTTTAGACAGCAAGAGGCTTTTCACTCATAATGCCTCAAAAAATTTCTGAGGTTTCTAACAGAACGCACAGGCACAAGGTGAGAAATCAGCCCAAGAATTAGAATAAGCACATCCTAGGAGAGTACGAATCTGAACGAAGAAACACGCTCAAAGGCACAAAGTGACTCATTTAAAGTCAAAGAGAAACATGCAGCCCTCCCTGGATGGGTCACGGGTGGCATTTCCACCTGCGTGCTTATTTAGTCGATAAATTTCTGTGTTCGGCCTTATTAGTCTGCAGGATGTTATCAAGCCTCCAAACCAGACATGATCCTACCACTCACAAAGCTCCTATTCTAGTGGAGGAAGAGAGAGGATAGATCAATTAATAAATACAAAAAAAATGAACCAGGCACCACTGTTTAGAGATGATCAAAATGCAGGGCCGACACTATATTTTGGATTGCCTCTATCTCAGAAGGTCCAATGGTGTTGGTGTGGCGCTACTGGCAGATGATAGAAACTTTAGTATATAGGACATAGCCAAGGGTCTTTAGATCACAAAGCGGGTGCACTTGAAAAGACTCCAGGTCGCAAGTCCCTTCCTCTTCCTTCTCCCACCCCTTATCTCCTGACTTGACATAAGATGAACTCTTTTGTTCTCACATGAATCCTCATAAGCATGTGCTGTATTATCACAGGGCCCCAAAGCAATAGGGCCAATTTATCATGACCTACACCCTCTGAAACCTTGAGTCAATGTATTTTTTTTCTTTATGAGTAGATGGCTTCTGGTATTTGTTATAATGGTGAAAGGCCAGATGATGCAAATACAATAGCTATTCTGTGGCTGTTGGAATAATCAGGGAAATTCACCCTAAGTGAAAGGATTTCAACTTAGACTTGAATGGCACAGAAAGTTGGCCAAAAGAAGGTTAGAGGGTAGGGCATGGCAACAGAATGTGTTGTGGGTAAAAAGGTCAAAACCACTTACAAATAACAAGGGAAGTGATGTGGGATGCCCCTCTGTATGCTGTGCATATGTTTTATTACCATTGGTTAATAAAGAAGCTGCTGTGGCCTATGGCAGAGTAGATTATAGCAGGGCAGGAAATCCAAGCAGAGATAGAGGAGGAAAGAAGGTGGAGTCAGGAAGACGCCATATAGCTGCCGAGGAAACGAGACATGTAGAAAATGAGATGACACCACGGCCACATGGTAATATATAGACTAATAAAAAAAAGATGGGTTAATTTAACATGTAAGAGGTAGCTAGAAATACACCTGAGCCATCAGCCAAACCGTGTTCTAATTAGTGGTTTTTGTGTGACTATTTGGGGCTGGGTGGCTGGGAAATGGAAGAGCTGTCTCCACTACAGGAAAGGGTGTCTAGATGAGGGGTGAGGAGGAGATGAGGTGAGAGCAGAGAGTCTTGCACACCAGAGGTAGAACAGATACATCTTACTACAAACAAAACAGAATCCACACTAGGGATTTAACCCAGAAGAGTAACCTGAATTCCATTCGAAAGACCATTCTGGAGGCTGGAGAGATGGCTCCACAATTAAGAGCAGGTACCGCTCTCGCAGATGATCTAAATCCAGTTCTCAGCACCTTCAACGAACGACTCCTAGCCACCCATAACTCTATCTCCAGGGGATCTGATGTTCTCGTCCAGCCTCCTTCACAAGCGCACACTCACACACAGACACAAAATAAAAATAAGATTAGGTAAAATCACAAAGTCATGAGCCTGGGGAAGGTGGGGGTACAGAATTACAGGGGTGGCAAGGAAATAAGGGAGGGTAGGGGAAGTGAGTTCCCAGAGCACATTGAACGAATGTGTGAAGGTGTCAAGGAACTAACTTAGAAAAGAAATCACTTGGGGCTGGAGAGATGGCTCAGCAGTTAAGAGCATTGCCTGCTCTTCCGAAGGTCCTGAGTTCAATTCCCAGCAACCACATGGTGGCTCACAACCATCTGTATGAGGTCTGGTGCCCTCTTCTGGTCTTCAGGCATACACGCAGAAAGAATATTGTATACGTAATAAATAAATATATAAATATTTTTAAAAAAACACTCCACAGCTAGGAAGATGGTTACATGGGTAAAAATACTTACTGTGCAAGCCTGACCGTTAGTTCAGTCTCTGGAACCCATGGAAAAAGCCAGATGTAACAGACAGCACACATCTCTAATCCCAGCACTTCTGGAGCGAAATGGACACAGAAGTTTTGCCCAACGCTCATGAGCCCACTCACCTAGAATACACTGTGGCAGAAACAAAAAGAAAGACCCTACCTCAAAGATAGGAGAAAGCTGACTCTGACCTCTCTACCTATGCCATGGAATATGCACACATAGGTGCACATGCACTCATACACACAGACACCACCACCACCACACCACACATGCATACACAGTAATAATTTTTTTAATTTTAAAAATATTTTAAAGATCATTTCATTGCTAGGTGAGGTAATACACGTCTGTGATTCTAACTCTTGGGTGGCTGAGGCGGGAGGATCACAAATTAGAGATTAGCTAACAAAGCAATGCTCTGTCTCAAAAGGGAAGGAGGAAAAGAAGGAAGGAAGGAAGGAAGGAAGGAAGGAAGGAAGGAAGGAAGGAAGGAAGGAAGGGCAAAAGATCCTACAAGTAGAATTTTTTAATATGGAAATATTATTCAGCCATTAAAATAGAATGAAATTCTGTCATTTTCAACAACATTATGTTACGTGAAATAAGCCAGGTACAGAAACACAAGTAGAAGGTTCTCACTTAACCATGAAAGCGAATAGTGGAGTTCAAAGAAGGGGAGAATAGCATAGAGGATTCCAGAGTTTGGGAAGATTGTGGAGGGAGGATGGAGAAAGGACAGGTAGACAGTAGTACAGTTCTCTACAAGAGCAACAGATGCCATCTCTCCAGTCCAGGAGAAAAAACTTGCAACATTGTATAGCTTGGTAGGATGACCAGAATTTACAGCAACTGATTATATTTTGCTTTTGCTGTTGTTTTTGGAGACAGGGATTCTCTGTGTAGTCTGGGATGTCCTGGAACTCTCTGTAGACCAAGCTGTCCTTGAACTCAGAGATCCACCTGCCTCTGCCTCTTAAGTGCTGGAATTAAAGGTGGCTTAGGGGTTAAGAGCACTTGCTGCTCTTGCAGAGGCCCTGTGTTCGATACCCAGCACCCACATGGTGATTCACAATCATCTGTGTAACTCCAGTGCCTGAGGTTCAACTCCTTCTCCTGACCTCCAATGGCACCAAACACACAGACATACATTTAGACAAAAAAAGAAAAAAGAAAAAAGAAAAAAAAACTCACACACCTAAAATAAATCTTTTAAGAAAGCAAAGATCATCCTAGAAGATGCATAACGGGGGGTGGGGGAGGCAACTGGACTGAAAAGGTGGAGTTCCGGGAGGGGGTGCTTTTTGAGGAACAGGGAAAAGATGGTGGCATCGTGAAATCATGGCAAGCTTAGGAAGTGGAGTCATCAGGCTTGTGCATGGGTTGGTTGAATGTGGGAGGGGCTGAGAAAAGAGACTGGAAGGCCTGGGTTGGGAGTTTGTCTTGAGCAACAGGATAAGGAAGAGAAAATTAAACTTGGAAAAGGTAAAAAGCAGTCTCTCTCTCTCTCTCTTTCTCTCTCTCTCTCTCTCTCTCTCTCTCTCTCTCTCTCTCTCACACACACACACACACACACACACACACACCACATTTTTAATATCAAACATTGGGAGATTGGGAGACTGAGGCAAGAAAATTCCAAGTTCACGTTCACCCTGCGCTAAGGGATGAAGAAAAACCATTTTAGTCAGGTGAAGGAGGAAAATTCAAACCGAAGGTTCACGTCAAATTGAGAGTTACACCCTTATTGTCATTTAAAGCCAGGGGATTGGACAGAGGCACCCAGGCAAAGGGGAGACCTTTTGCAGAAGAGCTGTCCTCGGGACAGGATTGGGGGGGGGGGGGTCCGCACTTGCTCAGACACCGTAGTTCTCGCAGCCAGGAGCTCGCGAGCGGGTTTGGAGTTGGAGCGTCCTTCCTGTAAGCATAAGGCCCCCGGGGGCAGCTGCGAAGGCGCGGGTCCCTGTGAGGCAGGGCTGGGAGCGCAGGTCCTTCATAAAGAGAACTGAGACTGTCAAGTGTCGCTGAGCGCTGCGGCTGGAGAAGGAAATCGAGATCTAGCCCGGAGTGAGGCTGCCCCCTCGCGGCCTCCGTCGTTCATGACCCAACAGGCATTCCGAAACCACACTGGTAAAGAAAGTTGCAAGCATTCAGTTGCCTCTGTTTTCTCCCAAAATTTAGTTGTTTTTTTTTTTTCTCAAAGAAGCGAGATTTTCTACAAGTTAAAACCCCATGGGTCCCCATTACAGAAACATCAAAAAATGAGGAGAGGAGAAAACCCCTGATTTCTTTAACTACACGCACCCCGTCCCCCCTCCCACGCCAAAAAAAAAAAAAAAACTTGTTCGCTTGCTGCTTACTTGCTTCTTTGGAGCAGCTACACACTTGTAATCTTCAGTTCAAGAGAATGAAGCAGGAAGACCAGAATTTCGAGTGATTCCACTTCAAAGAGCTTTTGTTCGATTGCCTGTTTGTTCTTGAGGTTTTGCTTGTTTGTTTGTTTGGGACGGTTGTTTTTGTTTTTGTTTTTGTTTTGTTTTGGGGGATGGTTGTTTTGGTTTTTACATACATCACTACTAATATTAAAATTTTTACATGCATCACTACTAATATTAAAATTCCTGTCCAGGTTTGCCTTATTTTTCTAAGATAAAATGAGCTATTTCTGGTAAAGCAGCAGAGCAGGGGTATCTTTTATTACAATGTCCACGTTGACAGCTTAAGGGGTTCAGGTACTTTGTTACTTTAAGGGCCTAGGGAGTGCGATCTTGCTATGAATGTGAGACTGCAGCTGATTACCCAGTGTCATGATGTCAGACACCCCCCCCCCCCCATATCAGAACCTGAGGCAAGGAGTGGAGTGGCAATGATGTCAGGAAGCAGGAGACAGGTGGAGGGTGCCAGAAATCCCAGCACTGCAGAGGCTGATAGAATACTCCCAGGTTGGTCTGGCCTTCAGTATCCAATGAGTTCTAAGTCAACCTGGGGTACATAGCAAGATACTGAAGACCCTATCTCAAAAACCACAAGAGAAAAAATGAAAGGAGGGGAGGGCCTGGGGAGGAGTGGGGAGGGAAGCAGGCGTGGATCAGGTCAGAGTTAAAAAAAAAAGCAAGGGGTTACAGAGATGAGTTTGTGTGGTGCCTGGAACCTGGGCCAGAGATGGCTTCTGAGAATCCACAGAAAATCTCTGTAATGTCTGTCTTGAAGGGCAGAAATCTGGTTCATTGTTCAACCAGCTCTCATTACTCCTGGTCAAAGTTAACGACCATTCTTTTCAGCATCTGGTCTGAGCTTGTGGGAAGCCCTGTCTCCCTACACCGCTTTAGAAAAGTCAGGAGATGGGAAATGAGAAAGACACCTAAGAAACCATGGAACCTGTGTTTAAAGTCCACCTCAGTTGCTTTAGAAAGACACGTCAAGGGATTGTGGCTCCGCCAGGTCTGCATCTGTAACTTCCCGGGAGGCTCTCATGGTGAATGTTTGGGCCAGCCTTGCTATGCAGGATTCACAGGACAACGTTTGTTACTTGCTGGCTGGTGAGTTTTGGCAACTTTTCCCACTGAACTCTGATTTTTTCATCCATAAAGTAATAATAATGGTAGCTATAATTAAGTGCTCTTCTGAATAATAAATGTGTTAATATATGTGAGGTGCCTAGTGCAAGGAGGAAAGCACATTAAGTTGTTATAGTATTGTTAATAAGATAGCAATTATAAGAACAATATCTCATTTGCTTTGCTGGGCTCCAGTTCCGGCTCACTTCTGTCTGTCTTGCTGTGTAACTTTGTAACTTCTGTTTATTCAGACACATGATACTTGTCTTACCTCATTGCTTTCTTTCTTCATTCTTCCCCCATAGCCTATTTATCCAGACTTGACTGTGTTTTAAGCATTGTACTCACCGTAATCTATAGTTCTGCTTTGTTTCCCAGGCTATTTAACATTGTCTCCTGAAGAACCAGAAATTGACTATTTATACAAACTCTTTCCCGAGCTAAGCCCTGTCTTTACCTATATGGATACTTTAGGATTGTAGCATGCCACCCTGGGAGATACGAACTGGTATCTAAAGGGACCTTGATGCTTTTAAAGTAGTCACCCTGCAAAGTCCTGCACCCCTCTTCACACCCCGTCCCCATGCTATGTGAGCATCTAAGAAACAATATACTTGGACTATTACTTTAAAGTACTTTGTAGCAATCTGCAACTAAACAAGACAGAAGTGGTGACCTAACACTAAAAACCTCACCTTGTCCATCTTTCTTTTGTAAGCGTCACTTCACATCTAACCTAGGAACCTTCACTTCAAGGGTGGTACAGCATTACCTACTGTTTTCATCCATTTATTGAATATTTTAGCACCTACTCTAAGATGATTGATGTACTAGGTGTTGAGAAAGGACCCAAAGGTGATTAAAGTATGAGTTATGATATCAAGATCCCTATGGTCTGCGAGGGAAGATAGTAAATGCTAAACGCTCCTAACTGTAACAGTGAGTGATGTGTCTTCGAGAGAAGACAGTGGGACCCTTCGGGGAAGACGCAAATTCATGTTTGTATTCCCTGCCGCATGTAGGGGCTCCTAATGAGTGCAGCTAGGAGAAGAAGAAACAAAGGAACTAGGAAACTCAGGTGTCTCCGAGGGAGGGAAACAAAATGCTACAAAAGGCTCTTAGACCATTTTTTCTCTGGTTTACATGTCCTTTCTAAAACAGAAATGGGAGTTTCGTTTCCACTGCAACACTTTAAAGAGGAAGGATCTCTGAGGGATGACTAACCCAGGAGGGCTCTCCTTCAGGGGTGGCTTTGCTGCTGTAATGAAAGGGTGACCTGAGCCCCCTCCAATGCCTTGGATCTCCTGCCCTTCTGCTCTCTAATGGACATTGTTCTTCCTCTCTGCAAGAGAAGACATTTAAGGCAACCGTCGTAGGAACAGAGACAAGGCCTTCACCAAACTCTAACCCTACCAAGGCATTGATCTTGGATGTCAAAGACCAAACTCCCACCCCTACAGGCTCCTCAGATCACGGGCCATGCAGCCTCTAGCCACTTCCTGCCCACCGGCTCTGGGCACCAGCCATGGGAGGCCAAGTTCTCCAAACTTTACCGCCTCCTGCCCTTCAAAAGCCATGGCATTGGCAAGGCTATACCCTTGACCTCCCTTGACCTCTCTAAGTCCTGGAGCTGTTTGTAGTCAGCTGCGGAGAGGAGGGAGCATATTTACAAACAATAAAAATCTGTGTATCACTTGCTAATTGTTTAATATTGCTGGGAGGATGACATTCCCATTACGAAACAGTCATCGCTGCTTGTTCTTTTTCCGGTTCCGTCACAAAGGAAACAAAGGAACAAGCGAAAACAACTTTAAAAGTCTAATAACAATCTAGGAAAAATTCCAGACCACGGTCATCATAAAATTTTTCAAGGGCTAATAAATACGGAAAATTCATGATTTCTGGGAGAAACTGACATTGTTGTGTTTTGATGTCTCAACTCAAATTCAAATAGAAATTGTTTACTCAGGAAAAAAAATTGTGCCACTTTTTAAATATACGCCCAGTAGCACAGACACTGAGAGAAACAATTAATAAATGGAACCTCCTGAAACTGAGAAGCTTCTCTAAAGCAAAGGACACCATCAACAAGAAAAAACAGCAGCCTACAGAATAGGAAAAGATCTTCACCAACCCCACATCGGACAGAGGGCTGATCTTCAAAATTTACAAAGAACTCAAGAAATTGGACACCAAAAGATCACATAACCCAATTTAAAAAAATGGGATACAGATCTAAACAGAGGAATCTAAATTGACTGAAATACACTTAAGGAAAAGCTCAACATCCTTAGTCATCAGAGAAAGGCAAATCAAAACAATTCTGAGATTCCATCTTCCACCTGTAAGAATGGTCAAGATCAAAAACACTGATGACAACTTATGCTGGAGAGGATGTGGGATAAAGATAACACTTTTGCATTGCTGGTGGGAATGCAAGCTGGTATAGCCCCTTTGGATGTCAGTGTGGTGATTTCTCAGAAAATTTGGAAGCAACCTTCCTCAAGACCCAATAATACCACTTTTGGGTATATACACAAAGGATGCTCAATCATATCACAAGGACATGTGCTCAGCTATATTCATAGCAGCATTATTTGTCATAACCAGAACCTGGAAACAACCTAAATGCCCCTCAACCAAACAATGGATAAAGACAATGTTGTACATTTACACAATGGAGTACTACACAGTGAAAAAATAATAATAGCATCTAGAAATTTGCGGGCAAATGAATGGATCTAGAAAACATCATAATGAATGAGGTATAGACAAATATAATATGTGCTCACTCACAATTGGCTTTTAGACATAAAGCAAAGAAAACCTGGCCAATAATTCACAATCCCAGAGAACCTAGACAACAAAGAAAAACTAAGAGAAACATACATGGATCTAGTCTACATGGGAAGTAGAAAAAGACAAGAACTCCTGAGTAAATTGGGAACAGTGGGACCATAGGAGAGGGTAGAAGGGGAAGGGAGAGAAAAGGAAAGCAGAGAAAAATGTATAGCTCAATAAAAACAATTTTTAAAAAAAAATCTTTGCATTTATTTCTGCTCTATCCCAGCTCCTCTAGCTATCAAAATACACCCAAATCAATGTGCAGCCAATTGAATGCTATTTTCTACTTCCATATTTACAATTATATGCAATTTTACTCCTGACATATCATCCCCCACCTTTCTTCCTTATTATTTTTTATTGTCTATTATTTACTATTATTGAGCACTCAATCCTTACCTCTACACCTGTAGTGTAAGATTCATTTTGCGAGTCCTTCGCGTTTCTCCTGTACCCCTGGCAACAAGTCAGTGCCTTATCTGTTGAGCGTCCTCAGCCCCAGGTTGGACACCACATGTCTAAGGCCAGCTACAACAAAACTCGTATGTTCCAGAACAGGAATATGGGGATTAGAATTATTAAGCAAAAGGAACAGAGATATAAGAGAAATAAGAGACAGAAACACAGAACAGCATCAGGAGGGACATTCAGTGGATACTGAATCCAGCTCGTTTATTTTCTACACACTTACGTATTTCACTTCCAAAAGGTAGGAGGGATGCCACAGACTTTATGAACATGATATAAAGAATATACTTAAATTCTCCGGCCTTTGATTAAGGTGGAATGGATCCACCTCTATACTCAAAATACTAATTAGCCACACCCTAGATCAGAATCTCTCGTTTGTAGCCACACCTGTTGTTAACAACTTTGAGGGAGCAAAACTAAGCTCAGACTCTCTGACCTCCAGTCGAGGTAGAACAGGCTCACAACTGTGTGGGCCCTCACACTTGGACTCTCCACCATCTGGGCTGTGAGAATTAAATTTGTTTTTATAAATTGCCCAGTCTGGGTGGTTGGAGAGATGACTCAGCACTTAAGAGCATTGCCTACTCTTCCAAAGGTCCTGAGTTCAATTCTCAGCAACCACATGGTGGCTCACAACCATCTGTAGTGAGGTCTGGTGCCCTCTTCTGGCCTGCAGGCACACATGCAGACAGAATATTGTATACATAATAGATAGATAGATAGATAGATAGATAGATAGATAGATAGATAGATAGATAGACAGACAAAATAAATTGCCCAGTCTGCAATAGTCTATCAGAGCCTCACAAAATAGATAAATAAAAGTCTTAGAGATGAAGTTGAATTAAAAGGTCAATAGTTGGGGTTGTAGTTCACCTGGGAGGCATGTGTGATGCCCTAGATTCCATCTCCAGCACCACATAAACTAGAATTATTCAGTCATCCCAACACTCAAAAAGACAGAGATAGGAGGGTCAGAAGTTCAAAGTCACCCTTGGCTATAAGAGTTTATCTAAAATTTTTAAAAACCACTGGGGAGGATTTCAGTAGACTGAATGCTTGTGTCTAGTCTACAACAACACTGACCACATGATGGGAAGTTAGGACATTTATCAAGAAGCAGCAGAAGGAGAAGCTGAAGAGGGCATTTTAGGTCATTTAACAGAACCTTATGAATGGCGACCCACTGATGACCAAGTATAGTCACCACGGCACTGTTGAAGAACACATGCATTTTATCATTGACCATAGAAAGTTTAGAATTCACTGGCCGTGGAGACCACCTCATCCAGAACAGTTTTGGTTTTTGTTGTTGTTTTTTTTTTTTAGAAGTTAGGCCACAAGTTCATAAAGAGCCTATCTGGACATTACATATAGTATGTGAGCCTGTAGTCTCAAATTGTAATCTATAGAAATAATGTTCTACACAGAGTCTCCATATCTATAGGTGAAGTTTTAACAAGCAAACTGATTGAAGTGTTCAACATGAGTCTGAGATGGGAAAAGGAAAAGGAACAAGGATGGCTCGCCGTCCTCCCCGCAGTGTTTTTGGGAAATTGTAGGGAGGCATATAGAGAGGACAATCTAGACGCTGAAGTAGCGGAGCTGGAGTGACGGCTCTGAGCTGCGGTTCTCGCCCTTCCCGATGCTGCAACCCTTCAATACAGTTCCTCGAATTGTGGAAACCCCAGCCCTAAAAAGATTTTCATTGCTACTTCATAACTACAATTTTGCTACTGCTATGAATTATGTAATGTAAATATCTGTGTTTCCCGATGACCTTAGTGACCCCTGTGGAAGGGTCATTTGACAGGTTGAGCACTGCTGGCTTATTGGCTAAGAGCATAACTGTTCTTACAGGGGACCTGAGTTCAGTCCCCAGCAACCACATCTGGGGGTTCACAACCACCTGTCATTCCAGACCCAAGTGGTCCAATGTCCTCTTCTAGACTCCACGGGCAGCTGTGTTTGTACAGGCACATATGCACGCTAAGACACACAAATATGCCCTTTTAAAAATAAAAATAAATAAAATAGAAAGGATTGAAATGTCCTGAAGAATGGATAGATGCATACAATCTGTGAAAGACATTGCTTGGGCACTCTAGTAAGACACTGAAATAACACCAGAGGTAACCCAGCGTAAGTGTGAAAATTCCCTTCCCTTTGAGTAACGGTGAAGCTAGAAATTCTGAAAATTACTCATACCCGAGGAATCCTTCAGAGAAATAAGAAGGAAAAAAAAACCACCTGCCTCCAGCTGCCACTTTGCTCTGTTAATGACATGGGTACACGTGAGCAAAGGGTTCAGTGCTCCTATTAATTACCTGGAAATGATTAATCTCTTTCTCCAGCAGGGATTTAGGCAATCAGAGGGAGGTCTCTGTGGAACCTAGTGTTGAAAGTCACCTTGACAGGATCTAGATTCTGGGAGCTGACCCTCTAGGCAGGCCCGCGGGGGGTTGTCTTAGTTGTATTAATTGAGGGGAAAGATCTGCCCACTGTGGGTGGCACTGGTCCCTGGGCAGAGGACCTGGACTGCATAAAATGAAGGAAACTGAACAACAGACTGGAGTCAGGCCACCCTGTATCCTGAGTGTGGAGGAGGGAAGGCCAGCCGTTCCCAATTCCTGCTGCCTCCGCTTCCCTGCCATACAGGCTGTGCCTTGGGAGTTGAGCTAGGGTGGGCCCTTTCTCCCCTGGCTTGCTTTTGGGGTGTGTTTTGTCACGGCAATGGGAAAAGAAACTAAGGCAGCTCCTAAAACTTTCATGCCTCATAGGAAAAGAAGATGCACTCACCTACCTTACCAACACACCATGCCCTTCCCCACTCCTTTGTGTCCCCATTCCGTTCAGCAGCCTACAGCACTAGAAAAAAAAAAAGAGAGAAAAAAAAAAACATGGAGTCACATTGATTCTTGCTCATATCCTTGAAGAAATGATAGAACCCAAAATGTCTAAATACAGCACATGGTAGATAGCCACTCTTCTCTGTCATCACCAGAACGATGCCACATTTCAACTAAATCAGTCACTGGATCATCAAAAAGTTTGAGGCATGTTTTTTTTTTAGTGCTATTAGTTTTCCTGTGTATGCTGCCTGCAGTTGGAGAACTTTCATTTAAATAGCCTCCAGCCTTGTGATCCAGCTTCCTATTTATGACCTCTACTTTAAACTGTAGTTTGGATTTTTCCCATTTTTGCATCCCTTATAAATATTCCACTAGATCCAAAATTGCTCTTGAGAATTGCCACCATGAAGAGAGCTTTCTGGAACACTCACTTCAAATTACTTAATGCGAAAGAGAATTTCAACGAAGTAGAATATTCAATGAGATGGTTCTGGTTTTGTCTGAAAATTACTTTTGTGTCATTATGTTCGGCACCTGGAGTGACTTCGATGGAGCTCTGAAAGCGGGAACTCGGCTTTGTCAACGGCACGAACACAGAGGGACAGAACTACTTACTGAGTGATGTGCGGTAAGAACAGTCTGTGCAATCACGGGTATGGGACTTTAAAGCAAATCATACCATTTCACTATAAGACTTCCCGCAGAGCTGCTAGTGTGGCGACCACAGCCTGATGTCTATGAGGAAGTCTAGGCCTTACCGTGCACAGGTCACGGGGGAGGGGGGAAAGCTACTTGTTGCTGTGACAAATTACTTGAGACGGGAAAGGTAGGTTTGGGCACAGTTCAAGAGGAGACACTCTGCCATGGCAAAGAAGGTATGGTGGCAAGAGCAAGGGCGGGTGGTCACGTTGTCCCCATGGTCAGGAAGCAGAAAGATGAAGACCTTATTATTTATTTACTTGCTTGTTTATTATGTATACAGTATTCTGTCTGCAGGCCGGAAGAGGGCACCAGGCCTCATTACAGATGATTGTGAGCCACCATGTGGTTGCTGGGAATTGTACTCAGGACCTTTGGAAGAGCAGGCAATGCTCTTAATCGCTGAGCCATCTCTCCAGCCCAAAGACTTATTAGTTGGCTTTCTCCTTTTCTCTCAGCCTAGGACCCCGGCCATGAGATGGTGCTCCCCACATTCATGGTACCTCAGTTAAACATCACACACATGGCCAGAGTTCTCTCCGAAGTCGTTCAAATCCTGACAAACTAACCCTGAGGATTAATCATCACAGACAGGAGTGGGGGAAACTAACGGGGAGCTGGAAGAACTTGAACACGATGCTATGCTGAGCGTGCCATAGACTGATTCCCCACTCCAAAAACAGATACTCTGGAGGCTCAGCCACATCCCTCCTGCTAGGACCTATTAGTGAGCTAGAGTCTTTACGGCGGTGGTCATGGAGTGCTTGATTCGTTATGATTTGTGTCCTCATAAAAATGGGAAATCCAGTCACAGGGACATACACACAGAGGGAGCAAGTAAAGCGAAGAGAGGCAAGATGACTAGAAAGGGAGGCCAGGAGAAAATGCTTCAACTTCAGGAGGGAACAACCCTGCTGACGCCTTGGTTCAGGACCTCCATCTTCCAGAGTTAGGAGAAAACACGTTTCTGCTGATGAAGCCCCTTACTTTCTGGTGCTTGGCTCCAGCAATCTCAGCAAACTGGAACAGAGGATAACCACAGAGAAAAGAAAACCCAAACCCCACTCAGCTTCCCCACTGACTCAGTGCTGCAGTGCAGGACCAAGGAAAGACAGGCACACCCATTCCCAAAGATGAGGCTGTCGTTTGCAGTATGCTACCATTCCTCCACTCAAGAGGCCGAGACAGAGCGGTCACAAGTTTGAAGGAAGTTGGAGCTATGTTGTGACTGTCCCTAAAAAGAGGGGCCTGCAGAGATAGCTCAATCTATATGGTACTTGCCTCCCATGCACAAGGACCTGAGTTTGATTCCCAGACCCAGATTTTAAAAGAAGAAAAAAAAAAGTCTAGGCATGATAGAACATGCTTGCAATCCCTGCACTGGAGAGGCGGAACACAGTGATGTGTAACGTGTGCTGGGCAGTCAGCATAGTCTAGGCAGCAAGCTTTAGGCCAATGAGTTTGGAGTGATGCTTAGATCATCTTTAAAGATACATCACAGGATGAGATGAATAAAAAGAGTTGGGTATGCCTGACCCTAGCTCAGAAAGAAGATACAAAGATCCCGTAACTGCCAGAAGCACAAGGTGGGAGCCCCTGGTAACAGGGCAGGTTGGGGAATGGAAATTATACTCCCATTATCCACCACGTCAACCTTTTCCTAACAATAATTCATGATTCCAAAAGCAATTTTAAAAACAGGGATCTTTTCTGCCAACGTCTAGAGCTTTTAAAGGAATTTTATCAGCAACGAAAGGCTTTGGCTGTGAGAAGCAGGCTGCATCTCTGAATATTAAAATCTCCATCTTGGGAAACTTTCAAGCCTTCAGACAACCTCCTTCAAAGTCATAAATGAAAGTCACTCAACACACAACAATGCTCAGGGGTCCCTTTTATCTCCTGAAGAAAGACCACACCACCCGCAACAGCTTAGGACCCACAGACCAAAGGACTGACCTTGAGTCACCTCTGGACCACAACCAGCCCAGGCAAGATAGGAAGTTGAAGTTGTCACTAGTAGCAACAGCAGTTATGATCTGATGATAAAAAGAAGCCAGTCAAGGGTAATAAAAAAAAAGCAAATCTTATTATTCATAGGGCTCTTAGAGCATAAAAAGCACTTGCATTTGCTGTCTGTTGGTCTCTTCACATTAAAAAACCTTTCCACTTTCCCCTTCTGTCCAGAGAACAAGCAATCCCAGAACTAAGGGACAGGCCCCCTGGAGCCAGGATGTCTGAACGGGCTTGGTTTGGGACTACACGCGAAACCAAATGGGATTTATTTTAAGAGCTTCTTGGAAGAAACCTTAAATCATCCCTCCAACTCTTCCTCTGATCTTCCTCCTCTTCTTCCTCTCTTTCTCTGTCTCTGTCTCTATCTCTGTCTGTTTGTCTCTCTGTGTGTGTCTCTCTGTGTATCTCTGTGTGTGTCCCTCTGTTTCTGTGTCTCTGTCTGTGTCTGTCTCTGTCCCTCTGTGTGTATCTCTCTCTGTTTCTGTGTCTCTGTCCCTTTGTGTGTGTGTCTGTCCCTCTATGTGTATCTCTCTGTCTCTCTGTTTCTGTGTCTCTGTCCCTTTGTGTGTGTGTCTGTCCCTCTATGTATATCTCTCTGTCTCTCTGTTTCTGTGTCTCTGTTCCTCTGTGTCTGTCTCTGTCAGTCTGTGTGTATCTGTGTGTGCGTGTCTGTTTCTATGTCTCTGTCCCTCTATGTGTCTCTGTGTCTCTCTGTTTTTGCATCTCTGTTTCTGTGTCTCTGTCTCTCTGTATCTATCTCTGTCCCTCTGTATCTGTCCCTCCCTCCACTCCCTTTTGATCTCTTTGGTGCGTATGTGCTACGTATGTGCTGTGTATGTGCTATGTATGTGCTGTGCATGTGTATCCACGGTGGCAGAGTCAATATCAAGCATCTTCTATCTCTCTCTACTTTGTTTCTTTTAAGACTTATTATTTTGTTTATGTGTATGTCTGTATGTCTATGGTCTGTCACACATGGGACAGTGCCCATGGGGGCCAGAAGAGAGAGAGCATCAGAACCCATGAGACTGGAGTTACGGTCACCCAACATAATTGCTGGATCTGAACTTGGGTCCACTGGAAGAGCAGCCATCGCATTTTCTTAACCGCTGAGCCATTGTCTCTCCAGCCTCCCACTTTAGTTTTCAAGATAGATCTTTGCACTGAAGCTCTGCCTAGCTGTTGCAGTGGACTAGCTGACAAGTAAGCCCATGGTTCACCTGTCTGCTTTCTCCACCCTGAGTACAAGCTTTACAGATGTAGACATCATGCCTGACTTCTTACATGAATCCTGGGAACCAGAACTAACACCTTCCTCACTCAGTTGTCCACGCAGCCTCGGGTCATTTCTTTCTGGGACAGTCATTCTGTCAGGCTGACACCCATTCCTCCATGCCTTCAGGGTGTGTTACAGGGCTCATCCACCCAACTGCATTTCCCATGCAAGCCAACTACACATTTGTCTGACTGGCCACCAAATCCAAGTGCCAAGGTTGTAAATGCCAACAACTATCATCGCCCAATGTGCACCACGGTAGTTGAAGGGTGTTTCTTTGGCCCCACGAGCCGCGGTCTCCGTGATCCAGTCTGCTGTCCTCTGCCTTGTTTGCAGTTTTGCTTTGGTGCAGACACTCTAAAAGGGAGGAGGAAACCTGAACGCAGTGAGACTCGGGTGACTAGCGGCTACCACACAGAGTGCCAGCGAATAGGGCAGCACAGAGAGATGACGCCAGGGGTCTCACAGGGACCTGGACAAAAGCCTATCAGCATGTGTGAGGCAGGAAGGTACCTAGCTTTGCTAAAGAACCAGCGGACAGGGTTAAAGAGGTGTTCCGCCTGGTGTGGAAACAGTCTACACCCTGTCATGCAGACCAGAAAACCACAGGACCATTGAGTAGAGTCCACAGCATGGCCTTGTCTCACAAACTGAAAATAATGAGCCCAAGCTGAGCTCTGATCCAATCCCACTTAATAATTCCTCAAAGCAATACCTAAAAGGATCGTGCTAATTAGGGATAACTTACATGTATTCCAAACAAACGTCTAAAATATTTCTAGGGACACAAAAATCAAAATAACAGCTGTATCCAGCATGCGAGGCAATGGTCTGAGTGTTCGCATCTCTCCAAACTCACACCGCCACTACATCCCCATGTGCTAATAAGAAAGGGGACATGTAAGACACTGGTTGGGGAACCCTTGGAAGGATCTGTGACTTCAGTCAGGTTTGAGGGAGTCCCTTCCCCTTTCTTCACGTGAAGACAAAACAAGGCGATGCTTTCTTTGAGCAGGGAGCCCTCACTAGATAACCTGCTGGTGCCTTCATCGTGGAGTTCTCAGCATCCAAGACTGTGAGGAATAAAATTCTGTTGTTATCATTCTTATAAATTATCCAGTCTGAGGAACTTTATTATAGCATTCCAAACAGGAGAGCCAGAGCTGTTCCTTGTCTTGGAAAACAAAAATATTGCTTGGCCAGTAGCTAGGTAGGAATTATAGATAAGACAACCAAACTGAAACTGCTGGGAGGAAGAAGGAGGAGTCTCCGAGGGATGCAAGGAGAAGCAAGATAAATATGCTGTTAAAAAACAGTACCAATATGTGGCAGAGGGTAAATAAGAAATACATGTCAATTTAAATGTAAGAGTTAGTAACAAGCCTGAGTCATCAACTGAGGATTTATAATTAACATTAAGTCTCTGAGTGGTTATTTGGGAGCTGCTGCAGGACAGAAACATCCTCCAACAATCAGTAAATCAGTAAAATGTAGGACAAGTTCAGGTAGTGAAATGAGTGTGTGTGTGTGTGTGTGTGTGTGTGTGTATCTATGTGTATGCACATGTACTATATGTATGTATATGTATGTGTGAGCATATGTGTGGATATGCATATGTGTATATGTATGTATATGCATTTGCACTGTGTATATAAGTATTTATATATTATGTATGTGTTTACATGTGTTTATCTGTATATGCACATATTTGTGTCCATATGTGTATATGCATATATATTTAAGTTCATGTACATATGTGTGAATGTGTGTATGTGTATATATTTGTATATGTATATATACATGTGTATATGTATGTGTATTTATATGCATGTGTGTATAAATATATGTATATGTATGTGTGTATATAGATAGATATGTTTGTTGTATTATATGCATGTGTATATGTATGTGTGTATATTACGCTTATACAAATATACATATGTGTATGTGTGTGTGAATTTGTGTGTACATGATATTTGTATATGTATATATTGTATATATGCATATGTGTGTATGTAGATGAGGTTGGAATATTTGAAGTAGAAGAGTAGGAATCCAAATATTCACTATGGAGCCCAGGTTGGCTTGGAAGTTACCCCGTAGTCCAGTCTGGCCTCAAACTTTCATTACTATATGAGGAAATCATGGCCAAACTGCTTCCAAATTAAGTGAAAGCCACATACCCACATATCAAGAAATTTGAATGAACCCCAAACACACACACAAAAAAAAAAAACACATGAATTTTAAAAGGAGGGACAGGGAGATAGTAAAAATAAATCAGCGAGCAGAAGGGCTAGCCATGCAAGCCTGACTGACCAGCCAAGTTCCACGCCCAGAACCCAGGTGAAGAGCAGGTGCACGGTGCATCTGGATCCCACTCCTACTGCAGGATGGAAAACTTGAGAGCCGATTAGCTCAGTAGGAAGCGTGGCAGCGCCTCCACAGGGTGAAAAGTGAGAGCCAACTCTTGAAAGTTGTCCTCTGGCCTAGGTACATGCCTGTACAAGCATACATGTTTATTAATTAATTAATGCTTATCTTAATTTTTTAAAAGAAATCAAGTCATACTAGAATCAAGTAATTCCCACCAGGGGTAAAAAGAAACTCTTTAAGTTCAGTCGGAAAAAAAAAAAATGCATGCTGTGTTGAAAGAAACAAAGATACCTGTGACAGTATATTCCTCACTGGCAATAAGTGCGAGAGAAAGACAATAAATCAGAATCTGTAAAGCACTAAGAGAAGAATGCCCAAGAAGAGTTCTGTACCAAGGAAAGCACCATGCTAAAATGAATGGAAGCCGGCAAAGATGCATCTTGACAGCTTGAAAGAAGACAGAGGTAAAGATGGGAGTGTCCAAGGGCAAGCGGGCAGTGGCTTCTTAGATCGAGGAGTTCAGGGAATGGGGGTGATAACTGAAGGGTTATCTAAGGATTTCTTTTTGAGGTGATGAAAATGAGATGGTTCCGCCAGTAAGAACCACTGTGGAAGCCTCAAGTCCCGAGTTCAATTCCCAGATCCCAAGTAAAGGTGGAAGGAAAGAACCAGCTCAGCAAAGTGATCCTCTGACATCCATGTGTGCCATGCATGTGCATCCAGTCACACACTATGCAAGCATGTGCACACACAAAATAACAATAATAAAATAGTAATAATAATAATAATAATAATAAATACAACTTAAGTGGTCTAAAGTTAACTAGGATGGTGATTGAACAGAATAAACTAAAAATGAATTGTATACTTCAAAGAAGTGAAACTATAGAACATGTAGATTATATCTCAATGTGCTTTTTTAATTAAAGAAATAAAGAGCCTGCCAGATGACTCAGCAGGCAAAGGCACTTGCTGTCAAGCCTGAATTCGATCCCCAGAGCCCACATGGAAGAAGAGAACTGACTCCAGCAAGTCGTTCTCTGACCTGCAGGTGCACAGCATGGCACATGTGCCTCCATGTGTGTATACACACATGCAAAGAAATAAACATGCTAAAAATACTTTTGAAAAATAAAAATATATTCAGAAACGCAAAAACTGAAAACAGTTACCAGCTTTCCTCCAAGCAAAAGTAAAATGATGTTAGGTGAAAATAAGTAGAATATTCTTTCTACAAGAAAGAATTAAGGGGCTGGAGAGTTGACTCAGTGGTTAAGAGCATTGCCTGCTCTTCCCAAGGTCCTGAGTTCAATTCCCAGCAACCGCATGGTGGTTCACAACCATCTGTAAAGAGATATGATGCCCTCTTCTAGCCTGTAGGTGCACATGCAAACAGAATACTGAGAATACTGTATACATAATAAATAAATAAATCTTTTTAAAAAAAGAAATGATATATAGAAGTTCTTAAGAATCAATTAACATTAGAAGTGGCAACTACTTAGATAAAAATGATCTAAGTTTATTAGATTATATAGTTTCTATGAATTATGGCAACCAAAAATGGAAGCATTTTGTATTTATTTGTTTGTTTATTTATTTATTCATTTGCTGTCTGTGTGTGGGTTGGGGGGCATGCATATTCCAACGTGCACAGAGACCAAAGGGCCGCTTGGAGGAACTGCTTCTTGTTTTCCACATGCAGGTCCCAGGGAGAGAACACAGGTCATCAGACTTGGCTGCAAGACTTTTACCTCTCAAACCATCTAGCTGGTCACATGTACTACCTTATAATCAAAAAGTATTAAACCACTCTTCAGAGGATCCAGGTGCCATTCCCAGCACCCACAAGGCAACTAACTCACAACCATCTGTTAACTCCAGTCTCAGAGGATCTGTCTCCATCTTCTGGTTGCCTTAGAAACTGCATGCAGGTGGTACACAATACACATGTGTCACAAAATACCCACACAAATAAAAGAATAGATAAATCATTTTTAAACATTAAAGCATATATGAATAAGCCCAAATAACTATCTTAAGTCATGATAGAGCTAGGGTATAGCTCAATGGTAGAGCCCTGCCCTAGTAAGCCAGTGGCTCTGGGTTCAATCTCTAGCACCACCTAAAAAGTACATATTTTAAAAGGACATTGTTACAAAATATTTATTTAACTATGCAAAGATGTGTTGTATTGTTTTAACTGTGTAAACCTTGCCTGCCTAAGGCACTTGATTAGTGTAATAAATAGATAAACAGCCAATCGTGAGGGAGGAGGGATAGGTAGGACTTCCAGGCAGGAAGAATTAGTAGGTGGAGGAATTTAGGCTCAGGGGAAAAGGAAAGAAAAAGAGACACCAAGGAGACGCCAGGGACCAGACAGACATGGAGGAAGCAAGAAAGTAGGACATACAGAATGAAAGAAAAGCAAAAAGCCCTGAGGCAAAACATAGATGAATAGAAACAGGTTAAATTAAGTTAAAAGAGCTAATGAGACAAGCCAAAGCGAAGACTGAGCATTCATAATTAATAATAAGTCTCCGTGTCTTTATTTGGGAGCTGGTTAGCAGCCCCCCAAAAAATTCCAACTACATAATGTATAAAATTCTTATGGATGCTTGATGGTTTGAATATGAATGACTTATTTAGACTCATATGTTTGAAGCTTGTCCCCCAGGGAGTGTGTCCTGGTTGGAGTAAGTGTGACCTTGTTAGAGGAAGTGTCACTGTGGAGGCAGACTTTGAGGTTGCACATACTCAAGCTATGCCCAGTGTGGCTTACAGTCTCCTGCTGCCTGCAGATTAAGATGTAGAACTCTCAGCTCCTTCTCCAGCACCATGTCTGCCTGCATGTGGTCATGTTTCTTTCCTGCCATGATGATAATGGACTAACCCTCTGGACTATGAGTCCCTCATCTCTGTCTCCCAAGTGCTGTGACTACAGACAGTTACCATGCCTACCAGGTTTTTTGGGTTTTGGTTTGGGTTTGGGTTTGGGTTTTTGGTTTTGATACAGGGTTTCTCTGTAGCTTGGGGGCCTATCCTGAAACTCCCTCTGTAAACCTCAAACTCACAGAGATCCACCTGTCTCTGCCTCCCGAGTGCTGGGATTAAAGGCGTGCACCACCACCGCCTGGCACCTACCGGGTTTTATGTGTGTTCTGGGGATCTGGGGATCTGAACTCTGGTCCTTGTGTTTGCACCGCAAGCACTTTATCCCCAGACCCGTTTTCAGTTTTCTGAAACAGGGTCTCATGTAACCCAAGCTGGACTTGAGTCAGCAACGGAGCCAAGGCTGTCCTTGAACTCCTCCTACCTCTGTCTCCCCGATGCTGAAATTTGTGAGCATGTGCACACAAGGCTCAGCTAAGCATGCAGCATTTAGAAGGTGTGCCCACATGGCTTCTAATCACTGTTTCCTTTTCTTTGTCCCCTGAGGTATGCTGGGTTTATGTTTTAACTTTTTGTGGTTTTAATATTTATTTGACTTCTTTTTGTTTGACTTGTCCTATTTAAATAGTAGCAAAGGGACTGGGGTCATAGCTAGGTTGAGTGTTTGCCCAGCACACACAAAGCCCAGAATCCAATACCCAGAAAACCAGTCACAGTGGTTCAAACCTATAATCCTACCTCTCAGGAGATGGGAGCAGGAATATCAGAAGTACAAGATCATCCTTGGCTCTGTACCCAATCTGAGGCCGCCCTGGGACACATGAAAAGGGGGGGGGGGGCTAAACCATCATATGCAGCCAAAGAGCTCTAGGTTTTTTAAATAGCATTGTCAGAGCCGGAGAGATGGCTCAACAGTTAAGCATCTCTTGCAGAGGACGGAGATTAGGTTCCCAGTACCCACCAACCAGTGACCCGCAACTATCCCTCTTGTTCTAGAGGAGCCTAGCACCCCCTTCTTCTGGCTTCTGTGGGCACCAGGCACACATGAGGTGCACATACATACATGCAGGCAAAATACACATACACATAAGCTAAAGAAATCTAAAATAAAATAATATTGTTGACCCAGAATACCTCAGAAGTTAAAGGCTCTTGCCATAGAAACTGTCTGAGTAAATTCCAATCCCGGAACCCACATGACACAAGGAGAAAATCACCTCCAACAAGTTTTCCTCTGACTGCCACACGTGCACCACAACACGCGCACAAGCACACACACTAAATAAATATCTGTGTAATATTTTTTAAAAATTGAGACATAATCTCTCTTTGTAGTCTTCTCTATTCTAGAACTCACTGTATAGACTGGGCTGGCCTCAAACACACAGAGATCCACCTGCCTTTGCCTCCCAAGTGCTGGGACTAAAGGCATTTACCGCCATGCATGCCCAGTCTATGATTTAAAAAATTTTGAAGTAATATTATTTTAGGGTTAGGACTGTAAGAATGCTTGCCTAGGGGGGCTGGAGAGATGGCTCAGAGGTTAAGAGCATTGCCTGCTCTTCCAAAGGTCCTGAGTTCAATTCCCAGCAACCACATGGTGGCTCATAACCATCTGTAATGGGGTCTGGTGCTCTCTTCTGGTCTGCAGGCATACACACAGACAGAATATTGTATACATAATAAATAAATAAATAAATAAATAAATAAACATTTTTTAAAAGAATGCTTTCCTAGAACACACCAGGTTTCCTGTTCAATTTCCAGCATCACAAAAAAAATGGAGAAAAATGAAGAATCCCTTGAATATAGATTCTATTCTTTAAGAGTGGAGGGTAACCAGAACGAGAACTGGGCAACACACAGCGCAGTCTGGAGGATGGCTGTACTCTGGATGAATTTTTCATTAATCACTTTACCCATGTGAAGGCAAATACAATGTGCGAAGAATAAACAAGCACCAGGCAGACAGGCAAGATCTGTGAACCCTGGGCAAGTGACTGCTCTTCTGAATCTCAAACTGTCTAAGTGTGAAATGGAAACTAATGTCTCCAATCTTCAACTACTCGAGGACATCTCTCCTTAAGGGACCCAGAAGTCCCGCGGTTCAGATTGTCTGTGCTGCCTTCTCCCTCTCACCCTACAGATGCACACAGCTTCCGGTGCTTTCTGTACTTCCTTGGGTCGACTCCCACATCGAGATACCGCTAAAGGTACAACTTCTCTGCTTTCTTATCCACCCACACTGATCCAGTCAGCAAATCCTGGCATTTAAAAAGAAAGTGTTATGGGGCTGGAGAGATGATTCAGTGGTTAAGAGCACTGACTACTCTTCCAAAGGACCTGGGTTCAATTCCCAGCACTTACATGGAGGCTCCACAACTGTCCATCACTCTAGTCCCAGGGGATCTGATACCGTCTTCTGAACCCCAAGGGCACCAGGAATGCATGTGACCCACAGACAAACTTTCACACACATAAAAATAAAGAAAGCTTCTTCTTTAAAAGAATATTATCAGAAAAAGAAATATTACAAGATCTCACTTGACTGTGAAATATAAAATAGTAAAATTCACAGAAGCAAGAAACAGGTCGGTGACGGCCAAGGGCCAAGAGAGACATGGGTTATTGTTGTTTCTTTTCATTTCTCTTTTTCTCTGAGAACAAAACCAAACAAACAAACAAAAATCCAGAAGCAAAACTCTTTAGGTGTAGTTACAAATATTTTAGGGGTCAGGGAGGGGGCTCTACAACCAAAGAGGAAAGCACCGCACAACCGTTTTCCCACCTATTCAGTGAGGGAGGCAGCTAGGATGCCCAAGTGATTGCCACATCCTTTTCACTTGGAAAAAAGGAAGAACCAAAGACTTGAGAAATTTGAAAGGGTTAGCATGTATGTGAGTATGTGTAAAAGTCAATGCTATAGATCTAAGCAAAGTCTATTTTAATGTTGGCTTGTAAGAGTTCTAAAGCAAAGGGGGGCGGGAACACATGGAAGGAAAACTCAGGGGTGGGGACACCTGGTTAATTGCAGGGGAGGTTTTTGTAAAGGGAATATGAATGTACTCGGCCCCTCCTCCAGGCAATCAGTGTTGGGTCCCTATAGTGCCTTCGCACCTCGACTTGATCTGTTTTGTACTCTTGTGATTGGTTGTTCTGAAAACAAGAACAAAAACAAGAACAAAACAATCGGTTGTTTTCAGCCATGTTTCGGTGATGAGCTTCCTGCTTTTGCTGGCTCGACCTCCCCTGCTGAGGGCTATATACACTGTGTGAGAAAGTGGAATAAAGGCTTGTCTGCAGAGCCTTAAGTTATGTTGTGTGTTAATCCCAACGTCCCTCGCTCAGAACTACAGTTGCCGTGCTGGCATGGCAGGCAGGGCAAACGTGTTCCCAAAGCCTCTGCTACCCTCATAGACAACCTCTGTCTCCCTGTCTTGCCACCCTTCCTCAAGTCTTTTAAAATTAAACCCTGGCCCTTGTGTTGTGACACTGATCCTTCTCCATCTCCACCGGAGAGCTACTTGGTGTACAATCTGGCCGGCAGACACTCTCATTGTCAGAGAGCAGGAAGTGCATGCTCTTCAGAGAGGACACGCTTGAGTTGTCCAAGTGGGCTGAGATGGCCTTGAGGGTCAACTGGGTGACAACCTGCTTGAGAAAGGAGTTTCTCCCACCGGGAAAAGTGTAAAGGTAACAAAATTAAACTTCTCGTCCTCAGTTGCTGACAGGTAGATTTTGATGGCCTCTTCCATCTCTTCACATTTGCTGGCACCCCATGAGGGGATGTAACAGCAGATGACAAATATGACTATGAGTTCACCAGACAGACTGATGGCCGCTTCAGCCACTCTCTAAGCGTTTTGAGATTTGTGGAGCTCCTTTACAGTTTCTAAGAACTCTTTCCTCTTACCTCCAACCCTTTCCAAGGCTTTACCTACGACTTCTTTGAGGATGATTTTGGCTGGGATGCAGTGGACAATGTCCTCTACCCTCATGGAACCAATATGACTGACGTCACTTTGGGTGTAGTTTAGCTTCTGCCCCTATACCAAGGCTCTCAGAAGACAGGACGGTGAATGGAAGCATGCAGCGCAGATGGAAAGGTATCCCCGCAGTCAAGGAATACCACAGAGCCACCCTGAGCGTAACAGCTTACAGCTCTGCTCCGGGAAAAGGTTTCCCCAATGCAAGGGTAGCAACTCTGCTCCTGCAGGGGAGGGTTCCCCAGCAGTTGTTACAGTTCTGCTGGCTCTGCTCTGGAGAAGGGTTACAGCTGAGGCTGGTCTTGACCTCAACTGGCCATGGAGACTTCATGCAGAGGGATTCTAGGAGATGGTGTGTGTCAGATATGACCTGCCGTCTGACTCAGAAGTGCTTGCTTGTAACACAAGCATCTTGCTTGTTGGGATTTCTGTCCTACCTAGTTCCCACAGTCAGTAAGCCCCAAAGAAAATCACAGAGTCTACACCAATGCCACCGGTCCACGGGTCTCTGGAGGGGGGCACGCCACTAATTGGACTTCAAGTTTCACCGATTAGCCAAGGGAAATAGAAAATTATTTGTACGACTGATGAAAATACAACACACCTTGTGGCAAAAAGAAAGAAAGAAAAAGGATACAAGCAACAAAGAAACCAAATTGCCCCTTCTTACAGGTAACATGATTCTACATGCAAAAGACCCCATGGGTCCCACCAGTAAGACATTAGGAAAACGTTTCATTCACAATAGCTTTAAAAAGAAACTCAGACTCTTGAGTCAACCTAACTAAGGAGGTGAGAGACCTCTACAATAAAAATTTTTATTATATTATTATTTTGATTTTTCAAGACAGGATTTCACTGTTTAGTTCTAGCTGTCCTGGAACTCACTCTGTAGACCAGGCTGGCCTTGAACTCACAGAGATCTCTGCCAATGCCTTCCAAGTGCTGGGATTAAGGGCATGCACCACCACTGCACAGCTTACAATGAAAACTTTTAAGACATTGAAAAAAAAAAAAGGAAGAACCGGTTACAAGATCTTTGACTGAAGGTGTAGTTATAAAAATAGATGAATCCACCAGGCATGGTGGCACATGCCTTAATCCTGGCCCTCCTGGTGAGGCAGAGGCAGGCAGATCTCTGAGTTCCAGGCCAGTGTGGCCAACAGAGTGAGTTCTAGGACAATCAGAGCTACACAGAGAAACCCTGTCTCAATGATGATGATGAAGACGAAGATATGATGATGAACAATTTAAATTTTTAGCTTATTCACAAATTTATGCAACTATCACCACAATTAACTTAAGACATACAGTATTAAGAGGTTAACCTGAATTTACAAGATTGCCTGACATCCCTACTGAGAAAGCAAGTACTGTAGGGTGCAACCTAAAACGTGACCACCAGAGGGCAGCCTCTGCCTACAGATGCTACAAGCCGCCAAAGAAACCTAAAACAAGTTTAAGGAAGAGTAAAATGTTCCCTAAGACCCACCCTCGGGGAGGATAGGGTAGCATTTGGTGCAGAGAGCGGAGCTAGCCCTCTCCACCCTCTACAGTCAGCAGCGTGCATTTCTATTCTCATTCACTTAGAAATCCTGTTCATTGAAATACTTCTTTAAGGTTTATTTTTAATTGAGTGAGTGTGGACATGGA
The DNA here is from genome assembly GCF_982192425.1 of Myodes glareolus. Taxonomy (NCBI): domain Eukaryota; kingdom Metazoa; phylum Chordata; class Mammalia; order Rodentia; family Cricetidae; genus Myodes; species Myodes glareolus. The sequence goes on along the minus strand of NC_142047.1, from coordinate 25,413,658 downwards.
TATACGCACAAGATGGCAAGGTGCCCTCAGAGGCCAGAAGAGGGCATCAGATCCCCTAGGGCTAGGGTTACAAAAGGTTGACATGGCTAACATGGGGGCTGAGAGGCAGAATTCCTGTCCTCTGCCACAGCAGCAAGCACCGAGCCATCTCTTCAGTCCCTATGATACACTACATGGGTACACATGTATGGTTCTCTCTGTTCTGGTGCTGAGGATCCAAGTCAGGGTGTCACGCACGCTTAGTTGCTGCTCTAATGTTGAACTAGTTAGAGTTGCTATTTCAAGTATTCAGAGAGAGAGAGAGAGAGAGAGAGAGAGAGAGAGACCACCCGAGGCAAACTGTCCCCGCAGAGAAAAGGGCAAGAACCACCAAATTCCAAGGTTCATACTGGCCTGCCTCTGTCACTGACCTCCTAATCTATACTCAGGAGTAACCTGGTGTGATGGTATGCACCCATAGTCCCAACTACACTAGGAGGCTGAGATAGCTCAGAACCAGGCTGGACAGCAAGACCACGAAGAAAAACTGTGATTGAGCATAGCAGTGTAGTTCAGTAGTGGGGTGCCAGCCAACCTTGTGTGACCAACCAACCCAAAGCACTACAAAAAGAAAAAGGCCACAGGGGAAGGGGGGATTTTACACACTAAGTAATACTTTCAGTAGGACCATCAACCAGAGGCCAGGGGCAGGGTTTAGCCCACATGGTCAGCGCCAGGAGGGAACTCTGGCGAGTGCACAGCTGGTGTGCACTTGGTCCCTCTCTGCCCTGGCACAGCCATTTTGACTGTCCTCTTGTCTCTTCCAGAACCGCCCCTCAGTTGCTTCCAAGCTGCCACTGCCCTACTGGGTGCTAGAAAAGCCCTCAAGTCCAAGTTCACACGATTCTAAACCCCGTCTACGGTCAGCCATAGTCATCTCCTCTCCCCCACCCCTGACAGGGTTTCCTGTAGCCCAGGCTGGCCTTAAACTCACAGGGTAGCGCAAGATAACCTTGAACTACTCACCCTCCTCCCAAGTGCTGGGATCACAAGCTGGTGTCCCCATTCTGGCCTGTCCCTGTATTTCTACAGGACTGGACAAACAAGAATATCTGGTTCTCTGAAAAGAGCTTGCTGAAACTTGTAATTTCTGTTAGATAGAGGGCCCGTCCCCGTCAAATGCTAGTCACGCCAAGGAGCCAGATTTCACAGCCTGAGGTAACCAGGTCGTGACTCCCGATAGCTCACTCTTCTCCTCTCCACAACCCTCCCCTCCCCTCCCCTCCCTTCCCCTCCCCTCTCCTTCTTCTCTCCTTTCTTTCTCTCCTCTCCTCTCCTCCTCTTCCTCCTTCTTCATCCCCCTCCTCCTTCCCTCCCTTTTGGCTTAATAAGCATTAAGAAGTCACACTGTGCTGTGGCTTTACAGCCCTAATTATGGTTCTACCTCTTACCTGGCTCCTCCATGTTACTATTCACATCAGGAGATCCTAATTAAATCCCAAAGTGGGGATCTGCTCACCACCCCAAAGAAGGATTTAAAAGTCAGATGTTTTCCTTTTTTCAGAAGATTTCTCTGAAGGCTCCTCCTCCTGGGCTCCCACCACCATCCCATCCATGGCAGCTCAAGAGAGCTCTCTCCCTCCCTCTCTCTCTCTCTCTCTCTCTCTCTCTCTCTCTCTCTCTCTCTCTCTCCCTCCCTCCCTCCCTCCCTCCCTCAACTAGTCTTATTTATGTTCCTCTCCAAGTTATTTGCTTGTTTGTTTGTTTTTGTCCTGGAACTAGTTCTGTAGACCAGGCTGACCTTGAACTCACAGAGATCCACGTGCCTCTGCCTCCTGAGTGCTGGGGTTAAAGGCCTGCACCACCACTGCCTGGCCCTCTCCAAGTTTTATAGTGTTATTCCCAATCCGCAAAGTCCCCACAAAAGCAAACAAGGAGCCCCATATGTAAAAGCAAAGAGCCTTTATTTTATGCAAGTTTACAAACTTGGTCTCTCCCTGCCCAATGTATTGGAATAAACAGAGAGTCCCGAGCTCAATTAGAATAGGATTTTATAGTAGTAAAGGTGGGGTTGAGGGGTTTCTGAGGTTTAGGACCCCTGATTGGCTGACATTTGTCTAGGGGTGTCCTGGTGAGTATGTTCTGGCAGGTGGTCCTATCTACAGCGGTTGGAATGTTAGGCATTTCAATTGGATGGTCTGTTTTGGGGTGGTGCTCAAGTAATCTCAGCTTGTGGTTCTTCTTGCAACCAAGTATTGCTTCAGGGTAAACTACTGAGACTCAGGCCTCCATTTAAATTTATCAATGGCTGAGTCCTACTCTGGCAGGTGATAATGATACAAAGTAAAGAACTTCCTTTGGGTGATTTGTTTATATTTAGCTTACCATGGCTGACTCCTTCAAAGAGAAGCCTCTCACTCCTTTAAAGCGCTGTCTCTGGTAGGATTCACTGCCCCTTTGTAATGCTCTCCCACCTTTAAATTCAATCCAGATTCCCACGGTCCTGATGCCCTCTCTCCTAATAAGTCTCTTTCCTGAAGGGTCATTTTGTGTCAGGCCCTCTCTCCTGACCCAACCACCGCCACTCTGATTTCTAACAGTTTCCTCCTCCTAAAATGGGATGAGTTTGTTACACACCAGATGGGAGCAGGAGGTCAGTGTGTCCCGCCACGGTACAGGGACATTACCTTCAGAGCCAACTACAGTGGGAGAGAGCCTTGTGACCAGAGAAGGCTGGCGAGCAGGCCTGGGAGCATAGCCCGCCTTTAAGAACATTAGCATAAACACCATACATACCAGAGGGGCTCAGTGAGGAGAAGGCGCTTGAAGTGGTGATGTGTTCTGGAATCCCAGCATCCAGAAGTGGAAGCAAGGGATGAGAAATTCTTAGCTACATGGATGGGGGCTACATGTAAGCAGAAGTTCTTAGCTACATGGATGGGGGCTACATGTCAGCAAAAGTTCTTAGCTACACTCTGGGCTACAAGAGACCCTTTCTCGAAATGTTTTTAAAGGCAGATTCTCATTATACAACTGAGGTTGATCTTGAACTCACAGACTCCTGCCTCCTTCCCAAGAGCTGAGCTTACATGTAGTGTACCCCTTACTCTCAGGACATCTCACTCTGGGCTGGGGAAATGGCTCAGAGGCTAAGATTGCCATTCAGAGGACCCAGTTCCATTCCCAGCACCCACATCAGGCAGCTCCCAGCCACCTGTGAGTTCAGCCCCGGAAGATCATTGCTTCTAGCCTCCACATGCACCTGAACTCACATACATGTACATGCCTACATACACGAAATTAAAAATAATAAAAATGTGTCTTTTAAAATGTTCTGACTCACCAAGAGGTGGTAGTGCACGTATTTCACTCTAGCTCTCAGGAGGCAGAGGCAGGTGGATCTGAGAGTGAGTTCCAGGAAGGTCAGTGCTACACGCACAGAGAAACCCTGACTCAAAAACGAAAACAACAAAACAAAACCTGTTCTGACTCTAACTCAGCTAGTGAATAAACAGGGCAGAGAGCCAACAGTGTTGCTTGGTGGCCGTGTTTACCTTCTGGAATATATGTGTGTGTGTGTGTGTGTGTGTGTGTGTGTGTGTGTGTGTGTGTATTCATATTAAGCAAATAATGTGACTGCTTGGTATTTATCTTTCCTACAAGCTGGGAGCTTTACTCTCTACCTTGTATCACACTCCAGGCATCCTGGACTATGGCCATACAGCCTCATCCCATCAGCTAAGCAGGGCTGGGCAGAGTTAGCACTTGGATGGAAGGCCAGGCATGTTGGCACACGTGGTAACCTTACCATTTGGGGGTGAAGGCAGGAGGGTCAGCAGTTCAAGGTCATCCCTAGACATATGTTAAGAACAACATGAGCTCCATGAGACCCTGTCTAAAAAGGGAAATGAAAACATTTTAATACATTTCCACAGCTTTGGATTCAGCAATGCTTTCTTATCCCAGCAGCATAAGCACACACCGGGTGAGAGAAGGCTGTTAAGGGAGAACCCGGGACAGATAGACCTGGGTGCTCACAGGGGAGGAAGAGCAGGTCATGTCCAAAAATTCAGAAGGTGGAAGATAGACTCACTGATGCAACCTTGAATCCTGGAAAAAGGTTAACGCCCCCCCCCATCCCCACAAAATGGGAGGGTGCAGGGTCTTATGTAGCCCAAGCTGGCCTCAAATTCATTGTGTAGCCAAAAATGACCCGGAACCTCTGATCCTCCTGCCTTTGTCTCCCAGGTTCTTGAACTGCAGGCGTGAGCCCACGTCTGACAGTGCCTCCAAATACTTTCGGTTATTATTTTTCTATACTTTGTGTGTGTGTCTCTCTATGTGCATGTTCCTATGTGTGTATGTGTGTTCCCATGTGTATATGTGTGTTCTTATGTGTTTGTGTGTGTCCCTATATGTATGTGTGTGTTTTACTGTGTGTATGTGTGTGTATGTTCCTATGTGTATGTGTGTTTCCATGTGTATATGTGTGTTCTTATGTGTTTTTTGTGTGTGTCCCTATATGTATGTGTGTGTTCCTGTGTGTATGTGAGTGTGTTCCTGTGTGTATGTGTGTTCCCATGTGTATGTGTGTATGTTTCTATGTGTGAGTGTGTGTTTTTATGTGTATATGTTTGTGTGTGGTCCTATGAGCATGTGTGTTCCTATGTGTACATGTGCATGTGTTCCCATGTGTAGTGTGTTCTTATGTGTATGTGTGGTCCTATATGTATATGTGTTCCTATGTGTGTGTGTTCACAGCATGTGGCTATCAGATATACTTGCTATATAGCCTAAACTGGCATTGAACTCATGGGAATCCTCCTGCCTTAACCTCTTGTGTGCTGCTATTCCAGGTGTACTTACCCATACCTGGTTTAATTTACTTTGTATTATGAAGAAAATAGTTCACTTAGTTTGTGTGAACAGAAATGTCTGAAAAGATGCTGTCTGGCTGTGAACAACAACAACAAGAAGAAGACAACAACAACAACAACAACACACCTCCTGGAAGGAGTCTGCACTGTGTTTGCAGAGACAGATGGACCAGGTGGAATTTCACTACTGCGGTCATGTTAGAATTGGATAGGTTCAGTGTAGTGATATTTTAAGTGTATTTTACTAAATAAGGTTTGCCTGGAGGCCAGAATGCAAAGCCAGGCCACCAGAGACCAGGGAGTGGTGGCATACATAAAATATCACTAGAAGTAGAAGCAGTTTTCTAGAGTTTGAGCGATCATCCTTCTAACCCTGTGATAGAAGCAATCCAGTGAGAGCTGGGCTAACCTGCTATGCAGCTGGATGAGATTTGTGGTCCTTCAACAAGAAGAGAGAAGGTCAGCTTGGGCTCAGGCGGAGAGGTTTCAAGCTTTGATCCTTGTGCCCATGAGCTCTCGTGTCAAAAGAGAACACCGTGTGGGGATCATATGTAGGGCAACGTACCTTACCTCCTGATGCTTGTGAAGGGGAGCAAAAAGTCAGGATCCTAACACTATCCTCAGGTGAGTCACCCATGATCCTCCTCCTCCAGCAAGCCCTTCTTTATTACCTTTCTGTCATAGCCCAATGGCACCATCAGGTGAGGATAAAGGCCTCCATCCATGAGCTTCTGGGTAGTATTAAGCTCCAAATTATAACCTGCCCACAACTCCCTGAAGTTCATGTCAATTTCAAGAACTCACCCCCACAAATTCATAATTTCTTAACACTTTTAACATTGCTTTGATATCCAAGTTCAATGATTTCCCAGGCTCAGGTAAACCTTTGCTATGAGAAACAATACAAATAAAAAAGTATCAAGTTTTTAAGATGCAAGGACAATGGCCAAACATTCCTCCTCTAAAGGGAGGATTGGGAAAAATTAAACCAAAGCAAGTCCAGAATCTGAGAGAGAAGCATTTAAACCCTAAATCTCCTTTTCAAGCATCCAGAAATCTATTGGCAGACATGGGCTCCGAAAAGCATACCCCCATAGGCTCATATAGTTGAGTGCTCAGTCACCATGTGCTTAGATTAGAAGGATTTAGAGGTGTGGTCTTGTTGGAAGAAGTAAGTCACTCCTCCAACAAAATCTTTGAGGTTTCAAGAGTCCATGTCAGGTGCAGTCTCTCTGTCTGCGCTCAGGATGTAGCTTTTCAGCTACCACTCTGGCGCTGTGCATGCAGCCATGCTATTGCCACAATGTAAGGAAGGCACCAGTTACAGGTTTTATTTATTAGAGTTGCCTTGGTGTTTCTTCACATCAACAGAACAATGACCAAGACAGACTTGTTCTCCTCTGGCCTGGATGTTTTTCCAAGTCAAAGCATTTCTAAGTTCCCAAGTCTCCATTAAAATGTCACTTGTCTCTTACAGCTTCATGCATCAAGCTCTTTGATTTGCTACCTGGGACATCAAACCACACGCTTGATGGCATCGCACGCTCTCATCTGAAACCCAGGCATTAACCCTGATGTCTCCGTAAGCCTTACATTTTCCATGCCTGCAAAACCAGTACCACATATGATGCCAAGATACAGCTATAACTTTAAATGGAGTTAGGCTTCATAGGCCATTCCCTGTAAAGCCTCTGGGCATCTTAACACAGGGAAACAAGCCCTAGAGAGTCATTTCTTTACACCATACTGTAGATGAAGACATGTCGATTCCTGAGACGTCTTTGGGATAACTTCCTCTTTTCATCTGTTTAGAGAAGTTGGATCTTTGTATGGCACTGATGTTTATTTATTGGGAAAAACTGAATCTTTCAAAATTTATGCTGTGCTATTTCCCCTTTAATCTCCCTGTAAATCTAATCAAAATCAACAGAAATACCCTAACATTGCCCCGAAAATTATGATACTTTTGAACAAGCCCATAGTCCCCCATCTCTGAAATCACCCTGTCGAAAGAGCTCTGGCCATGAGCAAATGTACACAGAATGATCACTAATTCTCTTTAGTCAAGTTTCTCACAGAGGTCTCATTGTCATCCTAAATATTATAAACTTGGCTTCATTGTCTGTTTTCCTTTTAGAACCCACTAGAATCGCCTGATAACTCTCAGTTTTATAAATAACACTCTACAAACTTCTACTCTTCTGTTCATGGTCTTTCTTATGTCTTTTTAGTTAAAGTTTTTAAAATTAAATCATAATTACATCATTTCCCTCTTTTTTCATCCCTCAAACCCTACCATATCCCCTCCTCTAAAACCCTTTTACTCCCCCGAATTCTTTTCATATTTGTGAATCCGTTTGTTTGAATCATTCTCATTCTCTCTCTCTCTCTCTCTCTCTCTCTCTCACACACACACACACACACACACACACACACACGTTCATTTAGTGTGGCTTGTGTGTATATGATTTGGGGCTGACTACTTTCTCAGGATAAGCATTTAGGGGATTCATCCCTGGGAAAGGCTGATTCTCTCTCTGTGAGCAGTCATTAGTTGCCTGTATTTCTTTGTCTGGGGTGGATCCCCATGAGAGTCTCTCCCTTCAAAGCTAGCACACCTATTGCTAGTATCATTGTTCAGGCCTTATTTTAGCAGCTATATTGTTGAGGTATCATGGGTGTAACTTCCCTGTTGTTTCCAAGAGAGGCAATTTCCTGGCCGACTTCCTGGTCCTCTGACTCTGACAGTCTTTCTGCCCCTTCCCCCTGATGCTCCCTGAGCCTTAGTTGTGGAAGCTGTTTTGGTATCTGTTGGTTGTACATCTTGTTTTACAGAGCTTTTTTATTTGGTACAAGCTCGGGTACCAATTCTTTTTTTTATCTCTTGAGTTCTTTCACTGTTCGTCCCCTTCCCACCAACAGCTTCTTTCTGAGCAGCCCTTGGGTCTCCTGGTGTGCTGGGTCAGAGTTCCAGTGCTTTGTGCCCCTGGAGATGAGCGCATATACATACACAGGGAGAGAACAGCTCTCCCTAGGGTCTCATGCATGAGTACAGGACTCTGTCACTCAGCCTTCAGACCAGGTTGACTCCAGGGAGACTGACCCCTATCTACACCACAAACCAAGAGAAATCCATAGAGACAGTTGACTGGAGCTCATGGGAACTCAGGGAGGTCTCCAGATTCACAGCTTGGGGAGCCTACAGGGGACCTAACTAGGCCCTCTGCATGTGGGTGTCATGGTCTGTTTGAGGGCCCCCTGGCAGTAGGACCAGGGTCTATCCCTGGTGCAGGAGCTGACTTTTTTGAGTCCCTCCCCTATAGTGGGATGGATGCCTTGCTCGGCCTTGATGCAGGTGGGGAGGGGCTTGGTCCTGCCTCAACTTCATGTGTCAGGTTTGGTTGACTCCCCACAGGAGGTCTTACTCTTTAGGAGGAGTGGATGGGAGTTGGTTGAGCGGGAGGGGGAGGGCAGCGAAAGGAGGGGAGAGAGGGGAAACTGTGGTTGGGATGTAAAATGAATTAAAAAAATCTAAAATGAAAAAAGAGGAAAGAAAGAAAACAAAAAGCCTAGGGGTATAAACATAACACAAAGCCCAGCTAAAGAGCTGAAAGTCAGCAGAGGACATTTTCTGAGTCCACGGAGCTGACTACAATGATGATGTCCCTTGGTACCTAACTGGTGGTCACAGTGATGGACAAGGTGGGTGGGGACTATATAGTAAATAGACTATATTTACTATCATAAATGACTATCAGTGATTTAATTCCTATACTGAACGAATTATTTTTTGATATGACCTTTAGTGAACAAGACATTATCTTTTATATTATGATTTTCTTTGTTTTTACCAGTATTCTGGTTATAGAAACAGCAACACATTTTCCATGCCAACGTCTAATTTATTGTAATTATTACAATTGTAATTAATATATCCCTTCCATTTATGGGAATAGTATTAAAGCTCCTTATTAAAGTCACGTGTTAACAATAAAAAGACTCAATGCATTAGCAGAACACTAGTAGTCCAAATGGTGTGTTCACTGGGATCAGTCTTTCAACAGAAACAGCGGGAGATGCCTGAAGAATGCTGGCTTTGATTTAGGAGTTAACATAGGACTTCGTGATGTAGAATAAGAGAGCCATAGGAAAGGCTGAGGAGTGGCTAAAACAAACTAAGAGACAGGATCAATGTTATTGTTGTTTAAATGCTATTTTAAAACACCATTTGGTAACAGGAGCTCCAAGGGTAACACTGGTCCAAGTTTAAATAGATGTTGCCAGACTAGCATTGTCTTGGAAGATCTTTTGCATGTTCAGACTCATTTGCATTGCTTCTTGCTATCAAGTAAAAATAAACTTCAGTCCTTTCTTAAAATACCACCGTCTTTACTTTGTGTTAGGGCTTGACACCAGTAACGGAATTTGGGTTTGGATAGCTTTCACAATGACCAAAACGTGACAATATGAGAAAAGTGGAGACTTCAGAAACATGGCGATGTACTCTGTACTGGAAGATGCTATAGTCCTCTAGAATCAATGAGTGACAAGCCACAGCTGGGGCTGTATGGAGCAACTCCTTCCCCAAAGCTCTGTCCTCATACCATACTCTCAGAGAAGGCCTGCAAAGGCACATGGTAGAGTCACAGTCATACCCTTGGTCCATAAGAATAAATATTTACTTACATCCTCAATGGACTAAAAGAGATTTTAGACGTCACAATTAAAATTGTATGTTTCCAAAAATATGTTATCAATGCAATAAACTCAATAAACTTAAAGAAAACTAAACATAACTTCATTTAAACTAAACTTCATTTAAATTAAACTTCTTAAAAAACCAACACAAATATACTTCCTAAAGTGCAAAATGCTTATTAAATACTTCAAGAACACAAAAGTAATTTGTTTAAAAACACAAGAATCCTTTGCTGAAGGGCC